>NW_022436963.1:4750884-4769887 GCF_009761245.1 Sapajus apella
GTTTTATCTCCTTTGCTCCGGAGCTCCCGGTGGCCTCCCCTTGCCCCCCCCCCCCCCCCCCCCCGCTCCCCTTCCCCGCCGCCCCCCCCCCCGCCGCCCCCCCCCCCCCCCCCCCCCCCCGCTACCCTCCTCCTCGTCCCGCATGCCTGGGAAACAAGAAGTAGAGGCAGAGGTGCGGCAGGCTCTGGCGGGAGCCCTTACCGGGACCGGGTGCCCGTCCAAGTCAGAGCTGATCTTCCTCAGGTTCAGCAGCTCCGCCTCGGGCAGGAAGCCAGCTTCAGCCCAGACCGCGTACAGGATGGGAGCTGCATGGCCCTGCCGGGAGATGGACAGTGGGGTGGGGTCAGGTGGGGAGTGGATCCGCTTGGGGCTGTGCCTACTGCACACTGAGCCCTGGGGCCTGGCCGAGCTGGCCAACTGCAGCATCCATTTCAGGGGAGGAAGCAAGTGAAGGCCACTTCTCCCCTTTCAGTCCTCTTCAGTCTCTTGGTTTTCAGCCCAAAGTTCCCACAGCCAAGGCCAGGCGACACCAAGACAGGTGCAGGGGGCACAGCTGTGAGGCTAGATGAAGCCAAAACCCCAGCAGGCAGCCGGCCGCCCTAATCCCTGGTTTCTGGCATGGGAACAACTTGGACAGACTTCTAAGCTCTAAAACCTGCCCTGAGAGACCAGACACCACGGAGGCCAGCCTGGGCACAGGTGGATTTCAGGGGTCTGTGGCTGTGATTCCACCCAGAAGGGGCAGCTCAGGGGGGTCCCCATACAAAACCCAGCTAGAACACACCACTACCCCTGAGGGGGGCAAACCATGGCTTGGGGAGTGCTGGGGCAACAGAAAGAACAGGCAGGGAGCCCCAACCCAGACCTAGATGCCAGTCCTGCCTGTCAACACCCAGACTGGGCAGAACACACAGATGTTTCCATGGTCCCTACTCCATTTCTCTGGGTTAAAGCGTGGTTAGTGTACCCGGGCTCCATGGAAGAGCAACCCATTCAGTCCTGTATTCCTTAGCCAGCTGGGTCAGCACAGAGCAGGACACTGAGGGAGGGGCCAGGACGAACAGGGAGAAGGAACCTGGGAGAGGTGGGCTCAGCCAGGCCTCCTCAGAGACCACTCACCATTCCAGGGCCCGTGTGACCCCAGTCCCAGGCAAGGTGCGACTGGCAGTGGGCAGCTGGGCTCTTACCTTGGAAAGCACGAAGCGGTCATTGTGCGGGTTCCGGGGGTCCTGGGACTTGTAGCGCATGGTGTGGAAAAAGAGGACAGCCATGATCTCTGCAGCGCTGCAGCATGACGTGGGGTGGCTGTGGCCCAGGAGAGAAGACAGACACATGCATCATGGCCCTGGACCCCTGAGCTGTCCTGCTCAGCTGTACAGGCACCTGGGGGTGCATGTCCCGAGCAGTCACACAGGCCAGGCTTATCAGACAGCCACGTGCTCTTGGTCCCTGGGTGGGTGACACAGGGTCTCAAGAAGGCCACACTGGCAGCTTGGGGCCTGGGCCAGCTAGTGGGTGGCGGGACTGTCACACCTTCCCAGGGGCACCAGATCCTCAGAATCATGGTAACTGAAAGTATCTGGGGTTGGACTTGAGTAAGAAGGAAGGAGGGGCCCAGGAGAGATCTAGCACAGAAGAACCAGCCCAAGGCTGGCACTGCGGCTGGGGCGCCTACTGTTGGGTAGAGCCCAGTTCCCACCTGGTGGCCCCCAGGAGTCTAGGGACTCAGCAACCAAGGGGCGCCCGCCCTCCTACAACTGACCCCACATCCTGAAGTGACTGCCCAGACCCTGCCCGCTTGTGAAGGGCACCCTGACCTCTCAGCACCCAGGGATGTTGGGCCTGAGCCCATGGGGCAGGGAGTAACTGAGGCTCATGGAGTTACCACAAACCTCCCAGCAGCCTCCATGCATGGGGTGTGGTAGCCTGAAAAACTGGGCCTTGGGCTTTCCAGCTGCATCACTGGGCTACTGGAAAGCTTTAGAAATGGGCAATTTGAGGGCTGGTGGAGCTACCGGGAAGCAGGCTTTTGTGCAGAATTTTCAAAGCAAGACACACAGTCTCATTGTCTACAAGGCTACGATCACGTATTAATAAAAACGCCTTCTGCCTATGGACAGGGGCTGAGGTGGGGCCGACAAAGCAAGAATCTGCCCTCCAGTCTGGGAGTGGTAGCGCCATGGAGACCCCTTGACTTTTTAGATTCCTGTTTTAATCACAGAGCGGCTACTCAGCAATAGAAAATGCAAACGTCACATTTTAGGGATGGGACTCATTCAGGTCTCTTAGGCCCCACGTGAGTAATCCATAATCTAGCCCCTGCCAGGGAGAGGGGCTAGAGGCTGGGCTTCCTGCTGGGAAGTGCTGCAGGTCCTGGTCAGCCCTGAAGCCCCCGGTCCCAGGGTTTTGTTAAAAGGTCAGCCACAGGACACAGGCCTCCCAGGGGGGCCATTCCACATGCAGCTCAGCTCAGCCCTCTCGCTGCTCCCTGAGGTCCTTCACATGAAGACACGCCCCATGCCAAGCCCAAGGGCACATGCACCATCTGGAGCTCACGCCACCAACCTCCCGCCCCCTCCGGTCAGCGCTCCCACCGGGTTAGGGGTGAGTCGCACTCAGTGCAGACAAGTTAGTAGTAGAGAAATCCGGGAAACTGTCCATGCTGGTTTAGTACCAACATTCTTGCACACGATCATCTTATACTTAACTATTTCTATGAACTCCCGGTCATGGGAAAAGACACTACACCTGAAAGAGGGAGGTGAGGACATGGTAAATGAGAAACCCTTTTCTGCCTGGCAGGAACCCTAATCCCATGCTCCCAGTGCCAGCTTCAGCTGGAGGTCACCCCAGTCAGGCTGACCTCTCATCCTTCCCACCTCCAAGGGCAGCCCCAGCCCTGAGGGACCCTGTTTCTCAAGCCACGGTCCCATTAGGAGGAAGCCTTGGTGGGAGAAGGATGTGGGTGGACACTGGGCCAAGCGTTCCGGGAAGGAAGAAGGATGGCAAGTGCAGGGCTCCACCTGCCCTGTCCACCTTGATACCCCAGGGCGACAGTCCCACTGGCCACCAAGGAGTTCCAGGGAGAAACGGTATGTATGGCACAGGCTCTTTCTGCATGTGGCAGGGGCATGCCCAGGCCCAGATAGAGTAGACGTGGAGAGAGGAAGGTCAGCCACGAGGTGACAGCGAGGGAGAGAAGTAGAAGCTGCAGCTGATCCTCAGCCTTCCTTGCTAGGCCTCCAGCCTTTCATCCCCTCCAAAGGCTGCATCCAGCCTCCTGCGGGCACACTGTTCACTTCCACCAGGTGAACACAAAAGAAGGAACGCTTAGGAGCCAAGTGTCCCCCGACTCCTCCCCAGGCTTTTGGGGCTCTCCCTCAGCAGAGCACCCTGGGTTGGGAGTGTGAGCTGTGCCACTTGGGCTTGGTGACTTGAGCAAGTGCTTCACCAACCCAGGGCTCAGCTTCTTCACTTGGGAGAGCATCTGGGAGATGCAGTGAGATAACGCACGCACAGTACCCAGGTCTCTGGCAGCTGCCACCACCCACCAGGGGACCAACCCTCTCAGCACCTCCAGCTCTTTATCTACAGGCTGGGATGGTGACATCCCCCACCACTGCTGGCCACAGACAGGCAAGAGGGAAGAAATAAACGAAGGACTGAGGCCAAGCTGTGCACACTGTGAAGCACTGAGCACACAGGAGACAGTTACTTTCAGGCTCAACTTACTAGAGGGCCTTTGGGGCCAAAAGCATACATTTAAGCCTGTAGTCTCCTCCGGGCTGGAGTTTTTCCTGCCATTCATTCCAGACTGCCTGCACAACTGCAGGTGGATGCCCCATTCCGTGGCGCTGTGTATGACACTCTGGGTGAACACTGGCGGGAGATGAGACGAGGAGCGTGGTGGAGAGGCTGCAGAGCACTTATTGTACACCCCGGCTCTGGGATAAACCAGGCTTACAAGCATACTTGACGGTTTGCCAAAACAAACAAGCCCTGCCTTGGCCAGACAGTCCACTTATAGCCCCAATTAGTCCAACCTGTGAAGGTACTGTGCACAGCTTAGAACCAGACCCAAAGAAATGTGCTTAAAGCCTCCCCCACCACCACTCCCCTCCACGACAGCATAGATACTTCTAGATGTCCCCTGGCCAGGAGGCCCTCTCATCGCTTCAGTGCGCACTGCACCTGCTTACAGGATTCCATGCAGGAAAAGGCCAGAGTGGCTCCCTCACGCGCCGGCCGGGCTCCTTCAAGAGATAATAGACATCAGGCCAGGCGAGGCGGCCCACACCTGTAATTCCAGCACTTCGGGAGGCTGAGGTGGGCAGATCACCTGAGGTCAGGGGTTTATGACCAGCTTTGCCAACAGAGTGAATGAAACCTGTCTCTACTAAAAATACAAAAATTAGCCTGGCATGATGGCCGTGCCTGTTATCCCAGCTATGTGGGTGGCTGAGGCAGGAGAAATCTCTTGAACCTGGGAGGTGGAAGTTGCAGTAAGCCAAAGTTGCGCCACTGCACTCTAGCCTGGGCAACAGACTCCATCTAAAAAACAAACAAACAAACAAAAAAACACCCAAAAATACTCAGGAAACAACCCCAGGATGTCAGGGAAGACATCTTCCTATGCCTTGAACTACCTGAGCTGGCTTCTGCCTGGAAAGAACTTCTGGCTCCAGACCTCAGACTGTATCTTCAGATCTCTGCCCTGTGTCACCTCCTCCAAAAAGTCCTCCCTGACCACACTATCTGAAATAGCTCTTCTTCCCCTCACTCATGCTTGCCACCTGACATTATGTGGTTATTTCCTGTCTGCCCTACTGGAATACAAGCTCCCTGAGGACAGAGCTTTGGGCCTTACACTGGCCCAAATGACTCGAGCCCAGGAATTTGAGACCAGGCTTAGCAATGCACCCTGTCTCTACAAATAATTTTAAAAATTAGCTGGGTATGGTGGTGAGTGCCTCCCAGCTACTCAGGAGGCTAAGGTGAAAGGTTTGCTTGATCCCGGGAGGTCAAGGCTGCAGTGTGCCATGACCATACCATTGTACTCCAGCTTGGGGACACAGTGGAGACCCTGCTCCCCCCTCCCCCAAAAAAGGAATGAAGTACTGATTCATACAACATGGATCATACAACATGGATGACCCTCTAAAAATTATGATAAGTTAAAGAGGCCAGACCCAAAAGAACTCATTCTGTATAATTGCATTTATATAAAATGTCTAGAAGAGTTAAATTTAGAGACAGAAAATTAGATTAGTGGTTGAACAGGACACTGGGGGTGGAAATGGGGAGTGACAGCAAATATCCAGAAGAGATCTTTTAGGGAATATGGTCAATTTTTGTAGTAAATCTCTGCAAATTCATTAAAATCACTTACAACATTATGATACACCAATTATACCTTAAGCTGCTAAAAATTCATCTTTATTTTTTATTTATTTTTATTTTTTTGAGATAGAGTCTCATTCTGTCACCCAAGCTGTAGTGCAGTAGTGGCACGATCTCAGCTCACCACAACCTCCGCCTTCTGGGTTCCAGTGATTCTCCTGCCTCAGCCTCCCAAGTAGCTGGGATTACAGGCACCCGCCACCACACCCAGCTAATTTTTGTATTTTGGTAGAGGCAGGGTTTCACCATGTTGTCAGGCTGGTCTTGAACTCCTGACCTCAAATGATCCACCCACCTTGGCCTTCCAAAGTGCTGGGATTACAGGCGTGAACCATCACACCTGGCCTAAAAATTGTTGTTGTTGTTGTTTTAAAAAAAGGGCCGGGCATGGTGGCTCTCATGCCTATAATCCCAACACTTGGAGGAGGCTGAGGCAGGTGGGTGGATCACCTGAGGTCAGGAAATCGAGACCAGCCTGGCCAACATGGTAAAACCCCATCTCTACTAAAAATACAAAAACTAGCTGTGTGTGGTGACATGTACCTGTAATCCCAGCTACTGCAGAGACTGAGGCAGGAGAATTGCTTGAACCTGGGAAGTAGAGGTCGCAGTGAACCAAGATCAGGCCACTGCACTCCAGCCTGGGCGACAGAGTGAGACTCTGTCAAATAAATAAATAAATAAATAAATGGAAGAAAAAGGTGCTAGCAGAGCTCAGTAGAGGAAGTTCTTGGGCGTCCACACCTCCCTTCCAGCTGTGCAGTCCTCAGAGGTTCCACCCAGTGCACAAATGCAACTGACTTCTGAGCAACACCCAACTGCAGGTGGGCTCACCCAGCTCCTAGCACATCCACCCCCGCCTTCCTTGCCCCGTCATTCAGGGCAGGAGCAGAGCCTGCCTGAGGACCCAGCTCTGAGCAGGTCCCTGACCTCCAGGAGTGTTCCCAGCACCCAGGGTAGATAACTGGTCTGTGGCAAGAAGGTTCCTGATTTTGTGGGGTGAGGCTACAGTGACAACAAGCCTGACTCAAGAGGCAATGCTGAGGGGTCAGAGCCACAACAGGGGCTGGAGATTAGTCAGAGTCCATAGGAAGCCATGAGAAAGTCTCAGCCAGATGCTAACCAGGTCCTGTACTTTACCTCCTGTTTCTTACAACACTGATCTCCAACCCTGCAGAGGAGAGGTTACTCTCATTGGCAGAGAGCCAAGCACCCACCCCAGGGCGGCCAGTGTCTTCACACTGGGTGGGGAAATGCTGCTGCCGGGGCAATCTCAACGGCCAAACTCTTGCCTCAGTCGGGGCCAGGCTGGGTCCTGAGGCAGCCCAAAAAGAGAAGCAGGCCCAGAGAGGCGGGGCCATGTGGGGCCAGAGACTCCAGGAGGTCCTCAAGCCTTCAGCCAAAGCACCCCGGTGTTAGAGCTGAGTAACTGGGATACAATCCCAGCCACTTTAAGGGCACAGAGAGCACCAGGATGTAAAACCAGCAACGGCAGGTGGTGGTACCCCAGAGTCCACTCGCTCCACCCCCCAGCCCCACTCCTGAGGGACCTAGTTTGAAACCATCTATCCATGAACATCTCCTTTCAAGACAGAGAAAATGGCCTATAATCCCAGTATTTTGGGAGGCCGAGGCAGGTGGATTGCTTAAGCCCAGGAGTTTGAGACCAGCCTGGGTAAAATGACAAAACCCCAACTCTACAAGAAGTATAAAAATTAGCCAAGGTGTGATGGCTCATGCTTGTGGTCCCAGCTACTCCAGAGGCTGAGGTGAGAGGATCGTTTGAGCCCAGGAGGCGGAGGCTGCAGTGAGCAGAGATCATGCCACGGCCTTCCAGCCTGGGCAACCGAGACCCTGAGATAGAAAGGTTTGTTTTGTTTTGCTTTGTTTAAAAGACAGGGTTTTGCTGTTGCTCAGGCTGGGGTGCAGAGCCATGATCATAGCTCACTGCAGCCTTGAACTCCTGGACTCAAGTGATCCTCACACCTCAGCCTCCCAAATAGCTGGGACTACAGCGTGAGCATCACCATGCACAGCTTTTTTGTTTTTTTGGCAAAGATGAGGTCTCACTATGTTGCCAGGCTGGTCTTGAACTCCCAGGCTCAAGCAATCCTCCCACCCTGGCCTCCCAAAGTGCTGTGATTAGAGGTGTGAGCCACCGCACCTCACCAGAAGGGCCTTTCTAACAAAGACACGGCCTCTAGGAACAGAGCCGGGTTAGACTCACCTCCTTGAGTCCACTAGCCAGGCCTGGCCAGACATTACCCTCCCCAAGGCTGTGGGTCAGAAACCCTGGGGGACTTGTTGAAAGCACAGACCACCTTCCCTTTTGAATCAGGCCTGATCATGATGGAGTCCTCAGATGACGCTTGTGCTGTTTGGATGATGCCTGGTAGGTGAGAACTGAGAAATCCGGCCCTGGTAAGGGAAAACTGAGAAATCTTTGCCACCAACCTCAGCATCCAGGACACTTTTCTGACAAGGCCATTGGGTTTTGTTTTTCTAAAGCCAGGAAGAGCTGGACCCTTGCCACAATCCTTCAGTCCATGGAAGGAGATGACCCCAGAGAAGCTCTGGGCATTGTGGATGCAGCCTCAACAAAGCGCCTTCTGTGAGGGCTGTCCTTTCACCTCCAGGCCCAACTCCTGACAGAAGCCAGTGTCCTTGCTTCCCAGGCCGGGGGTCAGTGATGGGACAGGAATGGGAAAGCTATCAAGAAACCAGCCTGGGTCCTCACTGACAGAAAATATCCCCTGTCTCAGTGGGCAGCGAGCAAAAGACTGGACCAAAAAGCTGGACATGGTGGCATATGCCTGTAGTTCCAGCGACTCAGGAGGCTGAAGCAGGAGGATCGCTATAGCCCATGAGTTCAAGGCTGCAGGGAGCCATGACTGAGCCTCCGTAAACCTGGTGGGTGACAGAGCAAGACCCGTCTTTTTGTTTTGTTTTTGAGATGGAGTCATGCTCTGTCACTCAGGCTGGAGTAGAGTGGTGTGCTCTTGGCTCACTGTAACCACCACCTACTGGGTTCAGGCAATTTGCCTGCCTCAGCCTCCTGAGTAGCTGGGACTGCAGGCGCACACTGCCACGCCCGGCTAATTTTTTGTATTTTAGTAGAGATGGGGTTTCACCATGTTGCCCAGGCTGGTCTTGAACTCCTGAGCTCAGGCAATCCACCCACCTCAGCCTCCCAAAATGCTGAGATTACAGGTGTGAGACCCTGTCTTAAAAAAAAAAAAAGTGCCCGGCCAAGACCTTGTCAAAAAAAAAAAAGAAAGAGAGAGAGAGAGAGAAAGAAAGAAAGAAAGAGAGAGAGAGAGAGACAAAGAGGGAGGACTGGAATGGATCAAAGTCCTGTGAGCTACCCCGGAAAGGGGACATCCTGACAAATTGTCACTTTAGCTGTGACTACAGCCCAGATTGAGCCAGGGCTCCCAGGCTGAGCCTTCACTCTATGCCTCACTGCAGTGAGGGGACAGTGGGCCTCAAGATAAACATCTGGGGACCAGAAACAGAACACTGCCTGTGTCTCAAGTCTTCCTTGATTAACTTGTATGCACACACACAAACACACTCTTGGCACACACCTTTCAAATTATGGTTGCATAGCAATGTTACTTCCTTCTGAAAATTAAGTTTTTCCTACTTTTTTTGCATATTTTAAACATATACATACACACAGCCACTGTATTTTAGGTATCTTTTTTTTCTTTTGCAAATGGATACTTTTTGAGTTCAGTGAGCTTCCCCCTCCAAGGCATTACAATGTAAACATGGTGTAACTCTCAGTCACCACAGTATCTTTCCGGAGGAGGAGTAAAGGCTAAGGCAGTGAGGAAATCAGACTTTGCCTAACAAAGAACTAGGAGACCCACTGGACACCCCACTCTTTCAGAGCACCCTACACTTGTATATCTTACTTCTCTCCAAGTGCCTTTCAAACCGACTAATATCCACCATGGTTGTATCTGGTCTTCCCCTTCACCTTTTTCACCATTCTCCAGCCTGGCACAGACCACTTGCCCAAAAGTCATTCTTTTTTTTTTTTTTGAGATGAAGTTTCGCTCTTATTGCCAAGGCTGGAGTGCAACGGCGTAATCTGGCTCACCACAACCTCTGCCTCCCAAGTTCAAGTGCTTTTCCTGCCTCAGTCTCCCGAGCAACTGGGATTACAGGTACCTACCACCACACCTGGCTAATTTTTTGTATTTTTAGTAGGAATGGGGTTTCACCATGCTGGCTAGGGTGGTCTTGATCTCCTGACCTTTAGATGATCCACTCACCTACGCCTCCAAAAGTGCTGGGATTACAGACATGGGCCACCGCGCCTGGCCAAAGCATTCCTATTTACTTTTGGAGACAGGGTCTTGCTATGTTACCCAGGCTGGTCTTGAACTCCTGGCCTCAAGTGATCCTCCCGTCTTGGACCCCTAAAGTGCTGGCATTACAGGCATGCAACACCATGCCCAACTACTTTTCATTTCTTTCTTTTACTTTTTCTTTTTTTAGATAGGGTCTTACTCTGTCACCCAGGCTGGAGTATGGTGGCATGTTCAAGGCTCACTGCAGCCTCAACCTCTTGGGCTCAAGTGATCCTCTGCCTCAGCCTCCCAAGTAGCTGGGACTACAGGTACACATCACCACACCTGGACAATCAAAAAAATTTTTTTTGACGACACGGTGGGCAATCCCAGAACTTTGGGAAGACAAGATGCGTGGATCACCTGAGGTCAGGAGTTCAAGATCAGCCTGGCCAACATGGTGAAACCCTATCTCTACTAAAAATACAAAAATTACCTGGGTGTGGTGGCAGTTGCTTGTAATCCCAGCTACTAGGGAGGCTGAGGGAAGAGAATCGCTTGAACCCAGGAGGCAGAGATTGCAGTGAGCCAAGACAGTGCCATTGCACTCTAACCTAGCCTAGAGCAAGACTCCCCTCAAAAAAAAAAAATTTTTTTTAAGCTATGGGGTCTCACTGTGTTGCCCAGGTTGATCTGGAACTCCTAGGCTCGAGTAGTCCTCCCACCTCGGCCTCCCAAAGTGCTGTGATTACAAGTATGCCCAGCCAAGAAGCATTCCTGACAGCATGAGCCCCACCAGACAGTATGGAATGGCCACCAATTAGCTGTTTGGGCAAGTAACTTAACACACTAGCCTCAATGTCCCCATCTATAAAATGTGAATACATCTATTTTGCCAGACACCAAGAGGTAGGAAAAGAAGAAAGAAAAGAAAAGAAAGTTAAAAAAGAAAAAAAAAATGTGAATACAACACAATGTATCTCACAGGGTTATTTTCAGGATGCAATGAATGATGATGCTGTGTCATGCCACAGATACCTACTTAGCAGCTCAGGAACCCTATAAATATCTGCATGTTTTATCTAGCTCTGTAAGATGCTCAAATGTGCAATACTACTTAGCTGGCTAATTGCTGTCGTCTCTCTCCAGCTAGACCTCAGAACCCCTGAAATGGCCAAAGGCAGCAGGTTCAATAGTACCAAAAAAGCCACACAAGGTGTGCAGAGCTACCGTGTGCCAGGCTGGCGAAGGGGGAGCTGAGTAAGCCAGGTCCCTGCCTAAGCAGGAGATACCCCCCACACGTGGTAAGACTGATACAAACCTAGGAGAGCTAACAGGTCCAAAGTGTTCAAGGAAGTGGGTGGGGGTGGGGGAAGGGCTTTCGAGAAAGGCATCTAATCCCTTCTGAGAACAGGTTGTCTTAAGGGCACAAAGGGTGAATGTGTATCCACCCAGAATGGTGAAAAGATTTATTTCTTAATAATATATCCTGTATGAAATTGGCCAGAAGCCAGACTCTTGACTGCCTGAAACACAGAGCTTGTTTGGGAAGGTCCCTGGAAATCATCCACCACGCAACCCTCACAACCCTGTCCTGAGCCCGGCACACTGCTGGCACTATGGCCTCATAGCAGCCTCCAAGTAGAGCACTGGAATCCTTGAAATCATCCAGCGTGGTAAGTGCCATTACTGTCCCCACTTTCACAGAGTTGGAAGCAGGCTCTGAAGTACTTCACTGGCTGACCCCCTCAACCACCCTACTGGATACATCCAGCTGCATGAACGGTGGCCTCATTAATTATCCCTGTCCCCGATACAGAGGAGGCTCCTTGGGATCAGCAACTGCCTTTATCTACCTCCTGGGCCAGAAGGGCTGGCCGGGGAAGGATCTTGGGGGATGGGCACGCCAGGCCCTGCCAGGGAGAAAGAGCCCCTGGTGGCTGGCCCTGCCCCACGACTTCATTCCCGGCGCTAGGGCCCTGGAACTCCGTCCTTGCGGCTCTCGGCCTTCTCAGTCTCCTTCCCCTCTGCCTCCTCCCGCCCAGGTCAAATCATAGACCTCCCCTTTACAATGGATGCCACGGTTCTGCATCCACGCGCCACCGTCCTCCTCCCTCTTCCCGGATCAGCCCGCCGCTGCCTGGCGTCTAAGCAGCCCCTTGCACCAAACTCGGCCCAACCCGAGGGTGGTAGGAGACGGGGGAGGGGAGCGTAGTCAGGTCGGGAGAAAGCCAGGTGCGGGCGTCTCCTGCAAGAGGAGTTAAAACAGGCTCTCTGGAGTTGACTGCTGGGGCTCAAATCCCAGATCTCCCTGTGTGTAACTTCAGGCAGCTGACTCACTCGGAGCCTCCGTTTCCCCATCTGGAGTGGGGAACACTCCCGGCAGCGCCCACACAGCCGGGTGGTGGAGAGGGTTAAGAGGGCTGCGTTCTCGGGAACAGCAATAATGGTGGCCTTCCCGGCATCGCCCTAAAGGGGACTCGGCGAGTCGTGAGCCCATCCCCCGCGCCACCGTGCAGCGGCGCGGCAGGAGTCCCGCGGGGGACAGAGCCGGCCTGGGGCGCACGGGACACCTGGGCCCACGCGGCCGAGCCCCGGCAGCGGGGTGAGTGCGCCGCGCAGCGGAAGGGCGCCTGCAGCCCGGGGCCCTGCGAGGCGCGCGTCTCCGCCCTCCGATGGCGCCCGGGCAGCCTTCCTCGTCTTGGCACCGCGCAGCGCGACCCCCAGCCCGCGGCGACCCAGGCCGCTACAGACACCCCCCGCCCCGCCCGCGCCGCGCCCCCGGCCCACGCTGGGCACTCACCCGGAGCCCGCCGCCGTGGTGGCCTGGATGGAGCTGATGCGCAGGCGGTTGGCCGTGTCCTTCAGGGCCTGCAGCTTCTGCTGGTCAGGCTTGTGGTAGCCCTCCATGGTGCGGCGGGCGGGGACTGGGCGCACACGCGGACACGCAGAGGTAGCGGCGGCTCCCGCGGCGACAAGCAGCAGCCGAGGCCAGGCGCGGGGCGGGGACGCGTTAAGACTCCGGGAGGGGCAGGGCGAGGGGAGGCGGGGCTCGGATCACCCCAGGCCTCCGGTCCCGCCCCGTCCGGGGCCGCCGCCTGCCCGCTCCCCGCCCCTGCCTGGCTCAGAGCTGGGCGGCTGCAGACTGCTGGGTTCGCAGTTAACCACACACACCAATAATGATAGCACAACTGACAAATCAAGGTTGGAGGCTTGGCTCCTGCCTCGAAGGCCTCTTTGTCTCCCTCCTCCACACAGTCCTCCGTGGAATTGTCACGGGTAATCCCATTTTAGAGATGAACAAACTGAGGCTTGGCAAGGACAATCAAGGTCGCTAGGCTGCTGGGTGCCAGCGGATCAACCCCAGCCCCAAGAGAGTGCCCGACTTTACTATTAGTAGTAACAGAATTTTCAGACGGAGTTTCACTGTTGTCGCCCAGGCTGGAGTGCAATGGAGCGTTCTCGGTTCACTGTAACCTCCGCCTCCCAGGTTCAAGCGATTCTCCGGTCTCAGCCTCCCCAGTGGCTGGGATTACAGGGGTGAGCCACCACGCCCGGCTAATTTTTGTATATTTAGTAGAGCCGGATTTTCATCATTTTGGTCAAGCTGGTCTCGAACTCCTGACCTCAGGTAATCCTCACGCCTCAGCCTCCCAAACTGCTGGGATTACCGGCGTGAGCCACGTCGATCGGCCAACTGTTATTATTTTTTAATAATTAAAAAAAATTGTTGGCTGGGCGTGGTGGCTCAGGCCTGTAATCCCAGCACTTTGGCCAAGGCAGGCGAATCACCTGAAGTCGGGAGTTCAAGACCAGCCTGACCAACATGGTGAAACCCCGTCTTTAAAAAAATAAAATAAAATAAATAAATAAAAATTGGTTTTTTTTTTTCGGCTGGGCACGATGGGTCATACCTGTAATCCCAACACGTTGGGAGGCCAAGGCAGGCAGATAATGAGCTCAAGAGATCAAGACCATCCTGGCCAACATGGTGAAATCTCATCTCTGCTAAAAATACAAAAATTAGCTGGGTGTGGTGTCATGTACCTGTAGTCTCAGCTACTCAGGAGGCTGAGGTGAGAGAATCTCTTCAACCCGGGAGGTGGAGGTTGCATTGAGCCAAGACGGTGCCACTGCACCCAGCCTGGAGACAGAGGGAGACTTGGTCTCAAAAAAAACCCTGTTTTTTCTTTGAAATGGGGTCAGTCACCCACTGTCACCCAGGCTGGAGTGCAGTGGAGTGATTACGGCTTCCTGCAGCGTCGGCCTCCTGGGCTCAAGTGATCCTTCTGCCTCAGACTCAAAAGTAGCTGAGACTATTGGTGCATACTACCACACCTGCCTAATTTTTGTCTATTTTGTAGAGATGAGATCTCACCATGTTACTCAGGCAGGTCTGGAACTCCTAAGCTCAAGCCATCCGCCCACCTCTGCCTCCCAAAGTGTCTGGATTACAGACATGAGCCCTGGTGCCCAGCCACTCTGGGCTTTAGAGACCTGCACAGGGGATGGGGATTATTGAAAATGAGAATAAGATAGTGGTAACAACAATGCCAGGTGGTGATAACTGAGAAATTACTAGGGAAGACCCTTTATAAATTATCAGGGCCTAGAAACACTGCCGACTCTTAGGGAGATTTTTGGGTTTGCTTCCAGGTCTGTAGGGACAGGGGCACCCACCACTACTGTTACCACACCACATGGTCCCCAGAGGGATGAGGCTTCCCAGAGTGGGAGTAGGGAGGGGACTTTCATCACAGACACTGTCTCATTCAATCCGCCCACCACACTTGGCCAGTAAGGTCCATACTGCCTACAATGCCTATTTTACAGAGGAAGAAGCTCCATTTGACAGAGGAGAGATAAAGGCAAGACCCTCGAATGGGTGGCTGGGCAGGGAGCTAAAACCCTGAGAGGGCCAAGAGGCACCAGTGGCCATCCTGTGTCCTCTGTGTCCTCCCTGCATTGCCCATACTCAGAGAGCTCTGGGTCATGAGACAATGGCCTGAATTTGAGTGAGTCCCCAGCTCACCTCCAGGTGCTCCTCTGCTGGCCTGGCCCCCAAATGCCAAATCAGATCCTAAGTATGGCATCCCATAGTGCCTGGCTCCTGCTGGCCCAGCCTGCAGAGACTGCCCTGTGGTGTCTGGCTGGTGAGGACTCTGGGCTACGATTGGAATGAGGGGGGCCCAAGGGTGTGCCACGCTCAGAGGCCTGGCAAGTGCCACCTCTGTCCTCACTCTGCTCACTGGTAAAAGGGCAAACCCTTGAAATCTTTTGAAAGCTCTGTGCCTTCCAACTCTGTGGCCCTTAGGGCAGTGCCTCCCTAAGGGAGTGGCCTCAATTTCCCCACCTGCCTAACGGGACGCATCCTTATCACTCTGTACCCCCTCTGGTCTCTGACAATGGCACAGGGCTCACCATGGCTCTGGACACCTGGAAGTAATGGAAAGAAAATTGTCCCCTCCCCACCACCTGGGGCTCTGGGGACCTCAGAGCAGCTTCCTCTCCTCTTGGGGTTCTACATGAATGGGGCCTGTGACATTATGATATACATATATAGGTTCCTGGCTTAGAAGTCCCCCCAGCCCTTGTTATACCATTGGGGTGTTTTAGGCGTCAGGAGCAGACCTCAGAAACAGTCTCTCAAGCCTTCTCCTACCCTCATTTCACCTGCTCCTTTCCCCATGGCAGGATCTCCTCCTGGCGGTCTGTCTTGGAGCTGGCCATAAATAAGTTCTCTCACCTACCTGGTGTAATTGTAGGTCATTAGATCCCCATGAGAAGGGGTTCTGTCCCATACCCAGGAGGAGGGAAGACCAGAGTGGATGCAGAGTGATAAGGATGAGTCCCATTAGGCAGGTGGGGAAATTGAAGCCACTCCCTTAGGGAGCCACTGCTCTAAGGGCCACAGAGTTGGAAGGCACAGAGCTTTCAAAGGGTTTCAAGGGTTTGCCCTTTTACCAGACAGTGAGCTTCCCAGAGAGGCCAAGAAGAGTCAGGACACACAGGTCTTGCTGGGTTTCCCCACTCAGTCGATTAGTATTAGGTCATATACTTTTGGTCTAATCACATTTCCGCAAGATTGTCAATCATCTCTATCCAGGAGCTTCTGGACAGCAGAACACATGGAGGCTCACAGAAAGGTGAACAAGAACTCATCCATGTGCTGGGAGGGCGCACATTCCAGCTCCGTGGAAACAATAGCTCCTTCACCAGGGACTTCCCTATGTATCTCTTTGCCTAGCTGTTTATTTGTATCTCTTTGCCTAGCAGTTTATTTTGTATCCTTTAAGATATCCTTTGTAACTAACTCATAAATGTATCTCTGCCTATGTGTCTCTTTGCCCAGCCGTTTATTTGTATCTCTTTGCCTAGCTGTTTATTTGTATCCTTTAAGGTATCCTCTGTAACTAACCAATAAGTGTGCTTTCCTGAGTTTTGAGAGCTCCTCTAGAAAATTAATTGAACACAAAGAGGGAGTGGTGGGAACCCCAGCTTGAAGCTGGTCAGTCCCAATCTTGCGACTCATGCGAAGGAGGAGGTGGTATTGGGGGACTGAACCCACAAACCTGTGGTTTCTGAGACTGCCTTCAGGTAATTTGCATCAGAATGGAATGGAGCTGGAGGGCACCCAGCTGGTGTCGCTGCAGAATTGCTTGCTTGCTGGGTGCATGGGGAGAAACCCCCGCACATTTGATCACAGAAACCTTTTGTGTTGATTGTTGTGGTGTGAGCGCAGAGGAAAAACAGAGTTTGAGTGTTTTCCCTTTCACAGGGCCCAAGGGTTCAGCCTTATTTTAAGAACTCTTGGTCTTCCTGAAGGTCAGCTTCAGACCCAGAATCCTGGGCTAGCTGGAGGTGTTACGAGCACCCAGTTTGATCAGGGTGGTTCCCGTGTCCCCATGTCCCAGGATCTTTAATCAAACGCACACACCTCGGAAGTCATATGGCACTTGGGAGAAAGCCCGGGATCCTGTCTGGCTTCCAGCTAATATCTGGCTCCCTGCTGCCCTCACACCCCATCTTCTCCCAGCCTCCTATTCACCCTCCCCATGGCTGCCAGAGAACTGTTCCTCCCTGGTGTAACTCCCACATTCTTCTTCCTCCACCATTTGAATAAAATTCAGGTTCCCCAGCCCCACTCATCTCAGCCACACTGACCTTGCATTCCTTAAAATACACCAAGCCCACTCCCTCCTAGAGGTGTTGCACAGGCTGCCCCCTGAGCCAGCAGAGCCCTTCCTGAGGCTCCTCACACAGCCTGGATGTAGAGCCATGCTTCCCGTCACACTGCCTGTCTTGGTCTCTGCGGGCTATCTGCCTATCTACATGATCTGTCAGCTCCAGGAGAGCCAGGATGCAGTCTCTTGTCCCTGGCCCTATCCCCAGGGACTACAATTGGGTCTCATATACAATAGGTACTCAGTGAATGCCTGCAGAATGAAAGCATGAATGTCAAGTGGTGTGCCTGAGGACACACAGCCAGCAAGTGCTAGTGCCCTTCATTCTGGCCTTTCTAGAAACTGAGACACAAAGGTGCTCTGTTGGAGGGTAGGAAGTGGCACAAATGTCCTGCTGCTGGCATCAGGTGCCAGCAGAGGCCACAGTGACCTGAGAGCAGAGGCATATGCTGGAATCTGAGCTGTCCCCCAGGACCTGTGCAGCACTAGGGAGAAGGGCACCCTCAGAGGATCCAAGATAGTGCGAGTCCCCACAAAGAGTTACCCACAGCCACTCCCCAGGGATCTCCAGGATCACTAAAAGGGGCCTGAGTGGGGTCAGGGTCCTGAGGGGTGCCATGCCACCCAGTATTGTTACTGGACGACGGCTTTGACCACTCAGACACTGCTGATGGATTGTAGTGGCTGCCTAGAATGGAATGTGGAGCAGAGAGTTCTGAATTGCCTTTGAGCCTGAAATGCCCTGGCATGGGAGACTGGCAGTGTCAGGAAGTCATGTCCCACCTCTTCATGTCCCCTGTGCTTTGGGAACCCAGAGGGGGCTGCACTTAAGTCAGGCATGAGGAACCCCAGGTTGCAGGAACTGTTTGACACTCACACTCACACTCACAGATGATGCTCACACACCCCTCACATGTTTGTTGTTGTTAAGAGACCCACCGATGGTTGACTTTTATAATTAGGAAAATAGCAAAGTAGGCTGGGCATGGGCTCACACCTGTAGTCCCAGCACTTTGGGAGGCCAAGGCAGGCGGATCACTTGAGGTCAGAAGTTCCAGACCAGCCTGGCCAACATGGTGAAACCCTGTCTCTACTAAAAATACAAAAATTAGCTGGGCGTTTTGGTGAGGGCCTGTAATCCCAGCTACTTGGGAGGCTGAGGCAGGAGAATCACTTGAACCTGGGAGGCGGAGGTTGCAGTGAGCCAAAATCACTCCACTGTGTTCCATCCTGGGAGACAAAGCTAGACTCCTTCTCAAACAAACAAACAAACAAACAAATAAAACAAACAAAAAAGAAAAAGAAAATTCTATCTTGAAAAAGTAGCTAGGGAAGTTGGGGCCAAGCTGCATTTTTCTGAACACACATTATCTCTTCGTTTCCTATGATTATGTAAAGCTGCTTCTGTGTTTCATAAGCCAGGCTGCTGCCCTGGATGTTTTTGGGTTGGGAGCAAAGCCCCAGGCAGTGGGAGCTTGATGGTGCCTCTTCTGTCCTTGCTTTGCTATCCACATAAAACTCAGGGCAAAGCCATCCTGATGTGCTCCTGCATGCTCACCAAGTGGGCACTGATGAGGCATGAATGGGCCCTGCGCAGCTGCGTTCCTGAGTGACAGCACTGAGCATTGCTTTGGCAGGGCTGGGCCCACGAGTGTGCTCCCGGGACATGCCTGGGCCAGCCTCTGGAAGCCCCTAGCCAGCACAGGGCTTGCAAAGGAGCCAACATCCAGCTCTGGGTCCTCAGGACACTGTCTTTGATTCATATCCAGGGTTGGCTGCCTGCCGGGGCCTGGGAGGAGTCCTCGTGGGGTGAGTGTCAAGCTTGTGCCCTCCTGTGCTGAGTAGACAGCCTTGCTCCTGAGTACCCAAAAGGGGCATGTAGGTTGACTGAGTTTTAATACATCTATCTCTCCTCTCAATGCCTGAAATTTTCCTCTGGAGGCATTTTGGGGGAAATGCCTCTTTCAGTAATGTTGCTCCCAGGAAGATGAGAACACGAATGGTTCAATTCATTCACAGAATGTCTGATTTCTCTTGCACTCAATTTATTTTTGCTTTTAAAAAATATTTAATTATTCCTCCTCCTCCTCCTCCTCCTCCTCCTCCTCCTCCTCCTCC
>NW_022436963.1:4769987-4878226 GCF_009761245.1 Sapajus apella
CTCCTCCTCCTCCTCCTCCTCCTCCTCCTCCTCCTCCTCCTCCTCCTTCCTCTTGTTCTTTTTTGAGACAGTCTAGCTCTGTCCTCCAGGCTACAGGTTAGTGGCTCCATCTCAGCTCACCGTAACCTCCACCTTCCGAGTTCAAGTGATTTTCGTGCTTTAGCCTCCCAAGTAGCTGAGACTACAGGCATGTGCCACTGGGCCCAGCTAATTTTTGCATTTTTTTTTCCTTGTTTGAGACAGAGTCTCATTCTGTCTCCCAGGCTGGAGTGCAATGGCATGATCTCAGCTTACTGCAACCTCTGCCTCCCGGGTTCAAGTGATTCTCCTGCCTCAGCCTCCCAAGTAGCTGGGATTACAGGGGCGCACCACTGCACCCAGCCAATTTTTGTATTTTTAGTAGAGATAGGGTTTTGCCACGTTGGCCAGGCTGTTCTCCAGCTCCTGACCTCAGGTGATCCACCCACCTTGGTCTCCCAAAGTAGGGATTATACCTGTGAGCCACCATGCCCAGCCTAAAAACATTTCTGATTATCGAAGTTGGAAAAACCTGAAAGTACAGATTTTTTTTTTTTTCCAGACTGGGTCTTGCTCTTTTGCCTAGGTTGGAGTGCAGTGGCACAATCTCTGCTCACTGCAACCTCTATCTCCTGGGCTCAAAAGGATTCTCCCACCTCAGCCTCCTGAGTATCTGGGACTACAGGTACACACCACCATGCCCGGCTCATTTTTTTGTATTTTTAGTAGAGATGGTGTTTTGCCATGTTGCCCAGGCTGGTCTCTAACTCCTGGGCTGAAGCAATCCACCTGCCTCAGTCTCCCAAAGTGCTGGTATTATAGGCATAAACCACCATGCTTGGCCCAGAAAATTTCAAAGTTAACTAATGCACTATTCCACTCAAAGGGGACTACTGTTAAAATTGCTTGCTCATGGCCAGGCACGTTGGCTCACACCTGTAATCCCAGCACTTTGGGAGGCCAAGGCAGGTGGATCACAAGATCAGGAGTTCAAGACCAGCCTGACCAACATGGTGAAACCCCATCTCTTCTAAAAATACAAAAATTAGCTGGTGTGGTGGTGCATGCCTGTAATCCCAGCTACTCAGGAGGCTGAGGCAGAAGAATCGCTTCAACCTGGGAGGCAGAGGTTGCAGTCCTGAGAGCACACCACTGCAGTCCAGCCTGGGTGACAAGACCAAGACTCTGTCTCAAAAAAAAAAAAAAAAAAATTGCTTGCTCATTTGACAAATATTGATTTATTATATTTGTTATGAAGAAAATAGGCTGGGCATGGTGACTCATACACACCTGTAATCTCAGCACTTTGGGAGGCTAAGGCAGAAAGATTACTTGAGGCCAGGAGCGTGAGACCAGCCTGGACAACATGGTGAGACCCTGTCTCTACAAATTAAAAATTAAAACATTAGGCCAGGCGTGGCGGCTCACGCCTGTAATCCCAGCACTTTGGAAGGCTGAGGCAGGTGGATCACTTGAGGTCAGGATTTTCAGACCAGCCTAGTTAACATGGCGAAACCTTGTCTCTACTAAAATACAAAAATTAGCCGGGTATGGTGGTGCTCGCCTGTAGTTCCAGCTACTCAGGAGGCTGAGGCAGGAGAATTGCTTGAACCCAGGAGGCAGAGGTTGCAGTGAGCTGAGATCCTGCCACTGCACTCCAGCCTGGGCAACAGAGCGAGACTCCAACTAAAAAAAAAAAAAAAAAATTAAAAATTAGCCGGGCATGGTGGCATGTGCCTGTGGTCCCAGCTACATGGGAGGCTGAGCTGGAAGGCTTGCATAAGCCCAGGAGTTTGAGGCTGCAGTGACTCATGATTGTGCCAGTGCATTCTTGCCTTAGTGACAGAGCCAGATCTTGTCTCAAACATAAATAAATAAATAAATGAAACAGGGTCAGGGGTCAGGGGCTGGAGCTGGGCTGCAAAGTAGGGGATGGATATATACCTCAGGTTGTCAGACAAGGCTGAAGACAGTCATTGCTCAGTATGTTTGCTATTGTGAATTCCTTTTTTTAAAATAATGCATTGTTGGCCAAGCGAAGTGGCTCATGCTTGTAATCCTAGCACGTTGGGAGGCTGAGGCTAATGGATAACTGAGATCAGGAGTTCGAGACCAGCCTGGCCAACATGGAAACCCCACCTCTATTAAGAATACAAAAATTAGGCCGGGCGCGGTGGCTCAAGCCTGTAATCCCAGCACCGTGGGAGGCCGAGGCGGGTGGATCACGAGGTCAAGAGATCGACACCATCCTGGTCAACATGGTGAAACCCCGTATCTACTAAAAATACAAAAAATTAGCTGGGCATGGTGGCACGTGCCTGTAATCCCAGCTACTCAGGAGGCTGAGGCAGGAGAATTGCCTGAACCCAGGGGGCGGAGGTTGCGGTGAGCCAAGATCGTGCCATTGCACTCCAGCCTGGGTAACAAAAGCGAAACTCTGTCTCAAAAAAAAAAAAAGAAAAAAAAATACAAAAATTAGCCAGGTGTAGTGGTGGGCACCTGTAATCCCAGCTACTTGAGAAGGTGAGGCAGGAGAATTGCTTGAACCTGGGGGCAAAGTTTACAGTGAGCTGTGATCTCACTGATTCACTCTAGCCTAAAAGAAAGAGCAAAACTCCATCTCAAAAAAAAAAAAAAAAAGCATTGTCAGGATTATGTAAAACCATTTTCCTCCTATACTTTCTCCTTAGCATTTCAAAATTCTACCAAGATGTCCTTTTTACTAGCTGTGCATTGTCCCATCATAGGGCTGTGTCCTCATCTACTAACCATCCCTTAGGGCTGAGCGTTCAGACCCTTCCGGCAGTTCATCATTGGGTATTGCCTCACAGTTAACATTTTGGTGCCTAAATCCTTTTCCTCCTGGGGAGTTATCTCCTGAACCAGAGTCCTCAGTGGGCCTTGAGGAGGGTGGCAACTTTGCCAGAGCTCTGGATACATATTTGGCAGAGAGCTGGCCAGAAAGTCTGGTTCTGCCACTCATCACCTTTGCTTCCAACTGGCAAGGTCCCATTGTGGAATTGACAGAGTGGGAGGAGAGATGAGCCCAAAACCTGCATGACCTTTGGTGGAGCCCTTTCTCCGGGCCTGTTTCCTCACATCTGTAAAATAGGCTTATTCTTGCTATACACAGAGGTTGAATTCTCTCCTTGTGCAGGGCCCTGTGTGCAAAGTCAGAGTCCCGTGGGGCCATTCTCTGTCTGGGAAAACAAATCCAACTAGGTTTAGTAGGGCTGGAAGACTGCCAATAGTTTTCAGGTCACAGACCCATAAACTTCTCTGGGCAATTGTGTATAGCAGGTGGGAAGGTATTGGACCCCTCTGGCCAGTAGCAAAGGGAAGTGCAATGAGAGGAGAGAATGCTGAAATGAGTTTTGCAAATCACTTTCTCCAGGGTGTCTGCAAACTCCAGATTTCTGGGACTGGGCAAGAGCTCCATGAAAGGGAGACGAAGGTGAGGAAAGGGACCCTGGAGATGGGAGGAAAATGCACTGGCTCCTCCACTCTGCTGGGAGCCAGCCCACCCAAGCACACATGACTTTCCCCTCTCTTTTCTTTCACATATATTGCCTCTTTTTTTTTTTTTTTTTTTGCGATGGTGTTTTGCTCTTGTTACCCAGGGTGGAGTGCAATGGCGTGATCTCGGCTCACTGCAATCTCCGCCTCCTGAGTTCAGGCAATTCTCCTGCCTCAGCCTCCTGAGTAGCTGGGACTACAGGCGCACGCCACCATGCCCAGCTAATTTTTTGTAGTTTTAGTAGAGACGGGGTTTCACCATATTGACCAGGATGGTCTCGATCTCTTGACCTCATGATCCACCCGCTTTGGCCTCCCAAAGTGCTGGGATTACAGGTGAGCCACCGGGGCCTGCCCTTATCACCGTTTTTATCTCATTTTGAGATAAAATGAACATGCCCTGAAACCTATCCTCCCTTAAAATTGTGTAATTCAATGATTTTTGGTATTGAGGGACAGAGAAAAAAAAATCAAAGTTTTTTTTTTTTTTTTTTTTTAATTCTCTTATAGTCACTGCAACACAGAACGCTTCTGTGACCCCCTGGTCAACAAAACGTGTGAGGATTTCTCCCCACCAAGCAACCCTGCAGTGGACACCAGTGTTCTCTAATTCAACTCAATTCTGACACTGCCTATCTGGAGATAGTGTTAGATCCCACAGACTGAGAGCTCAGTCTCATAAGACGGTCTCCTACTTCAGATACCAATCACAAGTCTTGGCCTCCGCAACTTCCGAGGAACTTACTATAAATTGAGGTTCCCAACATCCCTTCCCCAGGTTCAATTAACATGGTAGAGTGGCTCACAGAACTCAGGGAAACATTTCACTTATGTTGACCAGCTTATTATAAAGCATATTACAAAGGAATCAGAGAAATAGCCAGATGAACAGCTGGATAGGGTTAGGTATGTGGGGAGAGGGGGCTGAACGTTCCAGACCTCTAATCCTCTAATTACTTGGTCTTTCTGGGGACTGCCCCATCGTGAGCCTATCTAGGGGCCCCACCTACCCAGGAGCTGAGGTGGGAGAATTGCTTGAGCCCAGTAGTTTGAGGCTGCAGTGAGCTCTGACTGTACCACTGCACTCCAGCTTATGTGACAAACAGATCAAGTCACTGTTAGCACAAACTCAGGTGCGATCAAAGAGTGGCTTAGGAGTAGCAAAAGACACTCCTTTTGCTAAGGAAATTCCAAGGGTTTTTAGCTCTGTAACAGGAACTAGGGGCAAAGACCAAATATATTTCATCAAGATATGAAAGCAGGCTGGGTGTGGTGGCTCATGCCTGTAATCCCAGCACTTTAGGAGGCAGAGCCAGGCAGATCACTTGAGATCAGGAGTTCAAGATCGTCCCAGCCAACAGGGCAAAATCCCATCTCTAGGAAAAATATAAAAATCAGCTGGGTGTGGTGATGTGTGCCTGTAATCCTAGCTATTTGGGGGGCTGAGGCACAAGAATCCCTTGAGCCTGGGAGGCAGAGGTTGCAATGAGCCAAGATCATGCCACTACACTCCAGCCTGGGTGACAGAGCAAGACCCTCTTTCAAAAAAAAAAGAAAGAAAAAGAAAAAAAAAAAAGATATGGAAGTAACCTAACCATCCTTCAATGAATGCAAGGATAAAGAAAATTTGATACATAACACAAATGGAGTACTATTCAGCCATAAAAAAGAATGAGAGCCTGTTATTTGCAGCAACACGGATGGAACTGGAGATCATTATGTTAAGTAAAATAAGCCGGGCACAGAAGGACAAATACCGAATGTTCTCACTGATATGAGAGAGCTAAAAAAGTGGATCTCATGGAGATAGAGAGTAGAATGGTAATTACCAGAAGCTGGGAAGGGTAGTGGGGATGTGGTGGGTAAAGAGGGGTTGGTTAATGGGCACAAAACACAGTTAGAATAAGGCCCAGTGTTCAGTAACACAATAGGGCAAATACAGTTAGCAATAATTTACTGTATATTTCAAAATAATTAGAAGAGTGGAATTTACTTTATTTTTTTTGAGACAGGATCTTATTCTGTCACTCAGGCTGGAGCCCGGTGGCATGATCACAGCTCACTGTTGCCTTGACCTCCTGGGCTCAAGTGATCCTCCCACCTCAGCCTCCTGAGTAGCTGGGACCACAGGTGTGTGCCACCACACCAGGCTAATTTTAATATTTTTTGTAGATAAGGGTTTAGCCATGTTGCCCTGGCTGGTCTCAAACTCCTGAGCTCAAGCAATCTGCCTGCCTCAGCCTCCCAAAGTGCTGTGATTACAGGTGTGAGCCACTGCGCCTGGCTGGAAGGGTGGAGCTGGAAGGTTCTTAACACAAAGACATGATAGATGTTTAGAGCCACTGCGCCTGGCTGGAAGAGTGGAACTGGAAGGTCCTTAACACAAAGACATGATAGATATTTAAGGTGATGAATATCCCAGTTGCCCGTTTTGATCATTGTGGACACATTGTATACATGTATCAAAGTATCACATGTATCCAATAAATACATACAACTATTACGCAGCTATAAAATTTTTAAAAAGTTAGCCAAGTGTCTACCCCAGGGGCTGAGGTGGAGAATTGCTTGTGTTGAGCCCAGTAGTTTGAGGCTGCAATGAGCTATGACTGTACCACTGCACTCTAGCTTGGGTGACAGATCAACATTCTGTCTCTTTTTTAAAAATTTATTTTATTTTTTTATTTTTATTTTTTATAAGACGGGGTTTCACCATGTTGGTCAGGCTGGTTGTGAACTCCCAACCTCAGGTTGATCCGCCCGCCTTGGCCTCCAAAGTGCTTGGATTACAGGTGTGAGCCACCACGCCCGGCAAAATTGTGTCTCTTAAAAAATAATAATTTTTAAAAATCTTTAAAAATTAAACAAATCTAAAAAGACCAAATATAATTTATTATACCACAGGTATATTCATAGAACTGTGCAGCTTGTGCACTTCTAACCACTACCTTTTTTTTTTTTTTTGAGACAGAGTTTTGCTCTTGTTGCTCAGGCTGGAGTGCAATGGTGCAATCTTGGCTCACTGAAACTTCTGCCTACCAGGATCAAGTGATTCTCTTGCCTCAGTCTCCCAAGTAGCTGGGATTACAGGCATGTGCCACCATGCCCGGCTGATTTTGTATTTTTAGTAATGACAGGGTTTCTCCATGTTGGTCAGGCTGGTCTCGATCTCCCGATCTCAAGTGATCCACCTACCTGGACTCCCACAGTGCTGGGATTACAGGCGTGAGGCACCGTGCCCAGCCACCACTACCTAATTTTAGAACTTCTTCTTCTTCTTCTTTTTTTTTTTTTTTTGAGACAGGGTCTCTCTCTGTTGCCCAGGCTGGAGTACAGTGGCTCACTGTAGACTTCTCCCAGGCTTAAACCATCCTCCCACCTCAGCCTCCAGAGTTGCTGACACCAAAGGTGTAAACCACCATGCCCAGCTAATTTTTTTTTTTATCATTTGTAGAGACAAATAATAAAAAAAGTAGAACGGTAATTACCAGAAGCTGGGAAGGGTAGTGGGGATGTGGGGAATATGTTGCCTAGACTGGTCTTGAACTCCTGGACGCAAGTGATTCTTCCACCTCAGCCTCTCAAAATGGTGGGATTATAGGTATAAGCCACCACATCCAGCCTAGTTTTAGAACATTTTTACCACTTGGGACAAGAGGCCTGTACTCATTGGTAGTTCCCTATTTTTCCCTCTTCCTCATTCCAGGCAACCAGGAATCTACCTGTGGTCTCTATGGATTTGCTTATTCTGGGTATTTCATATACATGGCACCATTGCAACCTGTGGTCTTTGTGTCTGACTTCTCTCACTCCATATCATGTTTCCAAGGTTCATCTCTGTTGTCGCTTTTCGTGGTACTTTATTCCTTTTGTTGGTAAATAATCTTCCATCCCGTGGCTATGCCACAGCATTCCTATCCATTCATTAGTTCACGGACATTTGGGTTGTTTCCACGTCTTTGCTGTTACGAATAATGCTGCTTTGAATGGTGTTGTAAACTTTTTTTGTGGACATACATTTTCAGTTATCTTGGGTGTATGCACAGGAGTGGAATTGCTAGGTCATATGGCAATTCTACATCTAACCATTTGAGGAACTGCTAAACTATTTTCTAAAGTGGTGCCGCCATTTTACACTTTTACCAGTGATGAATGAGGGTTCCAGTTTCTCTGTGACTTTGTCTACAGTTGTTGTGTCTTTTTTACCTGAAGCATCTTGCAAAGTGTTATCTCACCACGGTGGTTTTGTCATTTATTGCTTTTAAAAGAATATTATATAAGTAACACATATTCCTTGTAGAAAATTTGGAAGTTTAACAAAAATACTGTGATGATCAGTTTTATGTGTCAATTTGGCTAGACTATAGTACCCAGTTGTTCAATCAAACACTAACCCAGGTGTTTTATTTATTTATTTATTTGAGACGGAGTTTCACTCTTGTCGCCCAGGCTGGAGTGCGATGGCCTGATCCTGGCACACTGCAGCCTCCATCTGCTGGGTTCAAGCAATTCTCCTGCCTCGGCCTCCCAAGTAGCTGGGATTACAGTTGTGCACCACCATGCCCTGCTAATTTTGTGTGTGTGTGTGTATTTTTAGTAGAGACAGGGTTTTGCCATATTGGTCAGGCTGGTCTTGAACTCCTAACCTCAGGTGATCCACCCGCCTCAGCCTCCCAAAGTGTTAGGATTACAGGTGTGAGCCACCATGCCCAGCCTAACCTAGGTGTTTCTATGACAGTATTTTGTAGATAGTGTTTTTTGATTGGTTGATTGAGATGGAGTCTCACTCTGTCATCCAGGCTGGAGTGCAGTGGTATGATCCTAGCTTACTACAGCCTCAAACTCCTGGGCTCAAGCCATCCTCCCGTCTCAGCCTC
Source organism: Sapajus apella (assembly GCF_009761245.1). NCBI lineage: Eukaryota > Metazoa > Chordata > Mammalia > Primates > Cebidae > Sapajus > Sapajus apella. The sequence continues at coordinate 4,778,399 of NW_022436963.1, forward strand.
CTGAGTAGTTGGGACTACAGGCGTGTTTTGCCACACCCAGGTACTTAATTTTTTTTTTTTTTGAGACAGGGGTCTCACTCTATCACCCAGGCCAGTCTTGGGCTCCTGGCCTTAAGTGATCCTCTCACTTCAACCTCCCAAAAATGCTGGGATTAAAGGTGTGAGCCACTGCACCCAAGACAAGGTATGATAAAAGTTCAGAATCACTTGATTTTAAGTAAAGGAGATTATCTCAGATAATCTGGGATTCACTTAGTTGAAAGGCCAAAAAGGAAGACATTTCTTTGTGGACAGCAGCTTCACCCACATGCCTGAGAGTCCAGATGGTCTTACAGGTTTCCTACTTGACTTTTTTCTTTCTTTCTTTTTTTTTTTTGAGACAGAGTCTGGCTCTGTTTGCCCAGGCTGGAGTGCAATGGTGCAATCTCTGCTCTCTGCAACCTACGGCTCCCAGGTTCAGGCCATTCTCCTGCCTCAGCCTCCTGAGTAGCTTGGACTACAGGCATGCGCCACCACGCCCAGCTAGTTTTTGTATTTTAGTAGAGGCAGGATTTTACCATGTTGACCAGGCTGGTCTCAAACTCCTGACCTCAGGTGATCCACCCACCTTGGCCTCCCAGAGTGCTGGGATTATAGGTGTGAGCCACCGGGCCCAGCCATGCCATTTTTTTTTTTTTTTTAAAGAGGTGGGACTCTGTACATTGCCCAGGCTGGACTGCAGTGGATATTCACAGACATAATCACAGTGCATTACATCCTGGAACTCCTGGGCTCAAGCAGTCCTCCTGCCTCAGCCTCCCAAGTAGCCACTACATCCAGCTTTTCATTCTTTTTTTCACATCCAGCTTTTCAAGTCTCTTAATATACATCTCCTACTGGGTCCGCTTTTCTGTTGGAGAATCCTGACTGATATACACACACGAAGAAAACCTGTCATCCTGCCATGCCATCCAGAGATCACTATTGACAATATTTTGGTTATTTCTTTAAAGGCTTTTTCTTTCTTTCTTTTTTTCTTTCTGGCCTTTTTTTTTTTTTTTTGAGACAGGATCTCACCCTATTGCCCAGGCTGGAGTGCAGTGGAGTGATCATGGCTCACCACAACTTCCACTGCCCAGGTTTAAGTGATCCTCCCACCTCAGCCTCCTGAGTATCTGGGACTACAGGTATGTGCCACTATGCCTGGCTAATTTTTTTTTTTTTGGTAGAGACAGGGTTCTTGCCATATTGCCCAGGCTGGTCTCAAACTCTTGAGCTCAAGTGATCCACCTGCCTTGACCTCCCAAGGTGCTGGGATTACAGGCGTGAGTCACTGCGCCCAGCCCATCAATATTTTATTTTATTTTGAAATGGAGTCTCACTCTGTTGCCTAGGTTGGAATGCAGTGTCACGATCTCGGCTCACTGCAACCTCCACCTCCCAGGTTCAAGTGATTCTCCTGCCTCAGCCTCCCAAGCAGCTGGGATTACAGGCGCCTGCCACCACGCCCAGCTAATTTTTATATTTTTAGTAGAGAAGGGTTTTTTGCCATGTTGGCCAGGCTGGTCTCAACTCCTGGCCTCAGGTGATCCACCAGTCTCCATCAATATATATACATATATATATACGTATATATATATATATATATACGTATATATATATATGTATTTTTTTTTTTTTTTTTAATAGGACAGGAGAATTGCCTGAACCCGGGAGGCGGAGGTTGCGGTGAGCCGAGATCGCGCCATTGCACTCCAGCCTGGGTACAGGCAATTCTCCTGTCTCAGCCTCCTGAGTAGCTGGGATTACAGGCACGTGCCACCATGCCCAGCTAATGTTTTGTATTTTTGGTAGAGACGGGGTTTCACCGTGTTGACCAGGATGGTTTCAATCTCTTGACCTCGTGATCCACCCGCCTCGGCCTCCCAAAGTGCTGGGATTACAGGCTTGAGCCACCGTGCCCGGCCTCCATCAATATTTTAAATACAGATGTTAATGCTCCACAGGCTGTGCATCTTTCCCCACGTGAGTCCACATTCTTTCCTACCCTGGGATTACCACTGGCACAGAGGAAGGTTAAGCACTGTCTGCTTTTGGTTGGATGTTTGCAATGCTTCTGCTATTATACTGCAACAAACAATACTTGTGCTTTCCCTCCATCCAGCACTGTCCCTCCAGGAGAGAGGGCTTTTTTTCTGGCCGCCCCTGCAGACATGACCCTGCTTGTCCTTGGCCAATCCCAGGGCCAGACTGGATCCTCGGCCCTCTGACTCACCCTAGAAGGCCAGCGACTGGAGAGGCCTGGAACTCCTCGGAGGTAAGTGCCAGTGTGAGGGCAGCCAGGCCCTGCCAGGCCTGCTTTCCTCATGCATAAAGAAAAGATGCCGAGTCATTGTAACTTGCACTTTCTGAGTAGTGCGGTCAGGCCCTGCGTGGCTTTGCCGCAGGCCTCAGTACCTCCCAGTGTGAAGAGCAGGGAACTGCTTTCCAGCAACGCCCTACAGCTCCTGTCAACTCCTGCCCAGGGGCGCTGGACAGGCAGGGTTAGGCAGGGCCGGTGCAGGGGACAGACAGGATGCCCTTAGGGACCCCTCCTGATGAAGTAGGGAGAGATCTTCCTCCTTGTCCCCTTTTCTTCTTCCTTTTTTTTTTTTTTTTTTTTTGTTTTGAGATGGAGTCTCACTCTGTCATCAGGCTGGAGTGCAGTGGCACAATATCGGCTCACTGCAACCCCTGCCTCCTAGGTTCAAGTGATTCTCCTGCCTCAGCTTCCTGAGTAGCTGGAACTATGGGCATGCACCACCATATCCAGCTAATTTTTGTATTTTTAGTAGAGACGAGGTTTCACCATGTTGGCCAGGATAGTCTCGATCTCCTGACCTCGTGATCCACCCACCTTGGCCTCCCAAAAGTGCTGGGATTACAGGCATGAGCCACCACGCCCGGCCTTATTTTATTTTTTTAGAGATAGAGGCTTGCTCTGTTGCCCAGACTGGAGTAGAGTGACATGATCACAGCTCACTGGAGCCTTGAACTGCTAGGCTCAAGTGATACTCCTACCTAGGTGTCTAGAGGAGGTGAGACCACAGGCACATACCACCCACACCCAGCTAATTTTTTAATTTATTTTTTGTAAAGAACAGGGATGTTATAATATTGCCCAGGCCGATCTTGAACCCCTGGGTTCAAATGATCCTCTCACCTTGGCCTCCCAAAGAGCTAGGATTACAGGTGTGAGCCACCTGTGTCCAGCCTAGCTGTCTTGACTTTTGGCTAATGTAGTCTGGTGAACTGAAGAGACATGCAAGGTGCATAAGGCTCTCGTGGGCTGGGAGCCCCATGGCGTAGGCTCACCATGGGTTCCCTGTACCTCTGTGAGAGTGTGGCAGCTTCTTCTTACCTAAAACTCCATTCAGCAAACTCGAAGAGGTTTAGAATCTTGAATTGATCTAAGCCCTTTAGAAAGCTCTTAGGACTCTTCATGTTACATGTAATAGGTAGCTAGTTCATACTGCATCAAACATGGAAGTGGAGGGTAAGCTTCAAGGTTGGTTTCATTCTGTGACTGGATATTTCTTTCTTTTTTTTTTTTTGAGACAGAGTCCCGCACAGTTGACCAGGCTGGAGTGCAATCTCGGCTCAATGCAACATCAGCCTCCTGGGCTCAAGCAATTCTCCTGCCTCAGCCTCCCAGTAGCTGTGATTATAGGCATGCACCACCGAGCCCAGCTACACCGAGCCCAGCTAATTTTTGTATTTTTAGTAGAGACAGAGTTTCATCTTGTTGGCCACGCTGGTTGCAAACTCCTGACCTCAGGTGATTCACCTGCCTTGCCCTCCCAAGGTGCTGGGATTGCAGACATGAGCCACCACACCAGGCTGTGACTGGATATTTCTTGCTGTTGCTCCCTTCTGCCTTTATCTGATGGTGGGCTTCCTGCATGTCAACAGCCTGGCCACACAGCTTCCTGCTTCTCCTCTGGTGGGAGAGACTGGTTCCTACAACTCTGAGACAAACATTACTTTTCAGAAGCCTCAACAAGCTGTTATTCATATACTTCTTGTTCAAAGATCAGATTTTAGCAATGCCTAATCTATGAACCAGGACCCATAAACAGTGAGGAAAAATGTCTTTAGAGACAACCAAGAAATCCCAAACCCATCTGTTTCATTTGAAGAGGAAACTCTACAGCTCTTATTCACTGTTTATTGACTTTAGCAGTTCACAAAATTCCAATGAAATTGCTCACCTGGCTTCCTAGGACTTGGCAGTGAAAAGCTTGTAATAAATAGCAGTAACATGAATGACCTCAGACACTATGAAAAGCCTCAAGGATAATTTATCATTTAGGCAATGGAGTCAAGAAAGGAATTCTGGCTGGGCGTGGTGGCTCACACCTGGAATCCCAGTACTTTGGGAGGCTGAGGCAGGTGGATTACCTGAGATCAGGAGTTTGAGACCAGTCTGGTCCACATGATGAAACCCTGTCTCTACTAAAAAAAAAAAAAGAAAAAGAAAAGAAAAAGCTGGGCGTGGTGGCACGTGCTTGTAATCCCAGCTACTTGGGAGGCTGAGGTTGCAATGAGCCAAGATCATGCCACTGCACTCCAGCCTAGGTGACAGAGTGAGACTCCCTCTCAAAAACAAAACAAAACAAAACAAAGCAAAACAAAACCAGAAAGGAATTCTAGAGCACCTCTCCAGGCTGCTTGGTTCCGGTTCTTCACCCACCTCTGCGTAATGTGCAGCCTTTGGCACATCCTCAATGACTCTCAGCTTCAACGTCCTACTCCCAACATAGGTTATTATGAAGATCAGGAAAATAATCTACAGCAATTCTTTAAAAAAATTTTTTTTGCCCCTTGCTTCTTGGGAGGCTGAGGCGCAAGAATTGCTTGAGCCCGAGAGGTGAAGCAGTGAGCAGAAACCGTGCCACTGCACTCCAGTCTGCCACAGACCTAAAGAAAAAATGTGGCCACAGAGCCACAGGGTCTGGCTCTGTCTGTCACCCAGCCTGGAGTCCAGTGGCAAGATCTCGGCTCACTGCAACCTCTGGCTCTCAGGTTCAAGCAGGCCTCCCACCTCAGCATCACAAGCAGCTGGGACCACAGGCACACGTCATCATACCCAGCTAATTTTTTGTAGAGACAGGGTTTCGCTGTGTTGCCCAGACTGATCTTGAACTCCTGGGCCCAAGTGATCCACCCATCCTAGCCTCCCAAAGTACTGGGATTACAAGCATGAGCCACTGGAGTGGAATGCTGAGATTGCTCCACTGCACTCCAGCCTGCGTGACAGAGGGAGACTAAAAAAAGGAAGTCTACCCATAAGTGATAATGTGTGGCTACTAGGAAGGAGGTGTTTAATAGGTACCAGGACTCAGAAGCTTTAGACCTGGCCGGGCGCGGTGGCTCAAGCCTGTAATCCCAGCACTGTGGGAGGCCGAGGCGGGTGGATCACGAGGTCAAGAGATCGAGACCATCCTGGTCAACATGGTGAAACCCCGTATCTACTAAAAATACAAAAAATTAGCTGGACATGGTGGCACGTGCCTGTAATCCCAGCTACTCAGGAGGCTGGGGCAGGAGAATTGCCTGAACCCGGGAGGCGGAGGTTGCGGTGAGCCGAAATCGCGCCATTGCACTCCAGCCTAGGTAACAAGAGCGAAACTCCGTCTCAAAACAAACAAACAAACAAAAAAAACAGAAGCTTCAGACCTATGAATCCATATGGCCTGTGATCCAGCTGCCTGGGAATAGGCTGTGATGGTTAATCGTATGTGTCAACCTGACTGAGCCACAGGATGCCTACATAGGTGTTTCAATAGGGTTTCTGGGTATGCCTGCAAGGTTGTTTCTGGGAGACACTAGCCTTAGAATGGGTGGACTGAGCAAAGCAGACCTGCCCTCAGCAGTGTGGCTGGGCACCTTACAATCTGTTGAAGGCCTGAATGTTAGTGTGAACCTTGGAAATTTGAGACAGGTCTCAGTTAATTTAGAAAGTTTATTTTGCCAAGGTTGAGGAACATGTGGCTGTGACACAGTCTCAGGAAGTCCTGGACATGTGCCCGAGGTGGTCGGGGCATAGCTTGGTTTTACACATTCTAGGGAGACATGAGACATCAATCAATATATGTAAGAAGTACAGTGCGTTTGGCTGGGTGTGGTGGCTCACACCTGTAATCCCAGCACTTTGGGAGGCTGAGGAGGGCGGATCACAAGGTCAGAAGTTCGAGACCAGCCTGGCCAATATGGTAAAACCCAATCGCTAATAAAAATGCAAAAATTAGCCGGGCATGGTGGTGGGCAGCTGTAGTCCAGCTACTCAGGAGGCTGAGGCAGGAGAATCACTTGAACCTCAGAGGTAGAGGTTGCAGTGAGCCGAGATCACACCATTGCACTCCAGCCTGGGTGACAAAGCGAGATCACATCTCAAAAAAAAAAAAAAAGAAGTACATTGGTTAAGTCCAGAAAGTGAGGGACAACGCGAAGCAGGGAATGGGCTTCCAGGTCACAGGTAAGTGAGAGACAAATGGTTGCATTCTTTTATTTTTTATTTTTTTATTTTTTGGTGGTTGCATTCTTTGAGTTTCTGATTAGCCTCTCCAAAGGAGGCAGTCAGAATATGCATCTATCTCAGTGAGCAGGATGACTTTGAATAGAATGGGAGGCAGGTTTGTCCTGAGCAGTTCCCAGCTTGACTTTTCCCTTAGTTTAGTAATTCTGGGGCCCCAATTTTTCTTTTTCTTTCTTTCTTTGAGACACAGTCTCACTCTGTCGCCAGGCTGGAGTGCAGTGGTACAATCTCAGCTCACTGCAACCTCCGCCTCCTGGGATTACAGGCGTGAGCCACCACGCCCGGCCTAATTTTTTTGTATTTTTAGTAGAGATGGGGTTTCACCAAGTTGGCCAGGATGGTCTCGATCTCCTGACCTGGTGATCTGCCCGCCTCAGCCTCCCAAAGTGCTGAGATTACAGGTGTGAGCCACCATGCCTGGCCTACAATAAGATATTTTGAGAGAAACCACATTTACATAACTTATTACATACAGCATATTGTCATAATTGTTCTATTTTATTATTTATTGTTAATCTCTTACTGTGCCTAATTTATAAATTAAACTGTATCATAGGTATGTATGTGAAGGAAAAGACATAGCATATGTAGAGTTTGGTACTGCTGAAGGTTTCAGGCATCCACTGGGGGTATTGGAGTATGTCCCCTGGCAGATAAGCAGGGAGTAATATATAGAGGAAGATATTTATTATAAGATATTGGCTCAGCTGGGCACGGTGGCTCATGCCTATAATCCCAACATTTTATGAGGCTGAGGTGGGTGGATCACCTGAGGTTAGGAGTTTGAGACCAGCCTGGCCAACATGGTGAAACACTGTCTCTACTAAAAATACCAAAAAAATGTTAGCCAGGAATGGTGGTGGGTGCCTGTAATCCCAGCTATGTGGGAGGTTGAGGCAGGAGAATCTCTTGAACCTGGGAGGCAGAGGTTGCAGTGAGCCAAAATCATGCCATTGCACTCCAGCCTGGGCAACAGCAGAACTCCATCTCAAAAAAAAAAAAAAAAAGATACTGGCTCACATGGTTATAGAGGCTGAGAATCACACTGTCTGGCGTCTACAAGCTGGAGACCAGGAAATCCAGTGGTCTAGATTCCAGACCAGGTCTAGAGGCCTGAGAACCAGAAGCACTGAAGGCAGAAGATGGATGTCTCAGCTCAGGCAGTCAGGCAGAGTTAATTCATTCCTATTTATCTATTAGGGATGGGGTCTCGCTATGTGGCCTAGGCTGGAGGAACCGGGGATCCTCCCACCTCTGTCTCCTTAGTAGCTGGGTCTACAGGCACACACCACCTTGCTGACTCAGAGTTAATTCAATTTTCTTCCTCCTCTGTCTAACGTGAAAAGAAAAATCAGGGGCAAGGCCAGGTGCGGTGGTTCACACCTATAATCCCAGCTCTTTGGGAGGCTGAGGCATGAGAATCACTGGAACCTGGGAACAGGAGGAGGTTGCAGTGAGCTGAGATCGCACCACTGCACTCCAGCCTGGGCGACAGAGACTCTGTCTTAAAAACAAAAACACACAAAAGAACGCCCAAAACAAAACAAAAAGCTACTATCTATCTATCTATCTATCTATCTATCTATCTAATCTATCTAACCTATCATCTATCTATCAATCATCTATCTATCAATCATCTATCTATCTATCTATCTATCTATCATCATCTATCTATCTATCTATCATCACCTATCTTATTGCATTGTCCTCACCCTTTTTCTATGATGATGTGAGAAGGTATGATACCTACGTGATGAGAAGTGAGGTGATGACACAGGCATTGTGATACAGCATTAGGCTGCTGTTGACCTGTATTCCTGAAATCTGCGTAACTATCCTTTTCTTGTAGTATATGGCTTGGTGTCCCGTTTCAGGGGATCTTTGGTTTAAGTCTTTGTGTAGGCTCAATGCTTTCTCGTGCAACATATTGCTGTCAATCAGAACAGGTTTCCTATTCATGTCTTCCACCAAATTTAATGCTTTTTCCATCTTCTGTTTTGAGATAGGGTCTTTAGCACCCAGGCTGGAGCGCAGTGGCACAATCATGGATCACTGCAGCCTCCATCTCCTGGGCCCAAGTGATCCTCCCATTTCAGCCTCCTGAGTAGTTGGGACTACAGGCACAAGTCACCATGCCCAGCTAATTTTTAACTTTTTTGTAGAGATAGTGTCTTGCTCTGTTTCCCAGGCCAGTCTTGAACTCCTGGGCTTAAGTGATCCTCCCACCTCGGCCTCCTAAAGTGCTGGAACACAGGTGTGAGCCACTGCACTCAGACACCTTTTCCATCTTATCATATATCATGGGTATAACTTACAATTTAAATTGCAGGGTCGGGGGCAGCGGCTCAAGCCTGTAATCCCAGCACTTTGGGGGGCCGAGGCGGGCGGATCACGAGGTCAAGAGATCAAGACCATCCTGGTCAACATGGTGAAACCCCGTCTCTACTAAAAATACAAAAAATCAGCTGGGCATGGTGGCACGTGCCTGTAATCCCAGCTACTCAGGAGGCTGAGGCAGGAGAATTGCCTGAACCCAGGAGGCGGAGGTTGCGGTGAGCCGAGATTGCGCCATTGCACTCCAGCCTGGGTAACGAGAGCGAAACTCCATCTCAAAAAAAAAATAAATAATAAATAAAAAAAATAAATAAATTGCAACAGCAGGCCAGGTGTGGTGGTTCATGCCTGAAATCCTAGCACTTTGGGAGACTGAGGTAGGCAGATCACTTTAGGTCAGGAGTTTGAGACCAGCCTGGCCAACATGGCGAAACCCTGTATCTACAAAAAATACAAAAATGAGCCGGGTGTGCAGCGCATGCCCACAGTCCCAGTGACTTGAGAGGCTGAGGCATGAGAATTGTTTGAACCCAGGAGGCAGAGGTTGCAGTGAGCTGAGATCACGCCATTGCACTCCAGCCTGAGCAATAGAAACTCTGTTTCAAAAAAAAAAAAAAAAAAAAAAAAAAAAGCCACAGCAAAACTGGAGCAGAGATTTTCTTCATAATTTTGTGGACGGAAAGTGCGTTTTTATGTTGATCTCAGCAACTTCAGATGCAAATTTTCTTTTCCTTTTTTTTTTTTTTTGAGACAGTTTCATTCTTGTTGCCCAGGCTGGAGTGCAGTGGCGTGATCTTGGCTCACTGCAACCTCTGCCTCCCGGGTTCAAGTGATTCTCCTGCCTCAGCCTCCTGAGTAGCTGGGATTACAGGCATGTGCCACCAAGCCTGGGCTAATTTTGTATTTTTAGTAGAGGCAAGGTTTCTCCATGTTAGTCAGATTGATCTTGAACTCCTGACCTCAGGTGACCCACCGACTTCGGCCTCCCAAGATAATCAGCTTTCTTTGTTTTTTGTGGGTCAGACAGGCAATGTCCTGACATTGTAACGTTTCAGGATGCCATATCTCGTGTGTATGTGAACACCTAATGGTTATGCTTATGAATTACAAAAGATCTGTTAACGGTTTTATCAATTTTGTTTTTTCGCCTCTTCCCATCTCACCAGTATGGCACTCTGCCGAAGTGTAGCAGCAACACATTCAAAAGTCCCTATTTTTACAAATTAAATAAAAACACAATTAAATTTTAATAGGTGCTAAAACTTGGTTTTGAAATTTTATTAAAAAAATATATTTGCAAACATATAAAATTTAGGATGAAAAACGATCATTTTAAAACATGTAATAACTTAATATTTGCAAACATACACAGATGGTATAAAATCCATACCATTAAAAATGTTAATGATACAGTATTGCGCTCATGAAACAAAAACCTTGCTGTAATTCCAGAGCTTCTCATCCCCACGTTTCAGGGAGCTGAGAATCTGGTACAATGAAAGTCATGAGAGCCACATGGCCAAAGCAGTAATACAGAATAAAAACCATTTAGAACACATATACTTTGAAGTGAATGATATTGCATCTTAGCATTCTAAATGAAGATGTCAAATGCAAAACCAAGGGAAAACATTGCACATATCTGCTGAACTTGCTGAAAAACGGCCTTCTCGAGGCCCTGGTCCACTGGGAAATGTTCTCAAGCACAGCTGTAAAAAAGCCTGGTGGAAGCTGCTTGACTTTGCTCAGATCTTAATATTTCAGACACTTGAAAACACAGGGCACTATGGTTCCAGAAGGTACATTGAACACAACTGAAGAAAACCGAAGGGAAGCAAGAAAGAAACACGTGCTCCGCAGCAAATGTGCAGCCAGGACGCGGGACGCGCGCCCTGTGATACCTCAGTTCTCCTCACTCACACGGGCCGAGCCCACTTGTGCCTGTGCCACCTCTCATTCCTCTCAGAGTTACAGTATGATGGCTGATTTTGTTTTCTGAGCAGTTAGGCACCTTCATTTTCATGTTGCATTATTAGTAATACAATGGCAGTTAGGGCCTCTACTACCGAAATGAGAAAATTTCAAACTACATTCTTTGGGGAGGAGAGTAATAAAGCTGCGTGGTTTAAGAATTTACCTAGTAGTGGATTTGATAGGGTTTATATAATTTCTACAAGAAAAAATAGGCCAGGAAAAGAATAAATGCTTGACATGCAAATTCTGGTCAGACATATTCTAAACTAAGCCTGTGTATCCCCCTGTAGAGAGGGGCTCAGCTTGATTTGGGCTTTTTTTTTTTTTTTTTTTTTTTTTGATATGGCGTCTCGCTCTGTCGGCCAGGCTGGAGTGCAGTGGTGCAATCTCAGCTCACTGTAACCTCCGCTTCCCGGGTTCAAGCAATTCTCCTGCCTCAGCCTCCTAAATAGCTGGGATCACAGGCATGCACCACCATGCCCAGCTAATTTTTGTATTTTTAGTAGAGAAGGTGTTTTACCATTTTGGTCAGGCTGGGACTTGGGTTCTTAATAAAATACCACTCTCTGTGATGGCTACACCTAAGCCTTCGAAGGTGAGCTCTGGACACACTACAGGTGGACAGCATGAAACGCTTCTCCCAACACTGAGAGTCACTTGAAAGACTTGAGTGCAAAGTCAGGCAGGCCTCACGAATCCGAGGAGGTACACAAAGAGGAGCTTCTGCCTTAAAGGAACAAGGCTGTCTGGGAGGTGTGAGAGTCCATTCAAAGACATCGGACATCACATTAACTACAACAAAAAGAAGAGCAGCACCACCCCCCAGTGGCGCCCCAGACACACCTTTCCTCCAAGTTCTAGGCTGCTCCTCTTGGAGCCTACACTTAGACCCTGGGGGTGGGGTGGGCACACAAATGGACAGAGTGGTCTAAATGCAGGTCTCCTGGGGTTCTTCGAAATCTAGCCAGAAGCATCTCAATCTCGGTGTCCATTTTGATTCAACTAAGGTTCCAGTAAAGACACTGCAGCAATGTAAACATGCAACCTAAGCTAGCATGAGGTTCTAGATAGTAAGCCTGAACTAGGAATAAGGCAACTGAACTGTGACTTTCCGGCCAGGATCATCCAACTGCAATTATCCAGGCTTGGCCTGGCTTCTCTAGGGATTCATTCTGGCCTGAACTTCCTGGTAATCATGACATGAACTTCTGGCTTCTGAATTTTAAGTAGATGCTTTCAATATATAAATTTGGGAGGTGAAACAGGTTTACCCTTTTCAAGTCTCCATGACTTGGGCACTTAAGTTTACTTTCACACTAAGGAAGCCTTATCATAGATTCTCTTTACTGTCTATCATATCCATTCCTAGCATTAAAGGTGAAAATTAATATGACTACAGACTCTCTTTAGGATATTCTCTCTTAACTCTTCTCATATTACATACTTAAAAGCAGAATTTCAATTCAAGAATCCCTTGATTCGTCTGTTCACTAAAGCCCACTGAGACCACACCTGGGGTGTGATCACACCTCTTGGTGCGTCCACTTTATGGAAGTCACGTGGCTCCCTAGACACCATCTCCTGGTGTCAGCAACACTCTGAATCCTACTATGACTTTCTCGTTCCCAGATGATGCATAAGCAATTCATTTTTGGTTGCTTAATTTACACACTATCTGTGAAAACAAACTATTCATAATTGAGCATGAAAACTTATAAGCTTCCCTGAATTCTGCACAATTCACACATAATTAGGTAGACAGTGATAGAAGACACTAAAATGAGAAGCAGAAACCCTGTCCAGGAAGCATGTTTAGATCAACAAAAGCCAATCATTCTTTATGCTAAAAACTAAGACCAAACTAAAACAAATATGTAATTCACAAGTAATTTTCTAAAATTTCAGCTAGAAAAAAATAATCTATGGACTTATGATTGAGTTACCATTAAAGCTTAAATGATTGTTCCCAAGGAACCATCATATCTGTCAGCATTATTCACAGCTAATCCTTATGCTAGCTGGTTGAGCCAATTGGGTTTTTACCCCATCATTAAATAGTGCTCAGAAAAGTAAGCAGTGCATCTTAATTGGTTAAATACTACAAAATGACCTGTATCATAGAAACGAAGACACTTTCATTCAAAGAATATCTTAAAATTACTATTGCTGAAATAAATCAAAATCTACATTAAAATCTTACTAAACACCATTACATGCCATAAAAGAATAAATAGAAATCATGGCAGATCAATAGCAGCATAACAAAGCATCTTTACATATTTTCACACTTTGGGCTGGGAAAGTACTCACAGCCTAGGAATATACTGGTAGAGTTCGGAATCACATTTTCTTTTAACTCCATAATTCTACAACAAAATAAGGGCAGTGTGAATAACAGCTCCCTTTTCTGCATAGCTTTAAAACTATTCTCAGTACACTCAAGGAAAGGAACCAGAATGGCGTCGTCAGATTGGTCCACTGGTCCTTTTGTCAAAGTGTTAAAGAAAACAACCAACAGTGACAGAAAAGGAAAATAAGGTTGTGTTTCACACACAAACTTAACGTTTTCACAACCACTGGAGAGCTTAACTTAAAATGAAGATTTGATAGGATGTGGGCACTCCCAGCCCCAGCCTTTCCTTCAGAGGTGTGACATGCCTGCGTCCACACCACCAGAGCCTGACAGTGCCCTATTCAAATGGTAATGCTGCACTGGGAGCCTGCTGCGTGGCAGGACTGGGGCACTTAAAAACAAAATGCTATTAAGAAATTTCACAACTTTTAAGGCCCAAATGGGGCGTTCATATAAAATACACTTCACTTGGGCAAATAATTCCTAATTTGCCAACTTAAATTCTGGTCCTAAAATCGTGAAGCTACTTTGCAGAGCTGCCTTCTACTCTGTTCAGAACTTGACTGTAAGCCCGATGCCCGTTTCTATGGGGTAGGTTGGGGGAAGGGGTGCTGGCCGGGCTGAACTTCTGCTGTGAGGCTGGTGACTACTCCTCTGTAAGTCCTTGAAAGTAAAAGCGAGAATCAGACTCCTTATCCCACAGCCTTGCTCCTAACTGATGAAAACACCCACATAACTGAACATAATGATTTTTTTTTTTTTTGTCAAAACAAAGGTCTGCTGGTGATGCTTCACAGTGAAACCTCCATTATCACTGAGAATGTCACTTGGAAAACATTCTTAAGAAATGAGTCTCTTTCTCATAGGCTCAATTTCAGGATTCTCAAACCCAATGTTCTGCTCAGAAGTTTCCATGATGAAGCCTATTTGTCTCTGAGGTTGGCGCTCTGCTTTTAGACTCATTCTGCTCCAGTCATAGGTTGTGGTTGTCTTTGTTCTTGGTCAGCACCTGCAAATAGACTTCATGAAGTGTACTGAGGAAGCTGGAATCATTCTAGAAGAGATGGTAAAGAATATGAATGTCACTTTTACCTCATCAGATTTTACTTCCTTGATAACAGCTTAGGAAAAAAATTGTATAAATGATTTGTATAACTGATAATCCCACCACGCAGAGAAAATCATGATCAGTATTTTGAGTTCACTGAGGCATTTCTCCACCAGGACTGTATGCTCAAAAAAAGAAACACATGACTACCAGCTAGTCTTTTTTTTATTTTGGCCCACCTCGCCCCCCAGAGTGCGGGGATTCCAGGCGTGAGCCGCTCTGCCCGACCTCCAGCTAGTCTTTTGAATTTACTTTATGAGCTGATTCTGTAGCAGGAATTTAAGAAATTTCTTTCACTAAATAATGAAGAAACAAAGATAAAATTGGTATCCTACATACCTTTATTAGATGTATTAATGTATCCTGGAGCTGAGACTTGCTGAGAATAATGGAAGGCTTTCTCTGATTTTCTGGCGTTCCAACAGTTAGAGGAGAAGGGGAGCTTGCTTTCCTTTCCAGGTCTGAAGACCTTGCAGCTGTCTGCTGGAAAACACTCGGGGCTAGCAGGACTGAAGACACTGCAGTGGTCGTTGCAGTGACCAGTGGGGCACCTGCAACCTGGAGAGGAACGATGGTCATTTTGTACCAAAGTGCAGGAGCCAGTGGCCAGGCCCAGAATAGGGACCATGTGGAAACATGCACAAGCAGCAGAAGACTGGAGCACAGAGACAGACTATTTTGGATTCAGGTAAACATGCAGTAGGAGCATCTGACCATCTGACATCCTGTTATAAACTTCCATTAGCTAAAGGATGATGAGCTCATTTATATAAGAAAGTCCTAGAATCATTATGGGAAGCCACGTCCAACCACAGAAAACTGCATTTTTTTTTTTTTTTTTTTTTGCCAGGTTCTCATTCTGTCACCCATGTGGGAATGCAGTAGTGTGGTCACCACTCACTGCAGCTTCAACTTCCTGGGCTCAAGCAATCCTCCAGCCTCATTTTTCTTTTAATTTTTTTTATAGCGACAAGATCTCACTACATTACCCAGGCTGATCTTGAACTCCTGGGCTTAAATGATCCTCCCACCTTAGCCTCCCAAAGTGCTGGGATTACAGGTGTGAGTCACCACACCTGGCCTCTAAAAATCTGTATTTTAGTGTATGTAAATCATACTACAATAAAAAATAAGTTAAAAATCCAGTTGTGGCAGGGAACAGTGGCTCACACCTGTAATCCTAGCACTTTGGGAGGCCAAGGTGGGTGGATCACTTGAGGTCAGGAATTCGAGTGAGACCAGTTTGGCCAACATGGTGAAACCCTGTCTCTACTAAAAAGACAAAAACTTAGCTAAGCGTGGTGATGGGTGCCTGTAATTCTAGCTACTTGGGAGGCTGAGGCAGAAGAACTGCTTGAACCCAGGAAGTGGAGGTTGCAGTGAGCTGAGATAGCACCATTGCACTCCAGCCTGGGCAACAGAGCAAGACTCCATTTCAAGAAAACCAAAAAAAAAACAAAAAACAAAATCCAGTTATGTTTAATCTATTTTTTATACCGTTATAGGTATCAATGAGAAAATTTCTTAAAAATAAAGCTAACATCGACCTCTCTCCTCCATTTAGATGTGCTTCTAGGGTAATTCCAGACAATTACCTGAATATTAAACCAGTAATAATCAGTATTTTCAGTAATTCTCAGATTTGATATAATCAACAGAGATCTACATTTCTTTCTCTTATACACTGTGCTCATTTACAGAGCACAGAGCTGGCCACAGTTTCAAGGGTGTGGTTTTTGGCATCTGAGCTATTGACCTTTTATTTATTTATTTTTGGTGCAAAAGCAGGCTGAGAGCTCCTGCAGACAGATCATCATGCAGAAGGACAAGACACACAGGAAAGAGTGGTGTTTATAAGACCAGTCAGAAGTTGGCACGATTTTAAATTCCAAGGCTCAAGGAGAGGTACAAAGGCTCAAAGGAAAACAAGAATGACTTTAAGGAACTAAAAAAAACCTGTGTGCAACACAAGGTTAGTGGGTGATAGAGAGTAAGGACAACACACAATGAAGCAAGGGAGGACAAATGGAAAGAAGACACAGGCCCGGGAGGCTGTATTCTCAGAGCTATGGGAAATGAGAGGACTGTACCAGGATAGTGGCTCTGCCACCTGGGACATCACAGCTCTTCCAGGAAGTCCTATTTAGAGAAGCCAGGCTACCACACTCTTAGCAGTCACCCATTCACAAATACTGAGTAACGGCCCACCCTGCCCTCTACACACATAGTCAGGGAAGACATCCATGCAGATACCTTGAGATCCACAGAGGCCATGGCAATGGACGCCACCAGGATGGGGGTGGGAGAGGGCCTGGCCTAGGAGATGCCTCTAAGATGGGCTGGGCTCCACAGCTAACTCTTTTCACTAAGCTGACAACCTTTTATTTCACATCCAGCAGAAGAATTTAAAAATATATAATGTGTTCTTCAGAAAAAAGGAGTCCTGATTGTTCACAGCCAGTTACAGCTCAAACTCCTTGTTCTACTCTTTCTACCTTCTCACGATGGCACCTGACTAGTCTTAAAAAAAAAAAAA
Source organism: Sapajus apella (assembly GCF_009761245.1). Lineage (NCBI taxonomy): Eukaryota > Metazoa > Chordata > Mammalia > Primates > Cebidae > Sapajus > Sapajus apella. The sequence continues at coordinate 4,795,260 of NW_022436963.1, forward strand.
AAAAAAGAAAAAGTGAGTCCTTACCGGGATGGCACTGGATAACACCTTAGGCTGGACAAATACTTCAGGATCCTGGTTCTGCTGCATAGACTGAAATGTTTAAGAAGAAAAGATAGACAGGTATAAGAAAGTTTCTTTTGTATTTTTATTTTTTGTGATGAAGTCCTGCTCTTGTTGCTCCAGCTGGAGTGCAATGGTGCAATCTCAGCTCACTGCAAACTCTGCCTCCTGGGTTGAAGCGATTCTCTTGCCTCAGCCTCCTGAGTAGCTGGGATTATGGGCATGCGCCACCATGCCCAGCCAATTTTTGTATTTTTAGTAGAGATGAGGTCTTTCCATGTTGGTCAGGTTGGTCTTGAACTCTTGACCTCAGGTGATCCACCTGCCTCGGCCTCCCATAGTGTTGGGATTACAGGCGTGAGCCAATGCGCTCAGCCTAAGAAGTTTCAATTAAGAAGACTTCCTAGTCTTAATTGTAGAAGACTTTTCTAGTGGAAAATCTAGGTTAGTAACAGAAAATGGTTCAGATGTTAACTAGTTCCTAGATTCCCAAGGGAAGAGGCTGACAGGAACTTGTAACTATGCAGCCAACAAAACTGCATGAGAGCTCTGGGACAGCCTTTCTCCTCTTTAGCTCCTGAGCGAAGGAGTGTGCAGAGCCTTTTAGGCATCTTTAAAGAAAAACCTGAGCCAGGAGCGGTGGCTCATGCCTATAATCCCAGCTACTGAGGAGGCTGAGGCAGGAGAATCACTTGAACCCTAGAGGCAGAGGTTGCAGTGAGTCAAGATTGCGTCACTGCACTCCAGCCTGGGTGACAGAGTGAGACTCCGTCTCAAAAAAGTAAAAGTAAAACCCTAAAACCTGTATCTCTTATAAGATCCAGGGATAGCGCAAAAATATATACAATTTTTAATTTTTGTGGGTATATAGGTGTATATATTTATGAGGTATATGAAATGTTTTGATATAGGCATGCAATGCATAATAATCATGGAAAATGGGGTATCCATCCCCTCATGCATTTTTTTGTGTTACAATCTAATTATACTCTTTTCATTATTTAAAAATGTACAATTAAATTATTATTGACTATAGTCACCCTGTGGTGTTACTAAATACTAGGTCTTATTATTATTTTTTTTGTATGCATTAACCATCCCCACCTCCTCCCACCTTCCCACCACCCTTCCCAGCCTCTGGTAACCATCCTCTACTCTCTATTTCCATGAGTTCAAATAAAGTGAGAACATGTGATGTTTGTCCTTCAGCCTGGGCTTATTTTTGCTGCTGAGTCTGTAGAGATGAGAGATCCAGGCAACATGACACTTCTTGATAAGGCGATGTGAAAAAAGTAGCTTTATTTGAACTCATACCTCCAAGTCTAGGACGCTCTTATGGGACCTCTAGGTTACTCGGCACAAGGTAGGCACTCCAGGAAAGTACAGTGGGAGCTGGGAAGGGAGCTAAGTTTTGCGATAATTTGGTCATGAGTCAAATGAGGACTCCTGGAACTGTTGCACAAAAGCAAAACATAGAACCCCGGCTAAAATGCATATCCAGATACGAAATATGTTACTTGGTTGTTCATGATAGGGCTTCTTACCTCACCTGTCTCCTAGCCACTGACATACTTTAAAGAGACAACTCTTTAAAACTGTCAGTGTCATGACAGTTAAAACCAAGGTCTTTGTAGTTTCATCCCATCCAATTAGTTACCCACCCTACCCACCCCCACCCTCCTGCCATTACCTGAAGGGGAGCAAGCACCATGTTGCTCAGAGAGGCTGGGGCCGCTGCTCTTGCTGCTGCTGCCTTAGAGGGAGGCTCTATGAAGCTCTCAGGTGTGGCCAGCTGACCAGCTACTGGAGCAAAGCTGGCTACCATTGCACCTTTCCCAAGTGGTTGTGTCTGTATTTGGTCATGCTGTGGGGTCAACCTGAGTTTCTGGAGAAGATCAACGCTTGGGAGGGATGTGCCAGCTGTGTTTGTCACGTTCAAGGGGGCCCTGAAGGGGCTCTGGTTGGCAATCAGACTGGCATGGCTTAGCTCAGGGACTGGCTGGTTCAGGAGTGGAGACCTCTGTCTAGGTGTGGTCTTCACTGCCTGCATCATGGTGCTGTTTCGAGGTAAGCTAGGGGGAACCTGTGTAGTAGGAGCTTCAGCTGGCAGAGTGGGACTGAGAACGGGGCTCAACGGGATTGTGTAGCTTGGGGCATGCTTTTCATTGGACTGTGTGATGGAGGCTGGAGTGATTAGCACCGGGGTGGTGATTTCAGGCTGGACTGAGTGGTGGGCAGAAGGGACACCCAGGGTTTCTGATTGAGGCGTTCCTCCTGACTGCTCAAAGGGAAATGGTAGAAATGAACTGGGCTCTTTCTGGGAGGCATCTCCTGGCAACCTCTCCACTTCTTCTGAATCCAGACCCACAACTGCTGGCTGTTCCTTTGGCAAAGAGGTTCCAAATAACTCTTCTACTGTCAGATGCTTGTGTCCAGATGGAGCAGACTGAAAAACAAATCAAACCACCCAGTGAAAAGAGGTCTCTCATACATCAGCATAACCGAACTTCTTTTCCAGAAACCAAAAGACTTTGCACAATCAAGGATGGATGGAGCATAAAAATAAGGAATGGGAAAAAAAAATGAAGATGTACTAAGGATTAAGGCCCAGGCTCATCTAGTGTCCCCAGAGTGGTGGATGGAAATTTGCATTAGTAATATAATTCAAATTTTTAGGGTCTCTGGGTAGCAGCATCAGAATTCACCATTCCTTTTCTTGGCAAAGCTAATTGTGCCCAATTGCCTCATGTCAGCAACACACGTAGGGATGTGACACTAAAGGAGACACAGGGACCAAATGCTGATGAGGCGATTCTACGTTTACTTTCACTGTTCTTGATGAAAAGCTAGGCAATGGACCTCAGAGACTGGGTCCCAAATATCAGAAAATAAATCTAACCATTTAATAGTGGGCCATTCCCTCCTCCTTCTTCCCTAGTCACAGAATTCTTAAGAAAAAGCAAAGCATTTAAGCCTGACAATTTAAAATTTATATTTATTTTAGTAAGTTGGTTTACTGACACCCTTACAACCATTCAAAGGAAAAATATTCATGCTTTCCTGTACCTTTAAACAGTACTGCCATAGTCAGTAACCTTTACTTCCTGAGAACTAATAGGGTGTCAGGTCCTGCTCTAACCCAGGCCCACGGGATGTAGCAAGGGAGTCACAACAGTTCTCACAGAGCTTACATTTTAGTGGGAGACATCCAAAGCACTTTGAAAACACAGGCGGCCTCAAATTTTTATTCCTAAAATGAGTGAATTACTTAGTTGTTTAGATCTGTTTATAGTGAAAAAATTAGTTCACTGAAACACATGCTTTTCAAGGCCTCAGAAAGTCTGTAAGGCCTCAAAGCCCACCACAAATTAGTATAATATTGATAGGACTATGGTATGATCACATTTCTACAGGAAAACGCAGTGTTGTCTAGGCGAATGTTTGTCTTATCCATTTGACAAAGATTCTTGAATTTATCAGGTGCCAGGCATTGTGCTGTGACTGTGATGTGAAAAAAGAGGCCAGGATAGCTGGTGATAAGGCCCCCGGGGGGCAGAGCTGCAGGGCTCGGCAGGACGGAAGGCGCTGGGAAAAAGACTGAGCGGGGAGGGATAAGGCCAGCTGGCTGGGAGGACAGTCACTGAGACAGCTACACGTGCTTCAGCACAGCTGGGTCAGAGGCTGGGTAGGAAGGTGACGGGGAAAGAGAGAAGCAGTGGGCAGACTGCAGAGTGTCCGAGACACGTTAGAGGATCTGGACTTTATCCACAGGGCAATGGGGACATGTTCAGAGAATGAGCCATCAAGCTTTACATTTTAGGATGTGCACTTAGTTGGCCACATAAAGGACAAAGTGGAGGGGTGAGACTGAGGAGAGTCTAAGATACTGGCAGAGAAGACGATGAGAACTGGAGTTGGAAATAAAAAGAGTTGGTGGCTGGCCAGGTAGGAGCATGGAGCCGAGAGGACACCCTGCTATCTGGGTATTGGATGGTGGTGCCACTGCGTGGGCAGGCAGCCCTGGAAAAGCCCCTAGGTTGAGGGAGTGGGGGCCGCTCAAGTTAGTTGTGAACATGTCTGGAGGTCTCCGTGGGACATCTAGAACATGGAGGTACTGACTTAGAACGCAAAATGGTAATGTTATTTTGTGTTCTTAAAACACAAAACTGATAATACAAGTCAAGAGAGCAAAGGCATCCCCTCAGGACACTGCAATGACAGAGCTGTAATGTCCTACTAAATGCCCAGATTCAGGGCCTGGCTCTGCTCCTTTCCAGCTGTGTGGACTGAGGAGTGCTGTCAACTCAGAGTCTCAGGCCTCTATAAAGTAGGGAGGGCTGGTGGGAGGCTGAAACGTATGGAAGCCAGCACATAGGAGGTGCGTGTTTAATGTCAGCACTCCTAACAACAACATGGAAAGCAAGTGTGCCAAGGCAGGGGCTCTCTTTCTCGTGTATTCCCCAATCCTTACCTTTCTTGCTCCTGGACTTGCCTACCCGAGCAATGGCACCGCCACCCAGGACCACAGATCCAATCAGTACATAGCAGACACTCCACAGTGCTCTCTTTCAAAGTCCTCTCGGGGAGGAGGGGGAGGTCAGTATGAGGAGAGAGGGAGCTTAAGGGGCAGGTGCAAGAGATCTTGTGTCAGGAGATCATGTCAGACAATAAGAAAAAAGAGGGCCAGCAGCGATGAGCATGCAGGCAAGTCTGCATGTGAAGGACAGAAGTTAAGGAAGTGCCATTCTGTCTTCTCTCCTTGGTATGAGGACAGCATCACCTGCTAGGTAAGAGGGACAAGGCAGGTCTGAAAAAATTCAGTCAGTAAAAAGTAACTCTTGTGGAGGAAGACGCAAGAACCTCCCACAGTTGTAAAAAGTTGTAGCTTCATATCAAACCATATTGCCTTAGAAAATATTAAATAAAGAAATTCCACTAATGTTAGAATCTCACTTCAAATATAAGGCAGCATCAATATCTGTGGATACAAAAAAATGCTAAAGATCTTATATGGTTCAATTTCTTCATATTTTTACTTTTGAAAAAAACTGCAGAGTTTAGGGTCTGAAATAAAAAATACCTCAGCTGTTAATTGGGAAAATTACATAATCTTTTTTTTTCTTTCTGTTTTTCTGAGACAGGGTCTCACTTTGTCAGTAAGACTGGAGTGTAGCAGTATGATCAGAGCTCACTGCAGCCTGGACCTCCCAGACTCAAGCAATCCTTTCATGTAGCTGGGACCACAGGTGCATGCCACCGTACTTGGTTTATTTTTTAATTTTTTTGTAGTGAGCCATTGAGCCCAGCATAATCTTTCTAATTTAGTTCCTTATCCGAAAAGTGTGGACACTGTGGCAATGATCTTAGAACACTGTTGTGAAAATTAAATTGAAGTTGGCTTAAACTATAATCACATAAACACCATGTGATCTTTTTTTTGTTTGTTTGTTTTTTGAGATGGAGTCTTGCCCTATTGCCCAGGCTGAAGTGCAGTGGCACAATCTCAGCTCACTGCAACCTCTGCCTCCCATGACAATCAAGTGATTCTCATGCCTCAGCCTCTCAAGTAGCTGGGATTACAGGTGTACGCCATTATGGTCAGCTAATTTATATATTTTTAGTAGAGGGGTTTCACCATATTGCCCAGGCTGGTCTCAAACTTCTGACCTCAGGTAATCTGCACGCCTTGGCCTTCCAAAGTACTGGGATTACAGGGGTGAGCCACCACACCCGGCCCACCACGTGGTCTTAATAGCAAGCATAGAGTACCAAACAAAAGTTCATCAAATGCTTTTGGAATATCATATCCCCATAATGCAAGACAACAACAACAACACACCTGGTAAGATAACCAAGGCTAGGCTACTATAAACCTCCTGGTCACTCCCGATGCAAAGAATCATCAAGGACACAGCTGTTTGTTTAAAACTCCTTGGCAACATTTCAAACCCACTCAACGAAAGTCAAAATAGACAACAAATTCTGTAATACGCAGCACAATGATGTGCTGTACAGGTCTGTAGCCTAGGAGCCACGGGCTATGCCATTGAGCCTAGGTGTTAGTAGGCAATGCCATCTAGGTACGTGAAGGTACAAGTACACTCTATGATGTTCGGGGAATGAAATCGCTTAAAGACACATTTCTCAGAACATATTCCCATTGTTAAGTGACATACAACTGTACCTAACTGGCTGAATTTGTCATAGGAGCCTAGGTGATCAGAACATTCCTCGTCGCACAAATCCCCAGAAGCTTCCCTGTCTCTGCATTCTTTTCTGTTTCTTTCTTTCTTTTCTTTTTTTTAAAGATGAGGTTTCACCATGTTGGTCAGTCTGGTCTTGAACTCCTGACTTCAGGTGATCCACCCGCCTCAGCCTCCCAAAGTGTTGGGATTACAGGCGTGAGCCACTGGGCCCGGCTTCTTTTCTGTTTCTGATAAGAAAAATTGGTTGCCCTCCTCTAGTAGCTGTGTTTATTTATTCATGAATTAACCTTCCAGCATCCACAGAAAAGTAAAATGTTATTCTTTCCTCATGCTTGAATATGCTTAAAGTCTGGATTCTGAGCCAGATATGGTGGCTCATGCCTGTAATCCCAGCACTTTGGGAGGCCGAGGTGGGCGGACCACCTGAAGTCAGGAGTTTGAGACCAGCATGATCAACATGGAGAAACCCCATCTCTACTAAAAATACAAAATTAGCCAGGCATGATGGTGCATGCCTGTAATCCTAGCTACTCGGGAGGCTGAGATGGGAGAATCACTTGCACCTGGGAGGTGGAGGTTGTGGTGAGACGGGAAACAAAAAAAAGAGTCTAGATTCTGAGTTTTTTAATACTTCACATAGATCAAGTGTTAGTCTGACCATTTTAGCTTGGGAAATGGGATTCAGTGAGCAACAGCATGTATGGCGTAGGATAAAATTCTTATATACAGCATCAGGTTCATTCCTCATCCCACAGAAAATTGATGTTAGAGAATTTCACATTTCTGTTTGGAGCTAGTGGTCACTGCAGTGGGCACACCATAAGGCAAACATTATTCTTGAATACAGGAAGCAAACAAAACCAAAACACACTAGAGAAACATTCCCAAGGAAAGTTTAATAAGTGAATTACGCAACTGAAATGGAATGTAATACTATTAAGGATTGATAGGAGTACTTGCTCCTTAGCACTAGATGGCAGTGTTACTAAACAAATGTATCTGTGTGGGGGGGCTGATTATAAATTTAAGCTAATTTTAGTCAATCACATAGCTTCCGACAATATCCAGATCTCAGTATTTCATAAAATTTTGTCACTATAACCTAAAAAGTGGAGGCTCCCCACCACCCTGAGATGGAGTCTTGCTCTGTCACCCAGGCTGGAGTGTAGTGGCACAATCTTGGCTCACTACAACCTCTGCCTCCCAGGTTCAAACAATTCTCCTGCCTCAGCCACCTCAGTAGCTGTGATTACAGGCATGTGCCACCGCACTCGGCTAATTTTTGTATTTTTAGTACAGACAGGGTTTCACCATGTTGGCCAGGTTGGTCTCAAATTTCTGGCCTCAAGCAATCCACCTGCCTCTACTTCCCAAAGTCCTAGGATTACAAGTGTGAGTCACTGTGCCTGACCTTACAATTCTTAAGGCATTTTTTTCTGGTCCATTTCTTTCTTAGGGTCTTACAATAACTCTGGGTTAGGTGGTACAAGATTCCTTAACCTCATGATTCACAAAAGGAAGGCGAAGTGACTCATGATTTATAAAGGGGAAGTAGAAAGCCCACTGCACACTCCTGATGATGATCCTAAATCCAGATACAGTAAAAACGTGGCACAGGAAGGCAGAATACAAAATTTGGTTTAAATTAATTATCATCTAAATATCTAAAAACATTATGGATACATTGCTGATGTGAATGTAAAATTGTACCGACTTCCTAGAAAACAGTTTGGCGGTTTTTTTTTTGAGATGCAGTTTCACTTGTTGCCCAGGCTACAGTGAAATGGCATGATCTCGGCTCACTGCAATCTTTGCCTCCTGGGTTGAAGCGATTCTCATGCCTCAGTCTACTTAGTAGCTGGGATAACAGGTGCTACCACTACCATGTCCGTCTAATTTTTGTATTTTTAGTAGAGATGGGGTTTCACCATGTTGGTCAGCCTGGTCTTGAACTCCTGACCTCAGGTGATCCACCCGCCTCAGCCTCCCAAGGCAGTTTCTTATTAAACTAAAACACATAATATCAAATGACCTGACATTTGCATTCCTGGGCATTTATACCAGAGAAATGAAAATTTATGTTCACACAAAAACCTGTACATAACTGTTTATAGGAGCTTTATTTGTAATAACCCAAAACTGAAAACAATCTAAATATTCTTCAACAGGTGAGTGGTCAAAACAGTTAAATAAATTTTGGTACTTCTATATCACATAATACTCTCAGTAATAAAAGGGAACAAACTTGATACATGTAACTTCAGTGAAATGTTCAGGAATTACACTGAGTGAAGAAAGACAATCACAAGAGGTTATATATAAGATTCCATTTGTATCATATTCTTTTTTTTTTCTTTTTCTTATTTTATTTTATTTTTTATAAAGATGGGGTTTCACCATGATGGCCAGGCTAGTCTCGAACTCCTGACCTCAGGTGATCCGCCTGCCTTGGCCTCCTGAAGTGCTGGGATTACAGGTGTGGGAAGTACTGTGCCCGGCTGTTTTATTTTTAAATTAAATTAACTTTTTGAGATAGGGCCTTGCTTTGTTACCCAGGCTGGAGTGCAGTGGTGTGATCATGGTTCACTGCAATCTCAAACCTCCTGGGCTCAAGCAAGACTCCTACCTCAGCCTCCCAATTAACTGGGACCACAAGTGCATGACACCATGTCTGGCTAATTTTAAATTTTTTTCTAGAGAAAGGGTGGGTCTCACTATGGCCTTGGCCTTCCAAAGTGCTGAGATTACAGGCGTGGGCCACCATGCCTGGCCAAGGGTTGTTACTTTTTTTTTTTCCTTGAGACAGAGTTTTGCTCTGTCTCCCAGACTGGAGTGCACTGGTGCTATCTTGGCTCACTGCAACCTCTGCCTCCTGGGTTCAAGCCATTCTGGTGCCTCAGCCTCCTGAGTAGCTGTGATTACAGGCACGGGCCATCACACCCAGCTAATTTTTGTATTTTTCCAAAGTGCTGGCATTATAGGTGTGAGCCACTGTGCCTGGGCAAGGGTTATTTTAAACAGGGTAGAGTCAGAGAAGGCCTGACTTATGGAGGATATATGACACTTGAAGGAGGAAAGGGAGCAAATCCTATCAGGGAGGAAAGTATTACAGGCCAAGGGAACAACAAGTGTAAAGGCCTGTTCTGAGGCAGGAACATATCTGGCACATTTGGGGAAAGGCAAGACAGCCAATGGGCCTAGGGCCAGGTGAGCAATGCAGAGTGACACATGAGGCCTGGGGTAGAGGGGCCAGATTAGGTAGAGCCTCATGGGCCAATGTCATGATCCTGGATATTATTTGAGTGAGCTGGAACACTGCTGGAGAGTTTTAAGCAGAGGAATGCCATGATCTAATTTATGTCTTGCAAGGATTACTCTGGCTGTTGGGTTAAGAATAGGTAAGAAGCAACCAGGGGGCAAAAGATGGGAAACTAGATAGGAGGCTACTGCAAAATCCAGATGAAAGACAGTTACTCAGATCCTAATGACCCAGGAGGATCATTTTATTTTTAAATTAAATTCATTATGTTGCTGCACATATGAACCTTGAAACAGGTGACAAATCAAACTTGCACTGTATTAGAACCCTTACTGAATGTTACTCTTTGTTACTTAAGACAAAGCTAGAGCTTTAGCTGTACAAACCTTATCTTGTGGCCCCGAGGGTGTCTCTTCCAGAGTCTCGGTGCTTCCCAGATTGGAGAGATGAGTGCTTGGCTGTAACCCAGGGCTGGAGATATTTGAGTCACCCATCTGATTCTTTAAAAAGTTAAAAGAAAAAATAAGTCATGTGAAAAAAAATTGCTATTATTTGGCTCACAAAACAGCATTTAAGGTTCTCAGAAATGCTATTAAAAAAAGAAAAAGCAAGAAAACAACAAAAAAAACCCCCAACCTCAAAATGTTTGCTCTGTACTCCGACGTAAATAACATACAATGAAATTTCTAGAACACTGAGCACCTAATTTTAGACAAGTGTTGTTGGCCACAACTGTTACTTTAATCACTTTTTTAAGAAAAAGATAATGGTATTACTTTATCATATATTCTTGTAATCTTATTTATTTATTTATTTTTCCAAGATGAAGTCTTGCTCTGTCACCCAGGCTGGAGTGCAGTGGTGTGATCTCGGCTCACTGCAACCTCTGCCTCCTGGGTTCAAGCAATTTTCTTGCCTCAGCCTCCTCGGTAGCTAGGATTACAGGCGTGAGCCACCAAGCCTGGTTTTTTTTTTTTTGTTTGTTTTTTTTAAATTTTAGTAGAGATGGGGTTTCACCATGTTGGCCAGGCTGGTCTGGAACTCCTGACCTCATGATCCGTCCTCCTTGGCCTCCCAAAGTGCTGAGATTACAGGCATGAGCTACTGTGCCCGGCTGGGAGCATTCATTCTTATAATATTATGCTCACTGCGGCCTTAAACTGCTGGGCTCAAGAGATCTTCCCAGCTCAGCCTCGGGAGTAGCTGGGCCTACAGGTGTGGCACCATGCCTGGCTAATTAAAAAAATATTTTTTTGTTTTGGGGTAGGGACAGGGTCTTGCTATGTTGCCCAGGGTGGTCTCAAACTCCTGGATTCAAGCAATCCTTCCGCCTCGGCCTCCCGAAGTACTGGAATTACAGGTGTGAGTCACTGTGTATGGTCTCTATTTTTTAAGAACAAAAATACCCTGGGCTTTAAAAAACTTTTTTGCAATTAAACTAAAACTAAACAAACAACCACCCGTACCCCCCTGACCAAAATCCAGGATTATATCCTATGGCTAGAAGCAACTCAGAATGGGCCAGGTGTGGTTTCAAGTAGCTTTCTTTACATGGAAAAAAAATAAGAAAGTTGATTAAAAGATATTATAGAAGTGCAATATCTTTCTTGTGAAGAAAATGCTTATTATACAGGAATAGTCATGCTAGCAACAGTGCCTTAACTTGTTTTGCCAATTTGAAGCTTTTTTCAGGATCACTGATTAATATCTTAGTAGCTAGTATTACAGTAGAACTGTATGGGAAATGGTCTTTCAGACACTGCTTTTTTCACATTTTGCTCCTTGAAGTTCTGGTGAGGAGAGGATGAAAGAGGCATGAAAGGAAAGCACTTAACTCAATATTTAATGAAGAGTAAGGAGACAGAATAATTCTGCTAAAACAAAGTTCAGCAGTAGAGAGCTTGTCTCACTCCAATGAAGCATGGGGGCTTTGAGTTGCCAAGTAAAAATTCAGGACAGTTTCATAACATGAAATGCCCACTGCTTGCACATAGTGGACGGTTCATAAGCATGCATTAAATAAATTAACTAATGTACCACAATTACCATTTTATTCAACTTTTGGGAGAAAATTTTATCAGCTAACTTATAAACTAAAATGCAAAACAGAAGAGAAAGAAAACAGTCAATTTCAGAAAAACCTCTCATGTGGGTAAAATCCCAAATGAAGCTTGATGAAGGCTGTGCATCCACCACCAATTACAGACCATGAGTGTAGCTTTTAGTACCATGTGGTACAAGCTTTCAGAATACTTTTCAAGGCTATACAAATTCCTAAGACCACTGAGGATCCTAACAGAGCCTGCAGTGGTAAAAAAGAGGCACAAAGCTTTTCCAGAACTAGCTGCTGTGGGCTAACTTTTGCACTCCAAGACCATCTTCTCCCATAGCAATCTTACAGGAATAGAAAAAAGCACTGTAAGTTTTCCTGCTAAAAACAAGAACTCTGGGGTAAGCAGAGTTCTTTCCTTACGTTTTAGGTTTAAAATTGTAAGACATACCTGTTTGAAAAAAATAAAAAATAAATAAAGAGACAAGGTCTCATTGTTGCCCAGACTGGAGTGCAGTGGCACAATCATAGCTCACTGCAGCCTCCAACTCCTGGGCTCAAGTGATCTTCCTGCCTCAGGCTCCTAAGTAGCTGGGACTGACTACAGCATGCTAACATGCTCTTTTTGAACTTATATTTCTGCTGGCCCTAGAGGCCAGCTTCCCTAGTAAAAGGGTCTCCTGCACACTTCCTCCTCCCCTTCTGGTCTTCCCTGGTTAGCACCCAAGCACCCAGAGAGCCTCACCCTCTCATACTCATCCTTGGCTCTGCTCAGCATCTCCAGGATGTCGATGGGCCTGTGGTCGCTGCAGCCATTGGCCTGGCTGGGACTCTGTTTATCCCGAGCAGCTTGCTGTGATCGCCGTGTCTCCTCTTCTACCACACTAGAGGAGAAGAACTAGGTTTTAGAAAGGCCTCTTGAAACAAAATCTGACCCAAGATTTCTTTTGGTGTTAATTTTCCAAGGATATACTAAAAGTGTCACATGATGACATTATTCTGGCAATATATAACACAGAACCTCAGTTACCTCATTCCAGGAATACATGACTTACCATTTCACTGTCTCATTAACAACAGTGCCAATATTTACCCTTCAGAAGGACAAAAATACAGAATTCCTTCCTAGAGTTGGTGGAGGTACATTAAAAACTTCACTAAGTATCTCCCTTTTTCCCAGAAGTATTTCAAAATCAGTCAAACTAACTGGTAAAGTAAATTTGAAAATGGACAATGCCACCAAGACACAAGGAAGGCTGCATAGTTGAACAAATCCTCTGTGGAAAGTCTGGATTGACACCGGGCTAGTAAGGACAAAGTCATTTCCTAAAAGTAGAGGTCTTGGTGAAACCTTAAAAGTTAATAACACTATAAGTAAATAAAAGGTTTCCCTTGTTCTCCCTTTTACAAACCACTAACTGAGCCTGGGTAACTTGACAAAACCCTGCCTCTACAAAAAATATAAAAATTAGCTGGGTTTAGTGTTATGTGCCTGTAGTCCCAGCTATTTGGGAGGCTAAGGTGGGAGGATCGTTTGAGTCTAGGAGGAAGAGGCTGCAATGAGCTGAGATCACGCCACTGCACTCCAGCCTGGGTGACAGAGTGAGACCTTGACTCAAAAAAAAAATCACTAAGTGGGCTTCTGTTTTTTTTTTTGTTTTTTTTTTGGGACGTAGTTTCGCTCTTGTTACCCAGGCTGGAGTGCAATGGCACGATCTCGGCTCACCGCAACCTCCGCCTCCTGGGTTCAGGCAATTCTCCCGCCTCAGCCTCCTGAGTAGCTGGGATTACAGGCACGCGCCACCATGCCCAGCTAATTTTTTGTATTTTTAGTAGAGACAGGGTTTCACCATGTTGACCAGGATGGTCTCGATCTCTTGACCTCGTGATCCACCCGCCTCGGCCTCCCAAAGTGCTGGGATTACAGGCTTGAGCCACCGCTGTAATTAAGATTAATTCAGGCCAGGCACAGTGCTTATGCCTATGATCCTAGCACTCTGCAAGGCTGAGGCAGGAAGATCACTTGAACCCAGGAGTTTGAGACCATTCTGGGCAACACAGTGAAATTCTGTTTTAAAAAAACAAAAAACCCAGCCTGCACAGGAGCTCTCATTAGAGTGTAGTGACGAGGTGAAGAGAGACTGCTTTTTTATTTAAAAATACTGTGTTAAACAATATTAAACAGACTTAAGAAAAAAGAAAAAACAGAATCCCTGAGTTTTATTATTGTTTTTGTAGAGATGGGATTTGATATGTTGCCCAGGCTGGTCTCAAAACTCCTAGCCTCAAGTGATCCTCCTGCCTCAGCCTCCCAAAATACTGGGATTAGAATGAACTACTGCAACCCACCCATTGAGTTTTGTTTGTTTCACTTATTTTTTTAATTGTACAGACAAGGTTCCACCATGTTGCTCAGGTTAATCTCAAACTCCTGGCCCCAAGCAATCCTCCCACCTCATTCTCCAAAAGTGCCAGGATTATAGACATGAGCTACCACACCTGGCCAGCTGAGTTTTTAAGAATGCTAAAATCTACTGCGATTCTCCAAGAATGGCAGGACTACAGATTTTCTGAAATTTTATTTGACTATAGAATTTTACTCTGAGGCAGAATTCCTGTTTGGGAAATGTGGCTTTAAGGTAATATGTAGTTACTCTATCTAGATTCTTATAGCACTTAATAAGACTATTAGTTCTAAAACAAATGTAGAATGATGAGCTTCATGATAGACTGAAAGACTAGTATGGGATATGAGAATCAAACCAAATATAAATTCTTTATTTAATGTTCAGATATAGGCCACATCAGCCTGAATCCATCTTCATAAAGGACTCTGTCACACAGCCTGTTTTCTACCTTCCTCCTGACATGTTGCCTGACTTGGCCATGCTGGTATTTAACTCTTCCCTAACCCAGACTAGTGATTCTATGATTATTTTGGTTTAAGAGAATAATATTTCTTTCTTTTTTTTTGAGACAGGGCCTCACTGTGTTACCCAGGCTAGAGCGCAGTGGTGCTATCTTGGCTCAGTGCAACCTCCACCTCCTGGGTTCGGGATGCTTGTGCCTCAGCCTCTCTAGTAGCTGGGATTACAGGTGTGTGCCATGACGCCTGGCTAATTTTTGTATTTTTAGTAGAGACAGTGTTTCCCCATGTTGACCAGGCTGGTCTTGAACTCCTGACCTCAAGTGATCCAACCACCTTGGCCTCCCTAAGTGCTGGGGTTGCAGACATGAACCACTGTGCTGAGCCAGAACAGGTAATTTTATAAAGCTCACCACTGCTGAAAGCAGAAGCTGTCAGGGGAGGCATGGAAGGGACTCTCACATGAATGAGGCTTAGACTCTAAGGTCTCTTCAAATCCAAACTTATTATGAATAGCAACCATGCCATTCTCCTTTCCTTTCAAACACCAAAATATGCCCCTAAGATGTCTGTAAGATCAGGAATAAAGCTTACTTCCATGAGTTCTCCAAAGTTTACATAGTCTATGTGGCCAAACATTCAAACAACTTTTTCTTGTTACAAAGAGTTTCTGGTGACTAGATTTCCTCTTTAGGTGAGTCAACATTTTCCAAGTTTAGTGAGTTTTCAACTCTGCCACCACTGACCAGAGAATATCCAAATTTAGATAATATAGGTCTAGACGCTCACTTATTTTCCTACATAGCTTCTAGTTTTCATAAACATTGTTTGGAGTAAATCAGTTTTTTACTTGGAGAATCTTTATTATATTGTGGCTGTCAAAATAGTGATGGGAAGAATTGTATTTAAAAGAATGGGCACTGATAGACACATTTATTTAAATGCACAACATGCTAACAAGAATTGTATTAGTATTTTTGGTTAATAGAGGTGGTATTCTCAAACATGTAGCAAACAAACAAACAAAAAATATGTAGCAAACAGGCATATGCAGGCAGATTTAGAACAAAGACAGATAGTCTTTTTTAGTTCTGGTGACCTGAAAGGCATTTATCACAAAGTTATGGTAACATACAGTATTCTCTTCAACCATAAATAGGCCAGACACTTAAAACTCACTATTTCCAGGACTTCTAATACTATGCTGATAGAAAAAACAAAACTCACTATCAACAGTTTCACCAGGGTATTCTCTAATCTTTTTTTTTTTTTTTGAGATGGGATCTCACTATGTTGCCCAGGTTGATCTTGAACTCCTGGGGCCCATGTGATCTGCCCATCTGAGCCACACAAGTATTATAGTTGGGATGACAGGTACACACCACTGCGCCTGGCCTCTCTAATCACTTTCTTTTCTTCTCCTTTTTTTTCTTAAACAGAGGTGGGTCTTGCTATGTCAGGCCAAGTTGGTCTTGGAACTCCTGGCCTCAAGCAACCCTCCCAGCCTTGACCTCCCAAAGTGCTGAGACTACAGGCATCAGCCACTGTGCCCAGGCTCTAATCAGTTTTAATACCATACCTGCTTCTAGTCAAACAAGCTGGAAATTTAAGCAATTGTCCCTCTTTTGGGCATTTCTGGTGAAAGAAGACCCAGTGCTCTTCTTTTCCCTTCCAGCTTCCCATTTCTACTCCTCATCCTATTTTTGGGTTCAATAAAATATTTTTAGATAGGCCTTCAGTCTTCAGCTTCATTTGCCATTTGAAGTCTTGCATTAGGGGTGACACTTGCCCTGACAGATAAATGGTTTTCTTTCAATAGTAGTTAGAGCTAAAAGAGCCAGATCGTTTCACTCAGGATCCAAATGCCCTCATTCTGCAGGAGAAAGTGTTTAGATATTAATACATTCCAAAGTTTAGAAAAAATTCTGGATTTCTGGATAACCATGAATCCATAACCCTGTGTCTTCTAAGTAACCAGAAGTAAGCTGCCTTTTCTATCACTTTCAAAGCTAAAACAAGTGATCATCAAATAAATGGCTTTGTTGAAAAATAGTTTTAGCTGGGTAATGGTGGCTTGTGCCTATAGTCCCAATTACTTGAGAGGCAGAGGCAGAAGGAACCCTTAAGCCCAGGAGTTTGAGACTAGCCTTGGCAATATAGCGACATCCCATTTCAATAAAATAAATAAATAAATAAATTTTAAAAAGAAAAATAGTTTTATTTTTTTCAAGAGAAAAAGTGTTCTGAAAACAAAGTGTGGTTCTAGGGTGTCAATATTTTTTCAAGTACGGTGACTATAAGCTCATAGAACCATGTCCTCAGGGTGCACACAAGTAATAAAGATGAGCCTGCCTGGCAAGCTCACAGCCAGAACAGACAACAAAGCAGGGGGCTGATAATTTCCCATCAGGACATGTTACTAGTCCTGGATCGTAACCTGCCTTAGCCGCATCTGCCTTCTTTTACAATGTAAATACACCCTGGACTGAGATTTGGGTTAATTACTTATTTATACTTATTTATATTTCATTTAAAATCAGGCTGTTGGCATGGCACAGTGGCTCACACCTATAATCCCAGCACTTTGGGAGGCCAAGGTGGAAGGCTCGATTGAGCCTAGGACTTCAAAACCAGTTTAGGCAACATAGCGAGGCCCTGTCTCTACGCAACCCCCTAAAAAATTAGCTGATGGTGGTGCATGCCTGTAGTCCCAGCTACTCGGGAGGCTGAGATGGGACGATCACTTGAGCCCAGGAGTTTGAGGCTGCACTGAGCTGTGACTGCCCCACTGAGCTCCAGCCTTGGTGACAGAGCAAGACTCTGTCTAAAAAAAAAAAAAAAAAAGGCCGGGCGCGGTGGCTCAAGCCTGTAATCCCAGCACTTTGGGAGGCCGAGGCGGGTGGATCACGAGGTCAAGAGATTGAGACCATCCTGGTCAACATCGTGAAACCCCGTCTCTACTAAAAATACAAAAAATCAGCTGGGCATGGTGGCGCGTGCCTGTAATCCCAGCTACTCAGGAGGCTGAGGCAGGAGAATTGCCTGAACCCAGGAGGTGGAGGTTGCAGTGAGCCGAGATCGCGCCATTGCACTCCAGCCTGGGTAACATGAGTGAAACTCCGTCCCCTCTCCCTTAAGATGTGTAAAAAAAAGAAAGAAAGAAAATAAGATTAGACTATTAAAAAGTTTAAGATTATTTTATTTTAAACATGTAGATTAAAAACTGCAAGAGAGGAAACGGAATTCTGATTTGAAAGATGGGGATGGCGGAGTGGGGAGACAGGTCCACATTTCTAAGAAGAGTCAGGCAAAAACTGAAAAAAAGCAGAAGTGCACCAGAACACACCATCTACCTATTATAGCATTTGGCCAAGAGTTCTGTAGTCCCTCAGGCCCCCTGCAGCCCCATGTCATGAACTTCCAGAATCCAGACTGGCAGTCCAGAAATATAGATAGGTCACATAACGGTTGGCTTCTACAGACTAGCCTGAGAGAGGACAACGAACTGCCCTTTAGAACATTAATTCAAGGAAGATAATTTTCCAAATTTCAAGGTTCTGAGTCACAAAAAAATCTTCCGGAACACAAACCATGAGTGGATTGGGGCTTGCTAAGCCTAGAGTCTGTGTCAAAAACAAGTTCACTTAAAAGAATTAAATACAGATGTGTGTGTGAGTTCTCTATCAGGCTATCACATACAGTACCACTTGTTACAATGGAAATTTGGACAGAACCTAAATCAGAGCCACTGTATGTGGTCAGGCTGTACACCTGATGCAGATATCCTCTGGAGCCAGGCAGTCTGGCAGCCCTAACCTACAGGTCCAACAGCAAGATTCTGGTTAAATCATGATCTGTCTATACAGCTGGATACAAGGCAGCTGTCATAAATACTACAGAGAAAAATTTAATGCCCTGGAAAAATGCTGTTGACATGAAAAGCAGTATATACGGTATGATCCTATTTTTGTAAAAAACAATCACACGTATCTACTTAATATACACATAAAGAGTAGAAGGAAACTGAAATGTACACTGGGAGTAGTAAGATAATAATTAGATATATTTTAAAGCTTTTCTGCCTTTTCCAAGTTTTTGGCGTAAAAAGAAATTGGAGAAATATATGAGTTAGTAGACTTTAGTAATAAAAGAAATTGGAGAAATACATGAGTTAGTAAACTTTAGTAATAAAAAGAACTGGGAGGGGATTATTTTTCATTTCTTACATACCATCAGTGAAATTTATGCAGTAATATACTTACTTAGCCATGAGTTTTGCTATGCGGTGACAGTCATTCTTGTCATAAAACCAGATACTGTATATCGACACTTGAAAAACAAAAGGAAAAAAGATAAGAGGAAATAAGGTTTCAACATTTGGGTGTATGTTAATAATATATTATCACCATAGAATGTCATTCAATATACCATCAGACCCTCAAATTGTTAATAGTCTAGCTAAAGGAAACAAACATCTCCTCCCCAAATTCTGTTTAATAAAATCAGAACAGGTAAAACATTCAGATAAAAACTGCACAAAATAGTTTTAGACATTATCACCAGATCTCAGTGAACCTAAGATGTTACTAAGTGTAAGATGCAACCATTATTTATGTACTATCAAGCTTTCAGGAAAAAGGCTGCCAATTAAACTAAGACTCAATTATATTGATTGTAAGATGCATTCTAAATTGGTATTAAAATTGTTGCCAGGTGCGGTGGCTCACACCTGTAATCCCAGCACTTTGGAAGGTGAGGCAGGCGGATCACTTGAGAACATGAGTTCAAGACCAGCCTGGCCAACATGGTAAAACCCCACCTCTACTAAAAATGCAAAAATTAGCCAGGTGTGGTAGAGTGCTTGTAATCCCAGCTACTCAGGAGGCTGAGGCAGGAGAACTGCTTGAGCCTGGGAGGCAGAGGCTGTAGTGAGCTGAGATCATGCCACTGTACTCCAGCCTGGGCAACAGAGTGAAACTCTAACTTAAAAAAAAAAAAATCTATATATCTATATATCTATATATATATCTATATATATAAATGTTTTACAATACAAAGCTTTCAATGCCAGTTCTCTATCCATCCTATGACTGACTTGTTTACATGTGAAACAGACTCAGTTCAGTCTATTGTACTTCTTATCCCATTCTTTTTATTCCCAATATGATGATCAGTTCAAAGAAAGCCCTAAAAAATTTTGCTGCAAGATAAATAAACTTTATTAAAGATGGCAATATATAAAAGCTACTGTAAATGCTTTTTGAATAAGGTAGACTAGAAAGAAATACTAAACATACAAGCTGAAACAGACACATGGATGGATAAGACCAATAGCTACCATGTGTACCCATATGATGACACTCTCAGCTTAGCACAGCTTGTACCTTCTTAAATGCTTACAATGAGTCTGGGCGTGGTGGCTCATGCCTGTAATCCCAGCACTTTGGGAAGTGGGCGGATCACTTGAGGTCAGGAGTTCAAGACCAGCCTGGCCAACATGGTGAAATCCTGTCTCTACTAAAAATACAAAAATTAGCCGGGTGTGGTGGTGGCACCTGTTATCCCAGCTACTCAGGAGGTTGAGGCAGGAGAATTGCTTGAATCCAGGAGGCGGAGGTTGCAGTGAGCCATGAGCATACCACTGCACTCCAGCCTGGACAACAGAGTGAGACTCTGTCTCAAAAAAACAAACAAACAAACAAACAAAACAAAAAAACAAAAAAAACAAACTTACAATGATTCTCTGGCACCGAAAAGGCAGGTACCATTACCATTATGCATTTTTTAAAGAAACCATTAAAACTTTTTATTTTGAAATAATTGTACCTTCACATGCAATTGTAAAGAACAGAAAGATCTTGGTGCCCTATAAATTGTTTCTGCCAACGGTAAGATTTTACAAAATTATGGTATACTATCACAGCCAGGATACTGAAATCAGTCAAGATAGAGAAATTTCCATGGCCACTAGGATCCCTGGTGCCCTTTTACAGCCCACATCCACACTGCTCTGGCCCCTCCCCTGTCCTTGACTCTTGGCAAATAAGAATCTGTTCCCTGTTTCTACAATGTTATAATTTCAGGAATATTACATTATAGAAGTGAAACCACAGAAGTCATAGAAGACTGCTATTCATTCCAAGCTGGCTGTAATGAGGTCTTCTTTGCTATTTCTGCTCCACTGCCTTCATGAAAGGGAGACACAGAAGTCCCCTGGTGGCCAATTATTATTAGCAGGGCTTCCAATCCTTGCCAGTTTTGCTGGGTGGGCCTAGTATTGCCGGCAGGACTCTTGTTCAGCTTAGGAGATGAATGAGCCTACCCGGGCCACCTTCTGTTGCTGCTAGCTTAAAGGTCAAGAAACTCCAGGCCCAGGCCCACTTCTTATGCTCAGTGGGGGTTTATAAGACACTTTGCTGCTGCTGTTCTGCCAGTTCTGGGTTCCTGACCAGATCTTCCTCTTTTTACCTTTTAGAGTTCTCCAGATTGTCTCTTGTGTCATTTCCAGGTTTTATAGTTGTAAGTAGCAGGGAAAGACAAGTCTATGCTACTTGGTTTAATAGGGAGTCTCATTTTGCATTTTTATGGATCGGAATAGGGGTTAACAGAGAGACTGTAACTTATTAACAAATGAGAGAAAAAAAATCAGTCTCAGAACTATAAGTATAACTTGGGTCAGGCCGGGCATGGTGGCTCACGCCTGAAATCCTAGCATTTTAGGAGGCCGAGGTGGCTGCACTACCTGAAGAAAGTCTGGGCTCACCAGTCTCTGAGGTCAGGAGTTTGAGACCAGCCTGGCCAACACGGTGAAACCCCATCTCTACTAAAAATAGAAAATTAGCCGGGGATGGTAGTGCATGCCTTTAGTCCCAGCTGCTCAAGAAGCTGAGACAGGAGAATTGCTTGAACCTGGGAGGCAGAGGTTGCAGTGAGCTGAGATCACACCACTGTACTCCAGCCTGGATGAGCAAAATTCCGTCTCAAAACAAACAAGCAAACAAAAAACAAAACAAAAAAACAAACCAAACCACACCAAACCAAAAAAAAAAAAAAACCCCAGAAAACAAACTTGGGTCTTCTCACTCCTAGGCCAGTTATCTTGTTACTATATTTTTGTTGCTGAAATCTCATTGCATTGAGGCCGGGTGCGGTGGCTCACACCTGTAATCTCAGCACTTTGGGAAGCCAAGGTGGGCGGATCACAAGGTCGGGAGTTCAAGACCAGCCTGGTCAACATGGTGAAACCCCATCTCTATTAAAAAAAAAAAACCTTCAAATCTCATTGCATTGAAATAACATTGCAGTTTTTTATAGGAACAAAAAGTTAGTGAGCTTCAGTTATGCTCAATGATTAAAGTGACACATAAAAGAAAGTCTATACATAATTAAGTTAAAATGCACACTAAGAGGGTGCCATAGAATATAGGAAATAGAAGTGCTAGCAAAAGAGACTTTAAATAAATCAAAAAATCATTTTTAAAACTATTATTTGAATTCTATAAAGATATTATCAGTATATATCAATTTAGAAAACCACTGCTATTAAAATTATTTTAATGGTAAATTATTTGTTTCACCCTGAATTAAGGCCATTATTCCACAAAAGACTTCACGCCAAATCATAATTTTAAAAGTTCCCTTCTCAACAGAAATATAATTTTGAGTCTATTATTATGGTAGAGTTAATTAAAACATTATTGATACGCAGAGCAAGTGAGTGGCTTCATTTTAATGAAGATCAATGGACGAGACTTTTTTTCCTACCCTGTTTATAAAGGGCTTCTCTGGCAGGGAAAAACCTCTGATTATACTAAAATTGCCCTAAATCTTTGGAACCTGTGTCTGGCCACGTGTCCAGCAGGTGGCTGCACTACCTGAAGAAGTTCAGGCTCGCCAGTCTCTGAGCCTTCAACCAGCTAGGAAGAGTTTTCCATGTTTGGAATCCATTTTCACAGTGCCTCTTTTGTTCACAGAATTTCAAAGCACTCTGAGTGCTCCAAACAGAATCAAAATCCAATAAATAACAAATAATTTTGGAATGTTTTACATGACGGTAAGACAAATTCACTCAGCTTTAACATCTCAATGGAAGGAGCACAGAATCAGCCTTGTTAGAGAGATAATTATTAAGCATTATCTACTGCAGGGACTTGGTTATGCTGTTCGCAGCTAAGGCTTGCTCCAACTACAGTAAATCAGATCAGGGCTTTAAAAAGACTCCATATATGGCAATTACACATGACCACCTTTCTTGAAATATGCATCTTCCAAGCTTGGCTAATGAACACCCCAACACCAAAGTCCAAATACAAAAATTTGTTTTCCTTCAATAAGCTATATAAATCTGGACACATCAAAACAATTCACAGTGATAAGAAAAGTTTATGATATGCAGCTGGGCACGGTGGCTCATGCCTGTAAACCCAGCACTTTGGGAGGCTGAGGCAAGTGGATCACCTGAAGTCAGGAGTTTGAGACCAGCTTGGCCAACATGGTGAAACCCTGACTCCACCAAAAATACAGAAATTAGCTGGGTGTGGTGATGCACATCTGTAATCCTAGCTACTCTGGAGGCTGAGGCAGAAGAATCGCCTGAACCCAGAAGGTAGAGGTTGCAGTGAGTCAAGACTGCACCACTGCACTCTAGCCTGGGTGACAGAATGAGACTCAATTTCAAAAGAAAAGTTAAGTTTATGATATACAACACATCAGGCTCAGAGAGGCACACACTATTTTTTCTGTGCTAAACAGAGGTAATTGTGTTTTCACAGGGGCTTCTAAATCGAACTCTTAGAAAAGAACTCCTTATCAATAATCAAAATAAGTCCATCAAAGCTGTCAACTTATTTTGAAAAACCTTCATTTAAGATGCCCCCTTGTCCTTTGAAGAAGTACAATGTAATTTAGAAATAAGACACATGCCTCTGCTTTTGTGTATTATCAAATAAACTGCCTGAAAAGAGCCAAACACTTTCAAAGGCATGTTTGCAAAAGAAATAAAGATAAGGAAGCCATATTGATAGCTTAATGGGTAAGGGATAAGAGTCACACTCAATTCTGCCAAAAGCAGACCTGTAAAGGTTCAGACACGCATCCAAGAATCAGCTCTGTCTGCCAACATATCAAACGGTCAGTGCGTGCAACTGGCAAGAAAGCCCAGGTTGCCACGGAGCCTGTCATTGTCACTCATGAGGAAAGACAGACAAGTTCACCAGATAGCTAAAACTGCAGAATACCTCCTCTGCAAACCGAAGCTAAGCATTCTTCCCTCAAAAGAACCTATACTCTAAGGCCCAATACATTCTGCCAACAATTCACTTGCTGAAATAAATTTCCCTGACTATGCCACAGAGAATTTAGGCTTTTGGCAAAACGGTATTGCTTTGCTATGGCAAATGATGGCACACTGTTTTACAAATGGCCTTTCTCAAGATGAATGAAACTATTTAGTTAATGGATACCTTCTATACATTGTGACCACTAACAGCTATCCTAAGTCAGTCATGTTGTATAGGTTGGCTGGGTGTGCTGGCTCATATCTCTAATTCTAACATTTTGGGAGGCTGAGGCAGGAGGTTAACTTGAGCCCAGGAGTTCAAGACCAGCCTGGGCAACACAGTGGGACCTTGTTTATTTAAAAAAAAAAATTTTCCAGGCTGGAGTGCAATGGCACAATCTTGGCTCACTGCAACCTCCATCTCCTGGGTTTAAGTGATTCTGCCACCTCAGCCTCCCAAATAGCCTGGATTACAGGCATATGCCACCATGCTCAGCAATTTTTTGTATTTAGTAGTGACAGGGTTTCACCATGTTGGTCAGGCTGGTCTTGAACTCCTGATCTCAGGTGATCCACCTGCCTTGGCCTCCCAAAGGGCTGGGATTACAGGCATGAGCCAACACACCCAGTTAAAAAAATTTTTTTAATTAAAAAAAAGAAAAAAGGAGGTGTGATAGGACATTTCATTGCCTTTAGGTTGTAGTTCCACAAAAAATATCAAGATGCAAGTAAGAATATCAAAAATTAAATGTCTCATTTGCTTTTCAAATGAAGGCCCCTTTCTTTTGAAAATGTGAAAAATGGGCCAGGCGTGGTGGCTCACGCCTGCAATTCCAGCACTTTGGGAGGCTGAGGCGGGTGGATCATGAGGTCAAGAGATCGAGACCATCCTGGTCAACATGGTGAAACCCCGTCTCTACTAAAAATACAAAAAATTAGCTGGGCATGGTGGCGCGTGCCTGTAATCCCAGCTACTCAGGAGGCTGAGGCAGGAGAATTGCCTGAACCCAGGAGGCAGGGGTTGCAGTGAGCCGAGACAGTGCCATTGCACTCCAGCCTGGGTAACAAGAGCAAAACTCCGTTTCAAAAAAAAAAAAAAGAAAATGGGAAAAAATAAAACTAATTACAAAAATAAAAGGTATTTGAACTATTTTGTATTGAGAAATTTTAAAAAGAAGAGTTTTGAGTAAGAGTTTTCTATTTCCTTAGACACGTTTAAAAATCCAGCAACCTTATGATTTCATGTAATACTTCACAGTTCTCATCTAGAGAGAGGTACATGGCTCACACAAGATCAAGAAAAGCCAAATTAATTTGGTGTCTTTGTAAAATCCCTTGAGTCTTCTAGAGATGCTGTGAAATGTCACAAAAACAGAGCTGGGAATCACTCTCACACATATGTTGTCTTTGTGATTCATTTATTATTTAGATCTGACCTACTTTCTAAAAGTATCTGAGGAGGCTAGAGATTTTCTCAGAATGGTGCCAAGGCGAAAAGGGGGTTTGATAAAAAGCTTTTTGGTGGTGATGTTAAGAGTCATAAAATTTATTTTTCCTGAAACTTTGTGCTTGAGAAAATAGAGAAAAAAAGTTATACAATTTCTAAAGATGATACTGACAAAGATCTCTTACATCAGGAAACAAAAACAAGAAAATGGGCTTTGGGTATAGACAAATGCATTTTTTTTTATATGAAAATGGAATAGGTATATAAACATAAGTCAGCCCTAGCAAATGAAAAAGCAAATGCCTCTGCCTTGGCAGTTCATTTCTTTTAAGACAAGAATAAGCCTGGAGGTGCTCCAGGAATATCAAAAGGTTAGGAAAGAGTGAGAAGAGGAGAAAGCCTCTAGGGTAGAGGGGCAGAAAACACACACACAGGGAAAAGGATATGGAGCCTAAGACTGACTGACGTGGGATCATAACAGAGTCTGACATGTTACAAACACTTAGGTGGGTGAGATGCTGTGTATCTGCAAGTAATGCTGGAAAATGTGATTTAATTATCTTTGCAGCTTAACCCTTTTGGCCAAAAAAGCCACTCATTTCAGGCCACCACAGAACACTAATATGGTAGAGAAGGAGTCCAATTTCTAAAATTTAAATTGTAATATCTACTTATTGAATATTGAACACTGATTAAAAGATTTAGGCCAGGTAATTTAAAAATGCTACTCTTCAAGGTCTTCAGTGTATCATCTAAAACTTTGGTGCCTCTGTCTAAATTAAATCAAATCTGAATATATTAACCAGAAATACTTCTTCCACAATCCCATTAACATTATAATCTCAGTACAGAATTCAGACACATGAAATGACCAATGAACTTCTTTAGGGATTAGGGAAATAAATCCAACAATATCACAACTGATTACGTTTTACTCTTAAACAATGGGCTACCCTAAATAAAACAAGTGAATTGCATTAGGGTTTTGCCTTTGCTGTTAGGATTTACATCTGCTATTGCCACACAGTACACACGACTCCTTAAAGTACAGCTTCCAAAGTGGGTGGTGTAAATCAGAAGTCCCTAACGTCAGGACCATGGATTGGTACTGGTCTGTGGCCTGTTAGGAACCAGGCCTGAACCAGGCACAGTAGGAAGTAGGTGGCAGACAGTAGAGCATTACCGACTGAGCTCTGCCTCTGGTCAGATCAGCTTAGGCATTAGATTCTCATAGGAGCTCCAGCTCTACCGTGAATAGAGCATTGAGCATGTGAGGGATCTAGGTTGTGGCTCCTTATGAGAATTTAATGCTTGATGATCTGTCATTGTCTTCCATCATCCCCAGATGAGACCATTTAGTTGCAGGAAAACAAGCTCAGGGCTCCCACTGATTCTACATGATGGTGAGATGTGTAATTATTTCATTATATATTACAATGTAATGCTAATAAAGTACACAATAAATGTAATGTGCCTGAATCATCCTGAAACGATCCCCCAATCCCTGTCCATTGAAAAACAGTCTTCCACAAAACTGGTCCCTGGTGCCAAAAAGGTTGGGGAGTGCTAGTGTAAATAATTATGGTTCTGCCAAATGTCAGACATGTCTGACACTCCCACTGGTAGTCTAGTCGCTCTAGCACCCCACACAAATATTATTTTTATCTATCATAAGGGAGAGAGAAAGGCAGGAGGAAGCAGGGCCCTCGACCTCCATGGAGTTGAATTCCTAATTTCCTAGGTGTCCAAAAATCTGCAGTTAGAGAACTGGGAAATAGGTCAGATGGGGTGTAAGTAAGGAAAAAAGGAGGAGGAACTTCTTTTCTCTCCTTTCCCTAACTTCTACTGTTCCACATATTTTTCTACCAATTTGCTAATCAATCATACACAGCAGGGCTGTAAGCACAAATGCTCGTGGAGTATAAGAGATCTCACAGTGTGGCGGGATCAGTGATGAATGTGTCTTACCTACAATTCTGGCTGACTGTAGTATCTGCAGAAATCCAAGTGCTGTGGCACATAATTGTAGGTAAGATATTTCTTGTGACATCATTTTGTCACAAAAATCAGAAATCCAGGTATGGATGTATAAAATATGCTAACTTATAAATGTTGGTAACAAATGCTTAGCCTGTGCTTTCCTTTTATTAAAAAGAAAAAGCTGGCTGGGTGCCATGGCTCACGCTTGTAGTCCCAGCACTTTGGGAGGCTGAGGCGGGAGGATCACTTGAGGCCAGGAGTTTGTGACCAGCCAGGCCAACGTAGTGAAACCCCGTCTTTATTAAAAATACAAAAAATTATAGTCAGGCTTGGTAGCATGTGCCTGTAATCCCAGCTACTGGGGAGGCTGAGGCAAAAGAATCACTTGAGCCTGGGAGGCAGAGGTTACAGTGAGTCGAGACGGTATCAGTGCACTCCAGCCTGGGCAATAGAGCAAGAATCCTCCTCAAAAAGAGGAGGGGAGGGGAGGGGAGAGAAAAAACTGAGCATGCCTGGAGGCAGCGATTTTGTAAGTAACTCAGAACTGCTTGGATCCTCCAGGGCACTGAATCCAAAGGGCCCAGTCTGGAGGTTTATTCTGCACACTCCAGAGGAGCTTTGATCTTCTTAGACTAGTGGCTACTCTGTGTTTCAATTTTGACATACACAGATAACTTCACCATGTAACTCAAGGTGAAACATACATATTACACATTAACATCATTTTGTCACTTAGGTATAAATAATGATTTCCCTTATGAGTTCTCAAAAGAAAAAACACATGAAAAGTATTGAATACTTAACATGATAATTATCTAAAAGGGATAAATTGTTAACTTTACAAATCTTTACAATTAAGAACACAATAAAAAAGAGATAAAAAGTGCCTTTATCTGACAACACTACCTGAGGGGAGAAAAGCCAGTAATTAGTGAATCATAATGAAAATAACCTGCTTTGGAAATTCTGAAATGTACATGGATTTGCAAAGTTAAGAAGAAGGCACTTGGTAGAGGCTCTACCAGAATACTAAGCAGTGCCTACAATGAGACAGAAAGCAATATATGTATTTTTAAAACATTTGAACTGAGTCAGACTCAGTCACTGTGTCTTAGGTCCCCCTATGTTTTTGTGGTGTTTTTACCTCTTCAATCTACAAATGTGGCAACAGCAAGGCTCTTTCCTTATCTTGGTCCAGAAGGCCAGACTAATGCAGTTGCCACAGACTCTTTCTCCTTCACTGATTACAGAATCATACCAACCACAGCAGTGTGCAGCTGATGGTGGAGGACTGCCTTTCTTTCTTCAGACTAAGAAAGAAGTACTGCACTGAATTCAAAATTCTCAAAGAATGAACCATGGAACTTTTCTTGTTTATGAATTCCTCTTTCAGTTTGGAGGTAGAACTCACATCTTTTGATGGGACAAATGATAAACTTATCTTCTAAGGAAATTTCTTGTGCTGTGCTTTAAAAATCTGAAGATTTGCTCCACATGCCAACAGCCACCTACCATCTCTACTGTTCTGAGTCTTGCCCTTGAACTGAGAAAGGACGAGCAGAGACAAAAAAAGCACACACTGCAGCATTTCTTCTACTAAAACTTTCCATTTGGCAGCGGCATTTTCAACACTATGGAAATGAATCTTCCTACTTTTTCTAGTGATCTAATTTTAATTAAAAACGCTCTGTATCAAGAGATTGATGCCCGATATAAAGGAAAAGTGATAAGTGAAGCAGAAACAAAGGGGTACTTCTCTCTGGCTTTTGAAGGTAAGTTCTTAAAAATATTAAATAGCAGTAACATTTAACATTTTAAATTATACTTACTGGGTAATTGGTTTTTTTTGGTTAAGCAGGCTAAAGAGCAACACACTAGACTAGTAGCTATATGACATTAACGCTTTTTTAAGGAAATTTCAGATTAGCTTTTACTCACATAGGATCACTTTGAAAGTGTTTCATACAAACCACAAACTTGTAATAGTTTAAACCCGTCAAAGTAAAATAAAATGCAGGCTATATCTGCGTTCTTTTGAAAAACTGAAAAGGGCTTTGTTCATTTTCCCAAAACTGCTTTTGTATTTATAGAAAACATTAAAAAATACAAAAAGTGGCATTAAGTGGAAGATACATGCCTTAGGGTGTTACGTGAAGAAAACATTGAAACCTGTTCTTAAATGATTACCTTCCAGTATAAAAATGCCATATTTAACATGCACATAAAGTGAAATGATCATTGTTTTTGGTTAAAACTACCATTACACACTGGTCTATAGAGAGAATAAGGTTAGGTCTGGGAAGAGAAAATCAGGACTATATACTCTTTGCAAACAATGGATGAGTATTCCTGCTGAAAATGACTAAGAAAAAATATGTACATGCCCTTGTTGTCTCTCTGGTAGATCAGATTCTCACTATTACTAGCGCAGTCATTCAAATTTACAACCAATAACTCTCAAATCACAAACCTTAAATCATTAATTTTTATCATTAATCCACAGGGGGTTGTTTTCAGAATAAACATGCATAGCTGTGGGCTTAATGTAGTAGCATATTTCATTAAGAATCCTGATCCGGCTGGGTGCAGTGGTTAATGTAATCCTAGCACTTTGGGAGGCTGAGGTAGGAAGATCACTTGAGGCCAGGAGTTGGAGACCAGGTTGGTCAACATAGCAAGACCCTATCACCACAAAAAATTTGTAGAGACGCTATCTCTATTTAAAAGAAAAAAATTTACCTGGCGTGGTACTTTACACCTACAGTCCTAGCTACTCAGGGCAGGGGCTGAGGGCAGGAGCTGAGAAGGGAGGATCATTTGAGCGCTATAGCCTGAGCAACAGAGTGAGGCCATGTCTCAGAAAAAAAAAAAAAAAAAAAAAAAAAAAAAAAAAAGGATCTTGACCCTTACTAAGAAGGCAGAGTTCTGACACAGGAAGCTCTAATGCACTTTAGTAACTTCAACTTATAATTTTCTAAGAAAATACAATAGAACATAAGGATTAAAAAAATAAATAAAATTCTTTAAAAGTGCACAATAATCTATCTGGTATAGCAGCTGGTAAAGTGCCTGACAAATGACAAATTCAATAAATGTCACTGAATTAAGGTAGGTATCTGAGTTAAATTACCACCTTGGTTAAAAACAAAGTAAAATGCAATATTGAAATAGTTTTGGCTAAAGAAAATCATTAAATGCCAGAACTAATTTTATAGAGCTTGATGGTACCACAAACCTATATCATTAATACTTTCAATTAATCAGGTTATACTGTAGACTGTCTAGCTGTGAGAAAGAGAAAAATCAGTTCTGTTTGCTTTTACAAGTCATGCGCCACAAATGATGCTTCAGTCAGTGACAGACTGCATACATAACAGTGGTCCCTTAAGATTATAATACCACATTTTCACTGTACATTTTCTCTTAAGATATATTTAGATGTACAAATTTTTATCAACATGTTACAACTGCCTATCATATTCAGTACAGTAACATGCCATATGGGTTTGTAGCCTTAAAGCAATACCATATATTCTAGGTGTGTAAGTTATTTCATTTAGGTTGAAATCACAGTGAAATTTATATCATTGAGGTTGAAATCACAGTGAAAATCAAAAGACCTTTGACACTGGTCTTGGGGAAAAATATCTTCTAACAGAAGTATTACTCAGTGAGATGTGCTGCTTGGAGCAGGTATGTATTGGGTTGGTGCAAAATATTTGTGGTTCTTGACATTAACTGCAAAAACCACAATTACTTTTGCACCAACCTAACAGTGAGGTTGTCAATAGTTATGCCAAATAGTTAGTACATTGTGTAAGTACACTCTATGATGTTCACACAACAAAATCGCCTAATGACGTATCTCTTAGGACATATCCCTGTTGTTAAGTGACTGATGACTGTACTTTGTTATTGATTCACATGCTAGGTTTAGATTCTTAAAAAATTGCTCAGAACACGTTTACAGAATATTCTTGGGGCATTTTGTAATCAATTGATCAATAAGCATATAGATATTTAAAAAAGATTCCCCATTACTACTTTTACTTTTAAGAGGTGCCCACAGTGAAAATCAAAAGACCTTTGATACTGGTCTTGGGGAAAAACATCTTCCAAGAGAAGTATTACTCAGTGAGGTGTGCTGCTTGGAGCAGGTATATATTGGGTTGGTGCAAAATATTTGTGGTTCTTGCCATTACTTTAACTGCAAAAACCACAATTACTTTTGCACCAACCTAATAGTGAGGTATGTTGCTTGTAGCAGGTATGTATAATAGGGAGGTATGTTGCTCACCGCCATGCTGAGTAGTGAATCACAGAAGCATGATTTCTTCATCACAGAAGAGTGGAGACAAGTTTCCCTTGAAGATTAGACCAGAAGGGTATGAACCCTATAGCTGCCTTTTCAGAGGCTGGTCTCCATATGGAGAACTAACTGTCCTAGTACCATTTACTGAATAGAACACTCCTCTCAGCATTTTCTTTAGATGTGATGGGAGAGATTTTTAGTCTGTTGGCCCAATTATTTTATTTATGAGTCCATTTGAATCTATGTATTCCTAAGTAATTTTTATTAAATTGTGTTTTTCTAGGAAACTGTCTTAATCATCCAAGTTTTAAATTTATAGGCAAGAATTTTTCACAGTGGCTTGTTTTTAAAAACGCTGCATTCTCTGGCTTTAGCTGCAACACGTTTGTATTTTTATTCCTAATACTGCATATTGTGCCTCCCCTTGTTCTTTTTACGGTTGTTGGTGGATCATGTTACAGAGAAGTTTTTTGTTTTGTTGATCTGCTCTATTCTATTGAAATTTCTACTTTCCGAAATTAATTTCTACTCTTTTATTTTCCTTCAACTTTACTCAGATTTCCCTATTTTCCTCCCTAACTTCTTTGGCTGAATGGCCTATATGCGGTAATTCTTCTTTCTCCTCAGACATACTTTATCATCACTTAATGTCAGTAGCAGAACTGGACAAAATTTTCATCGCTGAGAGTAGCAGGTTTTTTTTTTTTTTTTGAGATGGAATCTCGCTCTGTCGCCCAGGCTGGAATGCAGTGGCGAGATCTTGGCTCACTGCAACCTCCACCTCCAGGGTTCAATCAATTCTCTGCCCCAGCCTCCTGTGTAGCTGGGATTACAGGTGCCCATCACCATGCCAGGCTAATTTTTTTTTTTTTTTTTTGTATTTTTAGTAGAGATGGGGTTTCACTGTGTTGACCAGGCTGGTCTCAAACTCCTGACCTCAGTTGATCCACCTGCCTCAGTCTTCCAAAGTGTTGGAATTACAGGCGTGAGCTACCGTGCCCAGACTTTATTCTTTTCTTACATTTGCTGTTCTTTCTTTTTATTTTATTTTATAATCTATATCTGGTAGTTACATCCATTAGAGTCTCCAGTTTCCATTCACTAAAGTCTTTGGGAAGGGCTACATAATACTGCTGTTTGTTATATGCTACCCTTCATTCACTGCGAAGTATTTCCTTATATATTCAGTAATTTTAGACCACGAGACATATCTGATATTCCTGGGCAACCTGGGCTAAGGAGGTATCTTGCCAGAAGGGTTCTGCATTTGCTTCTCCCAGATGCCCTAGATTAATAACCAGCTGATAATTTCTCGACCTGGGTAAGAAATGATACCAAATGAATGGTACAGCTTGAACCTTATATTTTTATGAGGGAAGTTCCATGGTTATTTTTCAGAAAGACATCTTCCTTCTAACCCAAAGCCCAATTCTATTTTAATTATTTTTAAAATTGAGATGGAGTCTCACTCTGTCTCCCGGGCTGGAGTGCACAGCATGATCTCGGCTTACTGCAACCTCAGCTGTCCGGGTTCAAGCAATTCTCTTACCTCAGCCCATGCAGCTGGGACTACAGGCACATACCACCACGCCTGGCTAATTTTTTTGGTATTTTTAGCAGAGACAGGGTTTCACCACATTAGACAGGTTGGTCTTGAACTCCTGACCTCAGGTGATCCACCCGCCTCAGCCTCCCAAAGCACTGGGATGACAGGTGTGAGCCACCACGCCTGGCCAAGACTTCCCATTTTTAATATATACGGTATATATTTTCCAATGTATACCTCATGCTTTCTAATAATGGCCTTTCAACATTTGAAAATAATACTTGTTAAGAGAAACAAAGAGTCTGCAGCTTGTGCATGGTACTATCAGAAGGGATAGGAAGAAGCATATCACAGGCCTGCATTATAAGAGAACCTGGATAACACTGCCATCCCCAGGACTTGTTCACTAATGAGATCATTTGTTGAGTGTAGGATGAAGACACAGTCTATGATATTTTGTCTTTGTAAATGCCTAACAAAATACCTTACTTTCATGATGGCCTTTTAAGATAAATAGGTCAAATCAGTGGTTTAAATGATTTAGCCAAGGTTGTAGTCAGTAAAATGGCAAAGCCCAGAATAGAATTCTTATCTGCAAACTAAATTCCATGCCAAAAGAGTGTTACCATGGCAAAGCCACCCTCAGGGATATATTCTGCAGCTTTTGTATCTAGAAATCATTTGTAAGTTTCAAAACGGAATGACTAAAAAGGAGGCATAAAAATCTAATCCAAAGCTTCCCAAGTAGTTGTTTGATTCAGGTATGGCACAACAAAGAGTATGTGAGCACATGAAGTCACACTTCAGACTTCCATTGTTTAGAATACAGCTGCCAGCACATACAGCCATGTAAACTCAAACTGATTAAATTTAAATAAACTAAAAAGAAGTGTTCCGCATTTGCACTAGCCTCATTTCAGGATACTATATTGGACAGTGCTTATACAGAACGGTCATTTTACCCGATTGCAAAGTTCTAGTGGATAGCACTGCTCTAGAATATGGACTGATGAAGTAATTTTATTGTTACAGTAGAGTGGAAAGAACATTGGCCTTGAAGCCTAAAAGACCTACTCTTGAATTCTGCATCTGTCACTTACTACCTTTGCGAATCTTGAGCAGGTGCCTAAACTTTGAGCATCTTGTTTTCTCAATCTGTAAGTTGAGGATCAGAAATAAGGTGCTAGAAATATCACTACCACTCAATAACTCCAGAATTTATAAACTCCCCATTCGTCACTGCAGTCCCACTGGGGTCTTGTGGCTGCCAAAAGGCCCTTGCACAGAATAAAAATACAGTTTCCAAAAGATTCGAGAGGTTGGACATGGTAGCTCATGCCAGCACTTTGGGAGGCCAAGGCGGGAGGATTGCTTGAGCCCAAAAATTCAAGAACAGCCTGGGCAACACAGTGAGACCTTGTCTTTTGAAAACCACCACCACCACCACCGTCACCACCACCACCCCACAAATATTTAAGAGAATCACCAAACCTAAGCCCTTAGTCAGTGTATGCATTTTATTTGTTAAGATTTTATCTTTAGAAATTAAAAAAAAAAAAAAAAAGATTTTATCTTTTTCTTGAGGGGTAGGGTGGGTGTAGGTAGACATGTTGTATGAAGAAAAACTTTTAAAAACAAAACAAATAACTTGGAACTGAAAAGAAGTTATGGTTCACTATTCCAGTACATTAACTCCAAAAATTAATTTGAATGAAAGAAGTTGGTTATGAAGGTGTAACTTGAGTTAAATGGGTCAGGTGTCTTGGTGGTATTTCCCACAAGAGAATGGCAGAAGAGCAGCTACAGAATCAGGTATAATTACCTGTATGCATAATCAGATACTAACTTTTTATTTAAAGAACAAATCCCTAAACAACTTAATTGCTTGCTGACCTGACAAGACTATTTTCTATTTTTAAGACTTTGTAGACAAAACACTCAACAGAGGCCTTAACACTCACAAGATTATTTTCTGCTGTCTTATCACTCACTTCTCCTCAATACAGCTATTTCTTTACATACTTTCCCTAATGAAATGACCTTAAGTGAGTTCAACTAAGAAAACTTTTGTTTCAATCAGTTGAAAATTTTCTTTTTTTTCTGAGACGGAGTTTCGCTCTTGTTACCCAGGCTGGAGTGCAAAGGCGCGATCTTGGCTCACCGCAACCTCCGCCTCCTGGGTTCAGGCAATTCTCCTGCCTCAACCTCCTGAGTAGCTGGGATTACAGGCACGTGGCACCATGCCCAGCTAATGTTTTGTATTTTTAGTAGAGACGGGGTTTCACCATGTTGACCAGGATGGTGTCAATCTCTTGACCTTGTGATCCACCCGCCTCGGCCTCCCAAAGTGCTGGGATTACAGGCTTGAGCCACCAAGCCAGGCTGAAAATTTTCTAATGTAAAATGCATTAGTTCACTTTCTCCCCAAGAATGTTCTAATTAACATAATAAATACTCTCAATGATTTTAGGTCTCATTATAACAATTTACTATGATACTACAGTAGAGTTAAAGTTATAAAATACTGACATGTTAATGGTGACCCCAGGTTACTCTCTGGATATCTGCTTGACTTTTAGAAAATAAAACCTAGTATTAGCTTGTTTTCTTATAATTTGCCCTCATTTCTTCCACACATGAATTATAAAAATATTTTAAGACAACTGAAGTTCTGATTAGTTAGCTTCTGGTTACTCATGTTTCAATTATATTTGTGTTATGTCACACTTTCAATTTCACAGGACTTTTGCCTTGTGAAAGAAATAAAATACAATTCACCCCAGGTTTATGCTAAGTAGTAAGTGAGTTCAGATAATTTTCTCTACTCACTAATAATCAAACCACTTAGGAGTGATGGCTAGATTAAGTTTCCAGGTAGTAAAGAACAGAATTAAGCCTATTTCACTTAAAAAAAAAAACAAAAACAAAAACAAAAAAACTGGATCTGTATTGCTTTGCAGAATTTCTCCCACCCTCTTTTCATTTTTTGAGACAGGGTCTTGCTGTGTTGCCCAGGCTGGAGTGCAGTGGTGCAATCACGGCTCACTGCAGCCTCGACCTCCTGGGTTCAAGTGATCCTCCCACCTCAGCCTCCTGGGTAGCTGGGACTACAAGTGTGTGCCATCACGCTCAGCTAATTTTTCTATTTTTTTGTGGAGACAGTTTCCACATGTCGCCCAGACTGGTCTTGAACTTCTGGGCTCAAGCAATCCACTTGCCTTGGCTTCCCTAAGTGCTGGGATTACAGGTGTGAGCCACCATGCCCCACTGAGTTTTCCCTTTAATGGAATATTCAGTACAAAGGAAAGAGCTATCTGAAATAATTACATTGTTAATATTAGTTTAAATAAATCCATCTGAACTTACAGCTATTACAAAGCATGTCTAATATGTCCACAGAATTTAAAATCTGAGAGGTAATTACCTGGAAAAATAGTTAACTGAAAAGTCTAAAGATAGATTCTGTTTCACTTATACTTAAAAATGAGCTATGGAAAAGAACTTGAGGATTACTAGCTTTAAAATAGACCTTGTTACTTCTCATTCAGGGAATTAAGAGATACAAAATTTCTAGTAACTTTTTCTATTTTATACTGAAGACATCCCCCACCAAGACCAATTACCTCCTGGCCAAGTGAAATTCAAACACATTAACTTTAACTTTTTAAGTTAGAAGCAACATTTCTCCAACAATATCTTTAAGATGATAATTAGAGCACAATCATTGTTACCACAACTAATTTTGATCCCTATAGTCAATGTCAAACAATTTGTCCTCAAACACCCATACTTTCAATATCCATATTAAAATACTGGAAACAAATATATTTTTTTATTACTGTACTTTCTTAGGAAGGCCAGTCTGGCTTTGCTGAATGCATCCAATCATTACTAGAGACTGTAAAAATGCCTGAAAGAACCCTGGACTAGAAAGCAGAAGAAGAGTTGTAATCCTAACTCTCGAACAGAGTATCTATTTTGAATTTCTGAATCTCTTTTAATTTTTAAATTTTTTTTTTTTTTTGAGTTGGAGTCTTGCTCCGTCACCCAGGCTGGAGTGTAAAGGCAAGATCTCAGCTCACTGCAACCTCTACCTCCAGGGTTCAAGTGATTCTCCTGGCTCAGCCTCCCAAGTAGCTAGGACTACAGGCGTGCACCACCACACCCAGCTAATTTTTGTATTTTTTAGTAGAGACGGGGTTTTACCACATTGGCCAGGCTGGTCTTGAACTTCTGACCTCAGGTGATCTGCCCTCCTCAGCCTCCCAAAGTGCTAAGATTACAGGTGTGAGCCACCACGCCTGGCCTCAGAGCCCAGTTTAAAAGGTTTGATCTTCCTAACAGACTCATTTATAAAGTATAGACCATATTTTGTTTTGTAATTTGAAACTTCCTAAATAACGGATTGATAGAAACTAAGGTCACTCAATTTTAAATATAATAATCATAATAAAACAGATATACTTACAGCTTGCATTTCTGTACAGAAGAAATGGTTCATGGAGCTGAAATTCCAAATCTTTATTCACTGGTTCAACTAGATTGTGCATATTTAGTCGATTCACAATGGTAAAACCATGATAAGGGGAAGCTGACCTTAGATTTAATAGAAGAAAAAAAAAATACTTGGTTACCATT
Source organism: Sapajus apella (assembly GCF_009761245.1). NCBI lineage: Eukaryota > Metazoa > Chordata > Mammalia > Primates > Cebidae > Sapajus > Sapajus apella. The sequence continues at coordinate 4,832,901 of NW_022436963.1, forward strand.
TAAGCTGTAGAAATGTTATCTACTCTGTACTTTATTTTCATTTCAAAAAAGAATAAATAAGTTAGAACACTATACAATATTATCAGCACTTAAACCTGGAAACAAAACAATTAAGTCATATCATACTCCTTTTCTGATGAGAAGCCTCCAAAGACAGTTTCTCAGAGTAAAGGCCAAAGTCTTTATTGAGGCCGCCAAGGCTCCACTTGAGGTACTCCCCCTCCAACTTCATTTCCTATGGCTCTTCCCCAGCTCCTCTTCTCCAGCCATACTGGGCTCCTTGCCACTCTTCCTACATGTGTACTTCTACCTAAAGACCTCTGCCTGGATCACTGCCCCAGAATCTGCACAGCTATCTCATCTCCTGCAAGTTTTTGTTCAGATGTCACCTTCTTAATGAGGCCTATGTGAACAACCCTTTTCAATGTTCCCAAGCTCAATGTCTCTAATCTTCTTCTTTTATCCATACCACGTATTTTTAATATTTATTGTCCTCCCCCCACTAGGATGTAAGCCCCATGCAAATGAAGCTTTTGTCTTAAGTTTTTCACACATATTTCTCAAGATAGACACACCACTGCTGAATGAAATATCAATTCAATTGGATTGGCTATAATGACTGCCCATCATTACAATAACGGCTTTTCTTGCACCAAATTGATCTTGACATAGTGCTCCTGAGTTAGACGGAAAATGCCTTGAAACCTACAATAGGAAGCATCCTTGGTTCCCGTATCAGAGGGATTCAGTACAGGATCCCTTAGATACTCTTCACATTACCTAACACTTCACAGTTTTTCATTTGTTTATCTAGGATATACATGGAGAGATAACAGATTAGGAGACTAGCTTTGAATGATTAAGGCCTGTGCCTAAGGTCACACAAATAATGTAACTAGGATTCAGTTTCAGGTTTTTGACTCCAAATCCAGGCTTCTTCTATATGTAGAAATCTCTGTAAAGTGATATTCTGACATCCAGGTATACCTTTATCCAAGGTACACAAAATAGTCTCACATTTTCCAAAGTTTTTTCGGTCTCCTTTAATTAGAACCAGTACCATATAAGCCTCTGCGAATTGTATTAAATCCATCCACTCACTACACTAAATCTCCCATTTTCTACAATCAGTGCTTCTGTACTATAACAATAAAGCCAGTAAAGTAATTTTTCCAAATGTCATAGAAACCAAGATTCTAATAACAGAGTTTCTAACGATTTTTATTGCTAATGAAGAGTAATGAAGAGAGGAGGGTAAAGATCCTTGCCTATTTAAAAGGAGAAAGATGAATAGCAGGGAACAAAGTGTCTAAGAAAGAAGAGCTTGGTGTACAAATATCAAAGAATTATACTTAAAAGAAGAAAAAAAATGAGTGCGTTTAGACAAGATCTCAAAGCTTTGCTTCAAAATTTAGGCTATTTGACAAATTCTTTTAAATTAGCATCAATGAAGAAAGGCAATCCTTAAAATGTAACTCAATACAGAAAAAAAAAGGAAAAGACGAGATGTCAGTAATAACTCCTACTTACTCCCTAAGCTTTAGAAAACAAAGGAAGGAACCTGCCCCTGTCACAGTAAGACCTTAGAGGAATATCCAGGAAAGCCAAGTGCCCCATGACTATCATATACTGTCAGTTGTCTTTAGGGCCCAAAAGCTGCATAACAAAAAAGTTGCAATGTGCAAACCAATCACATTTAAGATGTGATTATCTTAAAGACAATATTAAAGTTAATCAATTTTCGAAGAAGTTGAAAATAAAAAATATGCTATCAAGAATAATCCAAATTTTCTAAAGAATTCTCAAACAAGATACAGCACATAATCTAGAACTTCTGGGGGTTGGGAAAGAGGACAGAACCAGGCACAGAAGAAAACTGCCCATGTAGTAACCAAAGAACAGAGGGATCGACCTCTCAACTACATTATTTTATAGAGCTAGTCTATGTATTGTCTTTTCCCCAAATGTATGTCTTTTTTTCTTTCTAATATGGGGGCAAGGGGAGAGAGGCAGGCATCTGTTTTAGACTCAATCATTTGAAATTGCTTTGCTAGGCTGCTAACATAAATTCTAGTTCCGTTTATTCTGAATCACAGAAAGCCTCAGAGAAAAGAAAGAACTTGGTTAAGATTTCACAACTAGAAAAGGATAAAAACTTGAAGGGGACTAGCAGGAAGGTTCCAAAGACAAATGTACAACAGAATTGAACTGTTCGGCATTGTTCACCATTAGACTGTTAAAAAACAAATATACATATTTTAAAAACTTACCTTCGATATACAAATAAGGTCCCTTCTATATCAGTCTTCTCCTATGATAGACAATGAGTCAATTAGTTTTTTTCCCCCATAATCCAACCCCAAATAGTCCCAATGGAGAAGTAATGCATCATGTTTAAGATCTACTTGTTTCATTTCATTTATTATAAAATTAACCACTTTTGAGGTAAAGTCTCCCTCTCATTCTACAAATTGTGGTTACCATTTCTAATGTATCCTTTCAGTGCTACTGATACATACATAAGCATATGGATTGTTTAATCCAGCAACATGTCTGTATCTGCAGCATTTTTTTTTAATTAGTAAAGGAGAAAAATCATAGAATAAACCTTCACTTTTTAAAGCTAAAATGTTTTAGCCAGATTTCTTTAAAGCTAAGTTCCTGTATACTGCAATTTCTTCTCTTTTAAAGTCTATACAAGTTAATTTTAAAAAAAGAAAGAAAGGGACCGGGCGCAGTGGCTCACACCTGTAATCCCACCACTTTGGGAGGCAGAGGCGGGCAGGTCATGAGGTCAGGAGATCAAAACCATCCTGGTCAACATGGTGAAACCCCATCAATACTAAAAACATAAATTGGCTGCGCGTGGTGGCACGTGCCTGTAATCCCAGCTACTCGGGAGGCTGAGGCAGGAGAATCGCTTGAATTAGGGAGTTGGAGGTTGCAGTGAGCCGAGATGACACCATTACACTCCAGCCTGGCGACAGAGACTTCATCTCAAAAAAAAAAAAAAATCCAAAAAAAAAACCCCACAAAGAAATTAGGCAGGCGTGGTGGCACATGCCTGTAGTCCCAGCTACCTGGAAGGCTGAGGCAGAAGAATCACTTGAACCTGGAAGGCCGAGGTTGCAGTGAGCTGGGATCATGCCATTGTACTCCAGCCTGGCACAACAGAGCAAGACTCTGTCTCAAAAAAAGAAAAAAAAGAAAGAAAGAAAAATTTTCTTATAGGATACTTTGTCTCATCACTGGAGAGTTTTGGTACATTTCTGCAACTAGCAAATTTTGTGGTTAAGAATTACTACCAAACAGAATCAGCTTGTTATTTTTAGAACTTATTGAAAAATCATGAAAACTGAAAGTATACCCTGCCTCAGCATAATTATTGGAGGCCTTTAACCATACTTCATTTGCTGTGACAAGAGTGTCTTTAGGTTTTAACCACAGTTCAATGTTTTTTTTAAAAAATAAAAAACCTTAGTCTGCAATTTACAGCCTACAATGGACCTAAATATTTTACTGTAATCAACATACTACTAAAATTTTAAATGTTAGTCATATCATATTGAATTTGTTGGGATTAAAAAATTTAGGAAATTGATCATCTTGATTTCTTCCAGAGGTACTACCCTGGCTTAAATATCATTATTTTCCTTCCTAAGGATTCAGAGGCTTTTCCTTACCTTTAAAATGTTAGGTTATTACTGTAAGAAACTGGTAATCAACTGTCTTACAGTAAAAGAAAGTTTGCCCACCAAAAAACAAAATGCAAAGTTACAACTCACTGTAAAATAATAAATAGAGAAAAGATTTTGTTGTGCTGTATGTGCCTGGATCCATATAAACAGTAGCAGCTTATTTTTCAATTCAGGTTATCATAGCTTGTATTTCATATTTAAAACAGAATTCCACAACGTAAAATTTTAAAATGTTGAAAGCCTTTGTGAAAAACTAGAAAAACTTTTTAGTAAAAAGTCCTAGCCCCAAGTCTTCACCGTTTGTCTGCAATCCATATTTCACAAATTTATATATAGGCCAAGAAAAGAAAAGGATTCATAAAAATTTCAAACTAAGGCAATGTCTAAAATAGCTACAATTTTAAAAAATCTACAATTTTATTCCTTGTCGCCTCCTGTACCTCTTTCTCTTCCAGGAGGCAAAGGAAAGATAAACAATGTGATTATAAAAACTCTCTTGATCGGAATTAACTGTTTTATAAATGCCAAATGATTTTCAAAAAATTACTGATAAATATAATCTAGGCATCTGTATTATAGGGTAAACGACATACTACGATCATCTTCCAGAGTTTTGTTAGTTTAAGGATTTCATATCTTATTGAAATGTGAACTCCAGCCACTGGTGAATTCAACCCAACAAACATCTACGGATTATTTTCTAAGTGTAGAGGCTGTAACTGAATGAGTTAATTAGGAAGGATCAATTACAAGAAAGTAGGAAATTATGCTATTTAAACAAGTAACAAAGCTTCAAGCAGGGGCTTACAAAAGTCAGTGAATAGACTAAATGTAACTTTCGGACCCTCTCGAGTGCACGAAAGCCAAAAAGTACTGAGTCTGAGGGGAGCATTCAGAGATGACATCACCTGCATCATAGGTGGAACAAAACACATTTACAGGGTCTCTCTTGCCTGTAAAAAGGTCTTCGGGGATCCAGTGACCATAGAAGCCCTTTTCCTAAGTGCCTTGAAATCTTTTCTGAAACTCCGTATAGTTAGATTAAAGCCGGACCCACCCTACCCGCCTCTCTTCCAAGAATTGAAACTAATTGGATTTCAAGCTTTAATCCAAATGACCTCTGCGAAAGGGGCTCTCATTTACGTTTGCTGGGGGGAGAGGAGGAGTGTTTATTTTATAGATCATGTACATATAATTTATCTAATAATCCGCAAAGCCTCAAACACAAGCTTTCAGGCACCTTTCCGACCCCACCGGTCTCATAACCCCCAAAGTGACTGCGAAGAAGGCAGGTCGCCCACGTCCCCAGACCCGACACCAAGGGACTGATCCTGCTCCAATCCTCCCTCCATCGGCTTTTCCTTGGGATGTCTCGAGCCACTTCTCTCACTCCTATCCCTCAATCCCAGTAGGACCCGACACCTCAGGCTCTGGCTCGGCTCTTCACTAGTCCCTGGCCTCGACTCCGCCGCCCTGGCCTCTTGCTTTACCCCCAACCCCACAGCAGCAACCCGCGCGGGCCCTTTAAGAGGCGGCAGCGGCCGGGCGGGCGTCCTCAGAGGCCAGGCGGCACTTACCCACTGGTTGGCCTTGGGGCAGAAGGTGTACAGAGCGACCTGGCCCGTGAGGTCTGCGATGCTGGTGATGTAGGGGTCGTGTTGCTTCAGGGCCGCCAGGCTCATCTCCTGCCCAGCCCGACTCAGCGACTCCATCTTGAATGCCAGAGCCTAGCCCCTCTGGCGGGGGAGGAGTCGCAGACAGGAAAGTGCCGTCGAGGCAAACTTCCCCCATCTACGTCAGTCCCTTCAACTTCCGCCTCTACGCGGGCCTCGCGTCAGGACGGTACGTTAGCCATTCTGCTCCGCCACGCGCACGCTCCCGGCGCCGGGTTCCGGCGTTGTCAGGTCCCACATCCTAACGCTGTGGGGCGGTGTCCACCGCTGCGCAGTGGAGCTTGCAGGCTTGAGCCCCGGCCCGCTTCCTTTCCCTGAGCTAAAACGTTTGGGGCCTGAGATCTGGGCTGTGTAGCTCGCTTGCCCAGCTCCTTCCAGGCTAAGGCTGGAGACAGCCGAAGTGCCGGCCCAGAGCTTGTCTTTCAGGGCCCGGGGCCACAGAACGAAAACACCTCTGTGGGATGTGGAAACGCAGGGCCGGGCGCCTTTAGAAAGCACAGAAAAGCCTGGGGGAAAAGGGGAGGCGAGGAACCCCGAAAATTACTCTAGATCTCAGATATGGATATGTCGACCTAAAAGGTAGAAGATGGGGCAAAATTAATGCAGGTAGAGAGTTTATTTGGGCCGAGCTTGAGGATTGCAGACCAGGAGCATAGATCAAGTTGCCCTGAATATACACTGATTAGCAGCAGGTACAAGTGGATTTTTGTTGTTGTTGAGACGTAGTTTTGCACTTGTCGCCCAGGCTGGAGAGCAGTGGCGCTATCTCGGCTCACTGCAACCTCTGCCTTCCGGTGCAAACGATTCTCCTGCCTCAGCTTCCTGAGTAGATGGGATTACAGGGGCGCGCCACCATGCCTGGCTAATTTTTGTGTTTTTAGTAGAGACGGGATTTCTCCATGTTGGCCAGGCTGGTTTGGAACTCCTGACCTCAGGTGATCCACCTGCCTCGGCCTCCCAAAGTGCTGGGATTACAGGCGTGAGTCACCGCACCTGGCCCTTTTCTTTCCTTTTTTTCTTTTTGAGAGGGAGTCTTGCTCTGTCGCCCAGGCAGGAGTGCAGTGGCGCGATCCCAGCACACTGAAACCTCCTCCTCCCGGTTCAAGCGATTCTCCTGCCTCAGCCTCCCGAGTAGCTGGGATTACAGGCACGTCCCACCACACCTGGCTAATTTTTGCTTTTTTTTTTTTTTCTTCAGTAGACACGGGGTTTCATAATGTTGGGCAGGCAGGTCTTGAACTCTTGACCTCAGGCGATCCTCCCACCTCAGCCTCCCTAAGTGCTCTTTTCCTTTTTTCTTTTTTGAAATGGAGTTTCGCTCTTGTCACCCAGGCTGGAGTGCAATGTCGTGATCTCAGCTCTCTGCAACCTCCACCTTTCCAGTTCAAGCGATTCTCCTGCCTCAGCTTCCTGAGTAGATGAGATTACAGGGTCCTGCCACCACGCCCAGCTAATTTTTTTTTTTTTTTTTTAGTAGAAATGGGGATTCACCACGTTGGCCATGCAGGTCTCAAACTCTTGACCTCAGGTGATCGCCCTTCCAAAGTGCTGGGATTACAGGTGCCCTTAGCCCACATAAATGTTTTTGTTGAGTCCTGGAAAGAGCCCATGAAGGGTTGAATTTATCTTGCTTCATTTAAAGCATTAAGCAGATCACTCATTCCTTTGGCAAATGTCTTTTGAGCATTTTAAGGCATTTTAAAGAGTCAGGTACTAGCTAACAAGTAAAACAAATCACAGAGACTATAGTGAGTTCTATGCCTGCCAGACAACTTAAAAAGCCACATTTCTGGCCAGGTATGGTGGCTCACACCTGTAATCTCAGCACTTTGTGGGGGCTGGGGGGCTGGGGATTGTCTGAGGTCAGGAGTTCAAGACCAGCTTGGCCAATGTGGCAAAACCCTGTCTCTACTAAAAATACCAAAATTAGCCAGGAGTGGTGGCACACTCCTGTAGTCTCAGCTACTTGGGAGCTTGAAGCTGGAGAATCATTTGAACCTGGGAGGTGGAGGTTTCAGCGAGCCGAGATGGTGCCACTGCACTCCGGCCTTGGTGACAGAGCAAGCTTTGGTCGTAAAAGGATTACAAAAAAAAAAAAGGGTGGGGGGTATGGTAGCTGGGCATTGTGGCTCACTCCTGTGATCCCAGCACTTTGGGAGGCCAAGGAAGTTGGATCACTTGAGGTCAGGAGTTGGAGACCAGCCTGGCCAACATGGTGAAACCCTGTTTATACTAAAAATACAAAGATTAGCGGGGCATAGTGGCACACACCTGTAATCCCAGCTACTCAGGAGGCTGAGGTGAGAGAATCGCATGAACCTGGGAGGCGGATGTTGCAGTGAAGTGAGATTGCACTACACTCCAACCTGGGCAACAGAGGGAGAGACTCCATTTCAAAAAAAAAAAGGAAGAAGAAAGAAGTGCCTGTAGTCCTGGCTATTTGGTAGGCTGAAGTAGGGATCACTGGGATCACTTGAGGCCAGGAGTTCAAGACCAGCCTGAGCAACATAGCAAGACCACATCTGGAAAGAAAAAAAAAATTGACATCTCCAATAGAATTGAAAAATTTTGTAAGATAATCATATTTTCAAGAAAATAACACTAAATATTTGTATTGTCTATGATTTTACATCCCAGGACCACTTGTTTTTTTGTCATTGTGTCAATGAAAACAGTCAAACTCTGTAAAATAGTTGGAGTTTTATTCTGAGCCAACTATGAGTAACCATAGCCGTTGACACAGCTCACAGGAGACCCTGAGGACATGTGTCCAAGGTGGTCAGGGCACAGCTTGGTTTTATACATTTTTGGGAGACATGATATATCAAATACAGTTGAGATGTACGTTGGTTCTGTCCAGAAAGGTGGAACAACTTGAAGCGTGTGCCAGCACACCTGGCTAATTTCAGTATTTTTGTTTTTGTAGAGATGGGGTCTGGCTCTGTTGCTCAGGCTGGTTGTAAACTTCTGGTCTCAGCAGATCCTCTGGCCTGGGTCTCCCAAAATGTCACTGGTAAAATGAGTTTTTTCCCCACTGTGTATCAGCCACAAACAAAGAATATCCCACTGAAAAAGACAATCAGGTTTTATTCATTTGCCAAGGAACGCAGAAGGTGAGCTCTTGCTCTAAAAGCATCTTCTCCTGAACAATAAAAGGCAAGGGGATTTTAGGACTCAGTGTCGGGCAGGAAAGAATGTTAGTATGTGCAGGCTGGGACTCCAGGCACGCAGGCTCAGTTCATAAACATGCATCTTCATACATCATATGTACACAAAATGGCAGAGCTTTTCTTTTAGGGAAGGGAATTTTAGCATTATAATGATATGTTCATGATCTGAAGGCACCTAGGGTTTGCCTATTCCCATTTGCGCTGGTTTCGTGGTGTCTTATCTTCCTCTGGCATCTGGTCAGGGGTCAAGAAGCTTTGGCACCATCTGGTTTCTTTAAGCAGCAATGCCTGTAGATAAAGGCACTAAAGAAAAACAGTAAGAAAAGGAATTTCCCAGTTATTTCATCAGGGCTGTCCTGGTTAACAAAAATGCTGAGATTACAGGCATGAGCCACCGTGCCCAGGCCCCCTGTTTGTTAATGTAAAGAGAAATTTAGATTCTCTGCAGAATTATGTAAGCAGGTACAAATGTGGACAAAGACACATATATCATTCATTCACTCTTAAGTAAGTATTTATTGAACTCCTAATTGTGAACTGGTGGCCCGTTGGGAGCATTTCAGTCTGTTTAAGACACTCCTGGCTCTGGGAGAAAATAAAAGAAGTAGGACAATGCAAGGAAACAGGGATGATGCTAGAGACATTTCTCTTTGAAATCCAGAGGACAGAGCCACTAACTTAACTGGCTGGGAAAGTCTAGAAGGGCTTCCTGAAGGAGGTGATGTTCAAATTGGTATTCCAGGGATGACTGGGAGTTCAGGGAAAAAAGGTAAGGCCTCTAGTTCATTTCACAGCTCAGGGGTGAAGTAGAGAAGATGAGGTCATCCTCATTTGACAGATGATTTAATTGAGACCTGTGGGGAGAAATCGCTGGCTCAAAATTCCACACTGGTCATGGAGGATCCAGTATTAGAATCTGGGGACTCCTATCTTCTACCCTGGGATCTTTTCCTCCACACCCCAGATGACTTTCTTCCTTCCAGTGGCTGGAGGTAAGAGCCCTATTCTTCTCTGCCTACCTTCAATCTGTTTCAAAAATCCATGCCCTTTTTAAAAATCCGCACTTTAATTTTTAAAAAACATACATTCATCTGGTATAAAATTCAAAAGGCACACCTGAAACAGAATTTAGGTTTTTTTCTTAAATAGATTTCCTAAAATAATAGAAGACATTTCATTTTAATTTACTATTTTTGATTGAGCAGGGCTAGGCTAGTACAAAACACCAAGTTATTTTAGGGAGTTTTCATATTTGGAATAGAAAATCACTCCAAAACACATGTTTGCATGCCCCTAAACATGCTCTGATGCCCCGTATAGCTGTTAGGACATATTAAAGATAATGTGAATATTTTGGACTTGAAATTCATCCTCATTTATCATGAGGCCTAATTTTGCCTTATATTTGTGAGTCAAACCTTAAGACATTTCTTTTGTCTTTAGACAATAGACTTTGAGAGGGCAGAGATGGCATCTTAGTCTTATTAGGTTCCCAGTACCTAGCCTAGCTCCTGGCATAGAGTAGACTCTCAATAAATATTGGTGATTGAATGTCCTCTTGAAACCCAATTACTTCAAGGCCACACAAAGACTACTAGGAAGGAAGGGAGGAAGCTGAGTGGCAGAGGTGGAAAGGGGGCTCTATTCTACACACAATAACCTACAGTCACTTTGTAATTGCCTGATGGGTTCGTCTTGCCTTCTGCACAGACAAAACCAATTTACTGAGATCATGGTATTACAATAGAGAAAGAGTTTTATTAATGCAGAGCTAGCCAAGTGGAAGGATTGGCGTTATTATTCAAACTAGTCTTCCTGAGAACTCAGAGGTTGCGGGCTAGGGAATGGGTGCTACAGATTGGTTGAGGATGAAGTCATAGGGGTGTGGAAAACTGTCCTCATGCACTGAGTCTGCCTCTGAGTGGGGGCCACAGGACCGGTTGAGTCATGAGTCATGGGTCCAAGTGGGGTCAGTCAGTTGCCAGAATGCAAAAATCTGAAAAAACATCTTAAAAGACCCATCTTAGGGTCTGCAATAGTGATGTTATCTATAGGAGCAATTGTGGAAGTCATAAATCTTGTGACCTCTGGCCATATGACTCCTGAGCAGTAAGGGATTATAGGAACTATGCCTGCATTGCCAGGCATGGTGGCTCATGCCTGTAATCCCAGCACTTTGGGAGGCTGAGGTGGGCAGGTCAGGAGTTCGAGACCAGCCTGACCAACATGGTGAAACCCCTTCTCTACTAAAAATACAAAAACTTAGCCTCACGTGGTGGCCGGTGCCTGTAATCCCAGCTACTTGGGAGGCTGAGTCAGGAGAATGGCTTGAACCTGGGAGGCAGAGGTTGCAGTGAGCTGAGGTTGTGCCACTGCACTGCAGCCTGGGCAACAGAGCAAGACTCCGTCTCAAAGAAAAAAGAAAAAAGAAAAAAAGAAACTATGCCTGCTTTTTAGCCGAATTCAGGTCTCTCCCCTGATCCTAATCTCATGGCCTGTCATTACTTTTACAAAGGTGACTTCAGTCCCTGAGCAAGGAGGGGGTTGGTTTTAGGGAGAGACTATTATCATGCATCCTTCCAGGTTAAACTATAAACTAAATTCCTCTCATGATTAGCTTGGTCTGTGCCCAGAAATGAGCAAGAACAGCCAGCATGTGAGGCTAGAAGGAAGATGGAGTCAGCCATACTAGATTTTTCTCAGTGTCAGAAACTTTGCAAAGCTGGTTTCAACTTTTGAGGTGTGTTCCATGCATATCAACGTGTGTGTGTGTGTGTGTGTGTGTGTGTGTGTGTGTGTGTGTGTGTGAAATTGGGTCTTGCTGTAGTTCCCAGGCTGACCTCAGACTCCTGGGCTCAAGTATTCCTCCCGTCTCAGCCTCCCTAGTAGCTGGTGCTATAGGTGTATACCACCGTGTCTGGGCTAGTTTTTTAAAAAAACTAAAAATAATTTAAAAAACCGAAAACCTAAAACTCAATCAATCCAATCCCTCCTCTCCCCTACTCTGAGTGGCTTTGTGGTAAAAAATCAAATCTGGCACTTTACATCATGGGAGCTAAGGGAAAGGGCACTGGAATTCAAGTCAGGAAATCAATCCTTTAGTTCCTAACCTACCAGCTTTTTCAATTAGTCACAGGCTTTCCATTTCTCCAGTGTAAAATCTAAAGCCTTTAATGGGCCCAGGAGATACTGCTTGGTCTGCCCTCCTGCTGTCTTTCCATTTCCGTTTACTATGAAGTGTCCTGTTAATTATTTCATGCTGGCCCACTAGCCACCTTGCTGTTCCTGTACATTACAAAAGAAAAAATTACAACAAATTTAGTTGAAAGATCCAATTGGCTTTCATTTGTCATTCCTGACTTGGGTATATAAAACAGAATGAGTATTCCAATGAGCTGATCAGAGGAGGTTGGCTTTGCAGGCAGAGAAGGGCTGAAGAAAGCAGAAACAGGAAACAAAAAGCAGATCTGTCACTTCAAAGTTACTTTCCTTATAGGGTTAGAACAAAGAAACTTCCTTATCATGCCAGCTCAGGTAAACTAGGATCCTTCCGATTGGTTGCTGTGAATCTTCTCTTTTTGGAAAATGGGGCTTTTTCAGGTTCAGTTGGATTATGTCACTTAGCACAAGAGACTACATTAGGTTTTGTCTGGTCTGCTGGGGCCTAGTGCAGGAGGCTAGTCCAAAACAGTGGCCTCCCATAAGCTTTAACAATGCCAGATCAGTCTTGTCTCAGGTCCTTTGTGCATGTTGCTCTCCTTTTCTGAAACGTTCTTCTTTCTGATATTGCTTAGATAGCCTTATGACTCATTTCCTTCACTTTCTTCATGGCACTTATCTGCAAATTGTAGTTATTTATGTGTGGTCTGTCTCATCTGTTTGATGAAGGTAGGAATCCTGTCTGTGTCTTTGACCATCACATTCCCATGCCTGGCAGAAGCAAGGTCTCACCTGGGTATCTTTTGAATTAATTGGAATATTAAGATGCTCTCTCTTCATCTATTGCATAACTCTTACAGAAGGGTTGGTGGTTTCAACTCCACCTCTAACAAAGCATTTATTTGTCATGAGTGCTAATTAAATAATAATGCCTGATTTACTTGTATTCATATATTCTCATTCTGAGGCTTTATGCTTCCTGAAGCAAACATATTGTTTTTAGTGTAGCCCAGAACAATCTTTAGCACCTTTTCCAATCTTACAAGTTTCTCCATTTCCATTCTCTGCTTCTTTCCCTACATTTCCCCTCTTCCCAACCCTCCTTTACCTCTCCCCATCCACATTCTTTCCCTTTCGTCCCTCTCCCCCTCTCCCTCTCCCTCACCCTCTTCCTCTCCCTCTCCCTCTCTCTCTCCCCCCTCCTTTCTCTTTCCCATTCTCTCTCTCTCTGATTTTTAAGATTTATTCTGGAAGTATCCACTTATTCCTGTTCTCCTTTTTGGGCCATAAAACCAAAGCTAACTAATTTTCTCAAGGTCATATAATGATTCATTTGCTGAGTTAGGATTAGCATCTTCTGGCCTTGGCTTCCAAGTAGATCACATATCTTGCTACCATGCTGCCTGGCACGCTCTTAAATTACACTGGCAACACGTGAGTGAAACTTGTTATCCTTGTGCTGCTGTTTCACCTCTGATATTTATTTTTCATGATTGATCCAAACGATTGTGGACTTACTATAAAATTTATTACCTGGTCCTTATCAGATATTTGGGACAGTGATGCTTTCTTTCAGTTTCTCAGAAAGGTCTCAGAACTTTGTATTTTAAAATGATACTTTATTTATTTATTTTTTTTGAGACGGAGTTTCGCTCTTGTGACCCAGGCTGGAGTGCAATGGCGCGATCTTGGCTCACCGCAACCTCCGCCTCCTGGGTTCAGGCAATTCTCCTGCCCCAGCCCCCTGAGTAGCTGGGATTACAGGCACGCGCCACCATGCCCAGCTAATTTTTTGTATTTTTAGTAGAGACGGGGTTTCACCATGTTGACCAGGATGGTCTTGATCTCTTGACCTCGTGATCCACCTGCCTCGGCCTCCCACAGTGCTGAGATTACAGGCTTGAGCCACCGCGCCCGGCCTTAAAATGATACTTTATAAAAGTATTTTTAAAGGTGCTTGATGTTCTCTAGAATTACACTTCTGAAATGTGAACTAGTTTAGTCTGTCAGTGCTGGAGCAGAAACATTTTCAACCAGAAAGGAAGAAATAGCTGTTCCAGCCGGGCGCGGTGGCTCACGCCTGTAATCCCAGCACTTTGGGAGGCCAAGGCGGGTGGATCACGAGGTCAAGAGATCGAGACCATCCTGGTCAACATGGTGAAACCCCGTCTCTACTAAAACTACAAAAAATTAGCTGGGCATGGTGGCGCATGCCTGTAATCCCGGCTACTCAGGAGGCTGAGGCAGGAGAATTGCCTGAACCCAGGAGGTGGAGGTTGCGGTGAGCCGAGATCTTGCCATTGCACTCCAGCCTGGGTAACAAGAGCGAAACTCTGTCTCCAAAAAAAAAAAAAAAAAAAGAAATAGCTGTTCCATTTAGAGTAATGCACCCGGAATATAAGAAGGTGGGACTAGACAACCTTTAGTTCATCCCTTTATTACCAGGCAAGACTGTATATAACCTAGTGTTCTTGATGATATTCTTAGGTAGAAAGTATTATGGTTTTTTACTATTACTTAACCCAATGTAATGTTTCAAATAGCAATAGCACAGCAGTGGCATAAACAATAGCAATATAGTCAATGGATACACTGCTTATCCATGGGGCTCAAAGTATTTCCTAGGTATACATATTCTCAAGCTCTCAAAATAGATATTGGATGTACATAAATTGTTGCCTATTTGCAAATGAAGGTGTTCAGAGATAGGAGGAAATTAGCTGACTTGCGTGTGGCAGAGATTGGTTGGGTTTACCAACATTCCTTTGATCTTTTCCCATTGCATTGGGCACACAATTAGGCTTCATTTCCCAAGCTCCCCACTAGGCATGGCTCTATGACCCAATTCTGGTCAGTGGAATGTTAGCACAAAAGCTGTGTGCCATCTCCAGGCCCAGGCTTGAAGGAGCATGTTGCCCTTCCACACTTTCTTATCCCCTTTCTGTTGACTGGGTGCAGGCAATGGTGAGACCATAAGGAATGGCAGAGCCAAGGTTGGAAAGAGCTTGGACCCTGAATCACCACCCTGAGGAGTGTTGCCTGCTGACCAGACTATCCTTCTCAGACTGTTATGTGAACGTGAAGCAGAGCCTGTTGACTTTAGAGATGATAAAGTTTGGGGTCTCTTTGTTACCTCAGTGAAGCCTATCTCAGTTAATTACACCACTCCAGATTGTTTAGAAAGTCAGCAATAAAACTTCAGCCTTCAGAAATAGAATTAAAATTAAGCACATGATTTACCAGAACACACTGCTTAGTGCTTTGACAATAAGTCAAGATTTTAAAAGAACTCCAGGCATAGCTCTGCATTTACAATCAGTTAGAAGCACAAATTTGCAGAGTCACAAAGTGGCTAAAGACCAAAAATGTTTTTGTCTATACCATTAAGCAATTGATTTTGCAATTGCATTTGAAGTAATCTGCTAAGCCCAAATGGGAGGTTGTCATTTAAAATGCACTTTTCCATGAGAGTTGCACAGATATGCTCAGAGTTCCTTTAATCCTGCCTTTCTTTTCCCCTCAGGCTTACTAAAATACAAGTATTTCTTAAACCAACAAAATAAGAAGTCGATTAAAGGCATCTTTCCACTGTTTCAATTCTGAAAACTGCAAGCTTCTTTGTTGTTTCTGCAGAAGTACCAACAGAACCTATAGACTCTGTTTCTGGATGCTTTCTGTATCTTCCCAGTTTCAGTTCTAGGGTGCTTCTAATCTTATGTTACCATTATTCATTCACAAATATTTATTTATCTGCTAAAATTAACATAGTAATAATAATACTTTTTTTTTTCAGAGTTCGAGGCCTTGCTATGTTGCCCAGGCTGGAGTGCAGTGGCGATTCACAGGTGTGATCATAGTGCGCTGCAGCCTCCAACGCCTGGGCTCAAGTGATCCTCCTGCCTCAGACTCCCAAGTAGCTATAAATACACGTGTGTGCCACCATGCCTGGCTCATAATGATTTTTACATATGCATTTAATTCATTTAATAAGTTTTAGTTCCCTTGGATCTGAAATTTGGTTGTTCGTTGACTGGGGCATACTGAAGCTGTTGAACTCCTATGGATCGAATTTGCACAGAGACACCCATAGGAATGAATTATTTATCTTCATTGTATCCTTCCACTTCCAGGTAAACCCACAGTGCTACATAGTTAAAGGGTTCAGTTGCTTCCTATTTTTTCAGTTGCCTGCTACCTTAATTTAGGTCTCCAACATGTGATCTACTTGGGGCAAAACCAATACAGGGTTCACTGGGAGTCTTTCTTGTGTAAACCACTCATTATATGATTTGTGGAATAATGAATACAGTCCGGATATTGGACTGTATTGTTTTATGTTATTTTTGGTAAACTTTAATTCATTTATCCTGAGGGCTCAAGTGACATTGTAACTTTTCCCACTCAACTGCACTTATGGAAATGAATGTTAAATAAGATATATTGAAAATCACTCTGAATCACTGAAATGCTATAATTTAATGGTGATTAACTGTCATAATATGAAAAATCATTCACTCACCTGTATGTTGCCTGCAGCCTTAAATTTAAGGAATATTACCGGTAGTGGACCTTAAAGGAGATCTCAATATTCATTATCTAAAGAGAAGGGCATAAATTATGCTTTGCTATTTAATAAGCATCAAGATAAAAGAATAACCAATTTTTCTTGCATAATAAAATTGTTGCCACTACTGTGATAAAAGAGGTTGAATTGGGTCAGGAGTGGTCCTTTTTACATTGCTCAAGAACACTAGAAGAATTAAAAATTTATGAATTACCTCCTAGAAACAATGATCTGGGACAGAAATGTAATAAAACACTCACTCTCCTGTGTCCTCCTAAGCCGCTCCATGCTACTTCATTTTGTGATTGTATTAGTGTGACAACTTTCTGAACCTCTAGAAACTGTGTTTTGGCAAAGATGAAGATTTACAAACCAAAAGATGTCTTATTGAAAATCCAGAGGCAGACGGTGTAAAAAGGTAATGTTAAAATGTCAACCAAATAGAACTCTCATTATGTATGTTTTGTATATTTGAAATTTTATTTTATTTGGATCACTGATAAATAGAAGCAAAAAAAAAGTGAAAGAAGATATGGTATCAAAATCTCATACAATTAAATGTCTTTCTGGGTAAAATTGCATAAGAAATACCATATAGTTATTTTTGTATGAAATCTTCTAATAGCATAAGCTGCCAAAATTACTTCTTAAAAGAGCTATCTCTAGTTCTGAAAAGTCATTTGTTAATGTTCCTTTGACTTTTAAGATACTTCTAAGTCTTTGTTTTTGTTCTCTTGAGAGTATGTTAAAGCACATGTATTTGTGTAATATTTACTGTTGGAAAATAATTTACGTGAGACTGGTGATAGATGTAACTTAGGTTTAAGGGATGTTGGGAGGAAATTGGGGCTTTTAAACTGTAAATGGCTACAAATCGTGTGTTTCCTAAGTATCGGTGACTTAAGTGGATGTTTTCATATAGAAAGGTTTTTGTTTTCTTATCTAGTGACCCTTTTCCTATTATTGTTTTCCACCGATGGCCTTTCGTTCTTCAATAATGAAACACAGGAGAACAAACACAATTTCAAACTTTCCGTTTATTTGTTTTTGAGCTAGATTGACTTCTAGTTTAGTAAAGGTAATGGAAGTATGATTGCTCAGGTGAAACATTACCATATTGGCATTTTCTGCTTCCTACAATTTCCTGCATTTAAAGTAATTTACTGAAAACTAAGCTTGGGAGGAAAAAATGCCCAACCACAGTTTATACTAATAGAATACAGTATAAAAGAAATTCTAAACTCTTTAGTCAGTGAATCCCTGAATATTGACATATATCATCTATAGAAAGCAGCCAACAGATCTGTTGAAAGGATCATGAAGGGAACAGTGCCTTGTAGCTTGTAATTGTTAGAAATACATCAGCCGCATCAAACTGATGGGTAATCTTAATGTCATATTTTTCTGTGCCTTCTCAGAATGAGCAAGGAGTCTTTTCTTCCCCTCAAATAAGTCAACTGATTTTTAAATAATTCATTAATTAATTTATTTTTATATGATCCTCCTCTGGGTAAGCAACTGATTTTGAAAGTTAGAATAGCATAGATCTTTTCTGATGCAGGACAAATGGTCTTTTTAAAAGGTATCCATAAAGGGTATCATTGACCATAAAAAAAGAGCAGTCTTTGGATTTTTGTCCTTTCAAACCAGAGACTGGTCATGCAAAATAGGTTTCAGAGGCAAAGCCAATGAGTTTTCATTATTCTTAAGTCTGGTGGAGGGTCAACAAGTTAACACTGTGAAACAAAAGAGGACTGACCTTTTCTAAAGATATGAGTTAGGCCCTGCTTAGTCCATTTGTGGTTTCTATAACAAAATTTCTTAGACTATTAAGAACGACATAAATGAATAGTTCACCATTCTGAAGGCTGGCACCAAGATCATGGTGCCAGTAGAGTCAATGTCTGGTGAGGGCTCTCTGCTTCTTGCTCCCCCAAGTCTCTTTTATTTTACTTATTTATTTTTTGAGATGGAGTTTCTCTCTTGCTGCCCAGGTTGGAGTGCAACGGCACGATCTGGGCTCATGGCAACCTCTGCCTCCCAGGTTCATGCAATTCTTCTGCCTCAGTCTCCTAAGTAGATGGATTACAAGCACCAGCCACAACACCCAACTAACTTTCGTATTTTTAGTAGAGATGGGGTTTCACTGTACTGGCTAGGCTGATCTTGAATTCCTGACCTCACGTGATCCACTCATCTCAGCCTCCCAAAGTGTTGGGATTACACGTGTGAGTCACTGTGCCCAGCCCAAGTCTCTTTTAGAAGGGCATTAATCCCATTCACCAGGGTGGAACACTCATAATCTGATCACCTTCCAGATGCCCACCCTCCCAATGTCACTGCACTGGGGATTAAATTTCAACATATAAATTTGGTGAGGACACAAACCTTCAGGCCATAGCAAGACCACATTCGTTAGACTTACCTATTTTGTAGGACTGAGCAAGCAAAGCAAACTGCTGACTGTGTGGTCTCAAGATGTGGCCATGGTGCCTGCCTCTTCATCACTTCTGCTTTGCAGTTACCTGTCCTCCAAGACACAGATGAGGAGAAAATGAAATGTTAAAAGCTAACGGGGAAAACACAGACTTGGCTTTCCTATCAATTTCTACTCAATTTTAAAATCTGGTTTTATTTATTTTTTTATTTGTTTGGTTGTTTTTAGAGACAGGTCTCACTCTGTCACTCAGGCTGGAGTGCAGTGGTGTGATCATGGCTCACTGCAGCCTCAACCTCCTGGGTTCCAGTGATCCTCTCACCCCAGCCTCCCAGGTAGCAGGACCACAGGCACACACTACCATGCCTGGCTTATTTTTTATTTTTATTCTTGTAGAGTCGGGGTCTCACTCTGTTGCCCAGGCTGGTCTCGAACTCCCGGCCTCAAGTGATCCTCTTGCCTTGGCCTCCCAAAGTGATTATAGGTATGAGACACCACTGCCCTGCCTGAATCAGTTTTATTTAAAGGCAACACCATCAGATGTATGTATGGTGCATCAAAATACTTTTTTTTTTTTTTTTTTTTTGAGTCAGGGTCTCATCCTGTCGCCCAGGCTGGAGTGCAGTGGCACGATCTTGGCTCACTGCAGCCTCTGCCTTTCGGGTTCAAGCAATTCTCCCACCTCAGCTGGGATTACAGGGGCACACCACCATGCCCAGCTAATTTTTACATTGTTAGTAGAGACGAGGTTTCACCATGTTGGTCAGGCTGGTCTCGAACTCCTGACCTCAGGTGATCCACCCACCTCTGCCTCCCAAAGTGCTGGGAGGTGTGAGCTGGGATTGCAGGTGTGAGCCACCCTGCCCGGCCAATACTTTTAACTTTAAACCAAAAACATAATCAATAAACTTTTGAGGACTCAGTATGTTTCTTCCAATAAACATTTATGCAGTTCAATTTTTTATCACATTCATGGTAGATTTATTGGTTGTTGTGATTCTTTGGTTAAGTATTTATAGAAGTATGGAAAATAATGAGGCCAGTGTTTACACGATTAACACATTCGGTAGTTCAATTTTGAATAGAGAAAACAATCTTGGGCCTACAGTTCCAGGATAAGAACACAGATAAACTGTATCAGAGCTCTGCCATGATGAGCAAAGCACCGTGCTTTTGTACTTTGATCTTCAATATATTCCCTGCCATATTAATCCATTATGTAGAATGTCCATATATGTTATCTCCTTTAACTCAATCCAGACAGGGTGAGGATGATTACCTTTGTTTTATTTAGGGGAAAATGGGCACTTTGATATATGAAATGACAAAGCCTGTCTGCATAGAGGTGGAGCCAGCACTTCCCACCACAGCATTCATCCCACGAGCTTGTTCTTCCTCACTATCCATGGACTCATCTGGGATCTCAACCCTTTGGCTTCCAAGAAATCACTTAGCAAAACCCATAAACAAATGTTAATGGACTTATGGTGGTCTAGAGGGCCATTCTCAGGTATTATGTATTTTACCTTATCTACCCTACTAGCGGCTTTTATAGTGGATGTTTCACCAAAGCATGAAAGATAGTTTTGTGCTAGCAAGATAATAAAACTGGGCTGTGAAGCAAGAAAGGAGAAATCCATAAAAATTCTAGTGTCTATAAAATTTTATTAGATAGCATAAGAACTGTGGGAACTATTTTTGAAAGATCCTCATGATTAACCTAACTCTTAATTTTGTGACTGGACCTGGCCTTGCCTTGGAGCTAGCCACAGGCTTCCTTGTCTCCTGCCTCCTCAGTGCTGAGTAACTCAGTGCATTCACTCCCACAGAACTGGACTTTGGCAGATCTGTTTCCAAAGATCTCTGAAGGTGGGGTGCATCCAAGTCAAGATGCTTCCTCTGGAATGGAGTTAATTCTGGATACCTTAGGGACATATCTGGATTCCAATCTGTGGAATGTCCACGATTTTTACTTTTTTTTCTTCCTCTTACCATTTCTCTTCTCATTAAAATGTCCATGGTGGCTCATGCCTATAATCCCAGCAGCTGGGGAGGCTAATGTGGGAGGATTGTTTGGGACTAGGAGTTCAAGGCTGCAGTGAGCCATGATTGTGCCACTGCACTCCAGCCCAGGCAACAGAGCGAGACCCTGTCTCAAAAACCAAACAGATTTCATCAGGTAATTAGGAGTTGGAAAGAGAAGTTAGAAGAGAGGAAACCAGCAATATTAAGCAGTATATGGTCCTGATATCTAGGGCTGGGTGTCCGGATGAAGAACACTCAGAGAAGCTATTATGGAAGAGGCAGTAATGCAACTGAGCCTTCGTGATTGGGTAGGGTTAGGATAGGCTGAGAGGAGAGGAGAAGATGCCACGTCCAATTGTCTTCCCTCCCTCCCTTCCTCTCTTCCTCCCTTCCTTCCTTCCTTCCTTCCTTCCTTCCTTCCTTCCTTCCTTCCTTATTCTTTGAAAGGGTCTCACTTTGTCACCCAAGCTTGTATGCTCAGTGGTATGATCACAGCTCACTGTAACCTCCAACTGCTGGGCTCAAGTGATCCTCCTGTCTCAGCCTCCCAAGTAGCTGGGACTACAGGTGCACATCACCACACCTGGCTGATTTTTATTTTTATTTTTTTTTCTAGAGATGGGGATCTTGCCGTGTTGCCTAGGCTGGTCTTGAACACCTGGGCTTAAGTGATCCTCTCATGTCAGCCTTCTGAGTAGCTGGGATTACAGATGTGAGCCACTGCACCTGGCCAATCCTTTTTATTGTTTATGTTTCACAGAAAATCATATGAATTTTCTTTGCGGTTACATGTTTTTGCAATATGTCTCAGACAGAACTTTTTCTTTTTCCTATTTGCTGTGATGTGTTAAAGCAGTGTCTCGGGCCGGGCGCGGTGGCTCAAGCCTGTAATCCCAGCACTTTGGGAGGCCGAGGCGGGTGGATCACGAGGTCAAGAGATCGAGACCATCCTGGTCAACACGGTGAAACCCCGTCTCTACTAAAAATACAAAAAATTAGCTGGGCATGGTGGCGCGTGCCTGTAATCCCAGCTACTCAGGAGGCTGAGGCAGGAGAATTGCCTGAACCCAGGAGGCGGAGGTTGCGGTGAGCCAAGATCGCGCCATTGCACTCCAGCCTGGGTAACAAGAGCGAAACTCCGTCCCAAAAAAAAGAAAAAAAAAAAAAGCAGTGTCTCACTGAAAGCTTTAAGACACCCAATATCTGAGCATTCTAAATCAGAAAGCCAAATAATCTTGGCTTTCCCATCTGATGACTAGTCCCTTAGAAGAAGTCATTTAACTTGTCTGGATCTGTTTTCTCATCTGAAAAAATAGGGTTAATATTACCTTCTTCCTAGGCTTATGGAAATTGAGAAATTTGCCCAGGTTGAGAAAAACATGGGCCTTTTGCTTAGTAAAGAGCTCAGTCAAGAACAAGAGTCTCTTTCCTTTTCACAGGCCATAAATGATAGATTAGTTTTATAAGTAAGGGACAGCCAGCACGACTCCTGGCAGCATGCATTAAGAATGTGGGAACTCCGCTGAAACGCTTGGCTCTGGAATTTGGGTCAGCCTTCCTGGAAACTCAAGCCTGACCTTTCCTTGGTGGCCGCCAGGAGACCCCTCATTTTTGTCTGGGAAATGGATAGTGGCACCACAGTTCACATTTCCCAGTACATTGCCATCCACAGCCCTCCAGATCCCTTAAACACATGCTAGCTGTCAAGAGGAGTAAAGGACAACGGAATTTAGGACTGAAAAGTGCTGAGTCCAGGCATATATGTCGACAAGTGAGGACATTTGTTAGCCAAGGACAAGTGCATATTGCTAGGTAATCAGAAGTTTTCCACTGAGCTGGTCCAGCACAGAGTCATAGCAATTTTTCTTATGTATATGACTTTCAAAAAGCCTACAGCAGAGCAATCAGGTGAGGGAGACTTGCTAGTTAAACCCGCTGTCTACTAGACGACACAGGGAGAGATGCCTTTCTATAACTAAGGCCACTATGAGGAGGAGAATCCAAATCTGATTTTGGCGCTTGTTCTAAGCCTAAAAAGCAAAGAAAGACCCTCTAGCAAGCAAAATAACATCCCTTTAAAAGCTAAGTGTAATTTCAGAGTGCATCAGATATACACCTGTAAGTCCTGTGTCCCTGTGCTCCAGGGTTTCTGTTGAAACAATAACAAAAAAAAGTGACAGAGAAACAGAACCAAGGCAACAAACACACAAAACAAAACCTTCCAAATAAACAAACAAACCCTTCTCTTGGCCAGGCGTGGTGGCTCATGCCGGTAATTCCAGAACTTTGGGAGGCTGAGGCAGGTGGATCATGAGGTCAAGAGATTGAGACCATACTGGCCAACATGGTGAAACCCTGTCTCTACTAAAAATACAAAAATTAGCCGGGTGTGGTGGTGGATGCCTATAGTCCCAGCAACATGGGAGGCTGAGGCAGGAGAATCACTTTAATCCAGGAGATGGAGGTTGCAGTGAGCTGAAATCGTGCCACTGCACTCCAGTCTGGGTGACAGAGTAAGACTCTGTCTCAAAACAAACAAACAAAATCCCCCACGAAACCCTCTCCATTACCTAAACTTCCTAACACCTACTCCTAACAACACTGAAAACTGGAAACTTCTGTGAATTTGCTTCAGCTGTATAACCAGGCTGTTAATGCACAGCAGGGTCACTACCTTGCAAGTCTGCAATGCCTTCCATTCTCTACTTCTTGCTCTAACATTCAGTGATTCAGCAGAGAGGGGAGCTCATGCTGAAGTAGGCGTTTATTCACTGTCACAGATGAAGTTAGCGTTGGTGTTCGGGACAGGGAAGAAAAGGTCTTAGAGGTGAGAAAATGACATTACGGTTACTATCCTGTTTCCCTCTTTTCTTTGCCTTGTCATTAGTGGTGCAGAAAAAGGGTCAGATTTTTGAAGTGTTTTAAAATAGCCTTTTAATGTTTTAGGCAGCTGGCTAAACTCTTTTTCAGAGTGGACTTTGGACTAGAAAATGGAATCATCACCTGGGGAAAAAGGAAATTAAAAGCTGTTTTAATTATGTGAAGAAAAACACTGATACAGTACTTTACTCTTACTTAATGATGGTGCTATTTGCAGACTCCCTTTTGATGGGAAAATCAGCCTTCTTACGAAGGAAGAGGCTTTTTTTTTTTTTTTGGACACAGTCTCACTCTGAAGCCCAGGCTGTAATGCAGTGGTACAATCTTGGCTCACTGCAACCTCCACCTCCCGAGTTCAAGAGATCCCCTCACCTCAGCCTCCCATGTGGTTGGGATTACAGGCACCTGCCTCCACTCCTGGCCTAGTTTTTGTATTTTTAGTAGAGATGGGATTTTGCCATGTTAGCCAGATGGATCTTGAACTTCTGGCCTCAAGTGATCTGCCTGTGTTGGCCTCCCAAAGTGCTGGGACTACAGGCATGAGCCACTGTACCTGGCCAGAAGGTGATTCTTAAGGCATCTCAAAAAAGGATACCCTAATTAGAATGGAGGATTTGAAAGATGGTAGAATAAAAGATTTTCTTTAGGGAGTGTTTTTTTGCCCACCCCAAAGCCACAGGGTAAATCTTGTCTGTTCCTAAGGTTGATTATATTTCTGAAAGAAGTGATTAGTTGATTAGATGAATCCTGTATTCCCCCATCCCTCTCCACCATATCCAAGTCTGGACTTCCATTTTGTTTGGTTTTGTTTTCAGTGAAAGTAAGATGAATGTCAAGTATCATTGTATAATCTAAGTCAAATCTTAATTTAAATGTCTTTTTGTGGATCAGCCATTTCTTTTTTAATATATATATATATTTTATTGTACTTTAGGTTCTGGGGTACATGTGCAGATCATGCAGAATTGTTGCATAGGTACATACATGGCAATGTGGTTTGCTGCCTCTGTTCCCCGTTACCTATATATGGCATTTCTCCCCATGTTATCCTTCCGCAACCTCCCTATCCCTCACTGTCTCTCCCCTAGTCTCCCCCAACAGACTCCAGTGTGTGATGTTCCCCTCCCTGTGTCCATGAGTTCTTGTTGTTCAACAGTCACCTGTGAGTGAGAACATGCAGTGTTTGATTTTCTGTTTTTGTGTCAGTTTGCTGAGTATGATGGTTTCCAGATTCATCCATGTTCCTACAAAGGACATGAACTTGTCGTTTTTTTATGGCTGCAGAGTATTCCATGGTGTATATGTGCCACATTTTCCTTGTCCAGTCTATCATCGATGGGCATTTGGGTTGGTTCCAGGTCTTTGCCATTGCAAACAGTGCCACAATAAACATATGTGTACATGTGTCTTTATAAAAGAATGATTTATAATCCTTTGGATATATACCCAGTAATGGGATTGCTGGGTCAAATGGAATTTCTATTTCTAGGTCCTTGAGGAAATGACACACTGTCTTCCACAATGGTTGAACTAATTTGCACTCCCACCAACAGTGTAAAAGTGTTCCTATTTCTCCACATCCTCTCCAGCATCTGTTGTCTCCAGATTTTTTAATGATTGCCATTCTAACTGGCGTGAGATGGTATCTCAATGTGGTTTTGATTTGCATTTCTCTAATGACCAGGGATGATGAGCATTTTTTCATATGTTTGTTGGCCTCATATATGTCTTCTTTTGAAAAGTGTCTGTTCATGTCCTTCACCCACTTTTGAAGGGGTTTTTTATTTTTTTATTTTATAAATCTGTTTTAGTTCTTTGTAGATTCTGGATATTAACCCTTTGTCAGATGGGTAGATTGCAAAAATTTTTTCCCATTCTGTTGGTTGCCAGTTCACTCTAATGATTGTTTCTTTTGCTGTACAGATGCTCTGGAGTTTAATTAGATCCCATTTGTCTATGTTGGCTTTTATTGCCAATGCTTTTGGTGTTTTAGTCATGAAGTCCTTGCCTATGCCTATGTCCTAAATGGTTTTGCCTAGGTTTTCTTCTAGGGTTTTTATGGTGTTAGGTCTTATGTTTAAGTCTTTAATCCATCTGGAGTTAATTTTAGTGTAAGGTGTCAGGAAGGGGTCCAGTTTCTGTTTTCTGCACACGGCTAGCCAGTTATCCCAACACCATTTATTAAACAGGGAATCCTTTCCCCATTGCTTGTTTTTGTCAGGTTTGTCAAAGATCAGATGGTTGTAGATGTGTGACATTGCCTCCAAGGCCTCTGTTCTGTTCCATTGGTCTGTATCTCTGTTTTGGTACCAGTACCATGCTGTTTTGATTACTGTAGACTTGTAGTACAGTTTGAAGTCAGGTAGGGTGATGCCTCCCGCTTTTTTTTTTTTTTTTTTTTTTTTTTTTTTTTTTTTTTTTTTTTTTTTGCTTAGGATTGTCTTGGCTATGCAGGCTCTCTTTTGGTTCCATATGAAATTTAAGGTGATTTTCTTCCAGTTCTGAGAAGAGAGTCATAGGTAGCTTGATGGGGATAGCATTGAATCTATAAATTACTTTGGGCAGTATGGCCATTTTCACAATATTGATTCTTTCTAACCATGAGCATGGAATGTTTTTCCATCTGTTTGTGTCTTCTCTTATTTCCTTGAGCAGTGGTTCATAGTTCTCCTTGAAGAGGTCCTTTACATCCTTCGTTAGTTGTATTCCTAGGTATTTTATTCTCTTTGTAGCATTTGTGAATGGGAGTTTGCTCTTGATTTGGCTCTCTTTTAGTCTGTTATTGGTGTATAGGAATGCTTGTGATTTCTGCACATTGAATTTGTATCCTGAGACTTTGCTGAAGTTGCTTATCAGTTTTAGGAGATTTTGGGCTGAGATGATGGGGTCTTCCAAATAACAATCATGTTGTCTGCAAATAGAGACAATTTGACTTCCTCCTTTCCTAGTTGAATACACTTTATTTCTTTTTCTTGACTGATTGCTCTGGCTAGAACTTCCAATACTATATTGAATAGGAGTGGTGAGAGAGGGCATCCTTGTCTAGTGCCAGATTTCAGAGGGAATGCTTCCAGTTTTTGCCCATTCAGTATGATACTGGCTGTGGGTTTGTCGTAAACAGCTTTTATTATTTTGGGATACATTCCATCGATACCTAGTTTATTGAGAGTTTTTAGCATAAAGGGCTGTTGAATTTTGTCAAAGGCCTTTTCTCCATCTATTGAGATAATCATGTGGTTTTTGTCTTTGGTTCTGTTTATGTGGTGAATTACATTTATAGACTTGCATATGTTGAACCAGCTTTGCATCCCCAGGATGAAGCCTACTTGATATTGATGGATAAACTTTTTGATGTGCTGTTGCAATCAGTTTGCCAGTATTTTATTGAAGATTTTTACATCTATGTTCATCATGGATATTGGCCTGAAGTTTTCTTTTTTTGTTGAGTCTCTGCCGGGTTTTGGTATCAGGATGATATTGGTCTCATAAAATGATTTGGGAAGGATTCCCTCTTTTTGTATTGTTTGGAATAGTTTCAGAAGGAGTGGTACCAGCTCCTCTTTGTATGTCTGGTAGAATTCAGCTGTGAACCCATCTGGACCTGGGCTTTTTTTGGTTGATAGGCTATTAATTGCTGCCTCAACTTCAGCTCTTGTTATTGGTCTATTCAGGGTTTCAACCATCAGGAAGAAGTTGATCAGCTGTTTCAATGGAAAATTTAATTCTTTTAAAAAAATCTCAAAGAAAATATTTCAGGGTTTTTGATTGTCTGTGCTAATTGAACTTATGTACTGAGATATCCGCAAATAGCCAACTTAGCTGAGAAGATTTGGCATACATGTTAAAAGTAAGAATGAATTAACAGCATGTTGTGACACTGCTGGTAATGTTGTAGATATACTTGGTGTAGCAAATAGGGGAACTAAATCATTATCACAACACTTTTTAACCTGGGGACTGTGGATGGCCCTTAGAAATTTTAATGAATGCCTTAGTAGTGAAGGTAAGATTTTGGGTGTCTGTGCTTTTGTCACAGGAGAGGATTGGTAGCTTTCTTTAGATTCCTAACAAAAGGGTCTGTGTCTCACCAAAAAGTAAAGAACCAGAGACATTTGAACATGCTGTGTACATTGGACTAAATTAAAAAAAATGATCAAAAGTAACTTATCCTGGCATCTATATCTTCTCTTTCCACACTGAAAGGATTAGAATGTTAGATATTATAAGGCATACAAGTTAACTTCCTATTCAGAATTTTTTTTTTTTTTTTTTTTGAGACGGAGTTTTGCTCTTGTGACCCAGGCTGGAGTGCAATGGCGCGATCTCGGCTCACCGCAACCTCCGCCTCCTGGGTTCAGGCAATTCTCCTGCCTCAGCCTCCTGAGTAGCTGGGATTACAGGCACGCGCCACCATGCCCAGCTAATTTTTTTTTTGTAGTTTTAGTAGAGACGGGGTTTCACCGTGTTGACCAGGATGGTCTCGATCTCTTGACCTCGTGATCCACCCACCTCGGCCTCCCAAAGTGCTGGGATTACAGGCTTGAGCCACCGCGCCCGGCCTTCCTATTCAGAATTTTAAACCCCAGTGCAATGGCTATAAAAATTACTTCACAAATAAAGAAAGCCTATAAAAAAGAGACACACTGGTGCCAGGTACGGTGGCTCACGCCTGTAATCCCAGCACTTTGGGAGGCTAATGCATGTGGATCACTTGAGGTCAGGAGTTTGAGACCAGCCTGGCCAACAGAGTGAAACCTTGTCTCTACTAAAAATACAAAAATTAGCCAGCAGTGGCGGCACCTGCCTGTAATCCCAGCTACTTGGAAGGCTGAGGCAGAATTGCTTGAACCTGAGGGGCAGAGTTTGTGGTGAGCCAGGATTGCACCACTGCATTCCATCTTGGGTGACAGAGTGAGACTCTGTCTCAAAAAGAAAATAAAGAGATACATTGCCTTTGAATATAGGATGGTCTTAATAGTGCAGATGAAAATTTTCCTCAGACCTGGTGGACTATGTGGAGGAAGAGGGTGTGTTGGATGGCTCCAGTGTTGCTGTGGGTGGAAAATGTCACCTGAATGCCACTGGGAGGCGCTGTGGTACAGGGAGTGACAGGAACCCAGTATCTACCATTACCTCAGCTTCCAACTCCCGGGAGACCTTGGACAGGTCACTTAATCTCACTCTGGGTCAATTTTGTTATCTGCAAAAGAAAGATATTCTTTTCTCAATGTGTTTCAATGAGACTAAGACATGATAAATGGCAAAGTGCTTTTTTTTTTTTTTTTTTTTATTGAGATGAAGTCTCACTCTGTCGCCCAGGCTGGAGTGCAGTGGCACAATCTTGGCTCACTGCAACTTCTGCCTTCCAAGTTCAAGCAATTCCCCTGCCTCGGCCTCTTGAGTAGTTGGGATTACAGGTGTGTACCACTATGTCCAGCTAATTTTTGTATTTTTGCTAGAGACGGGGTTTTACTGTGTTGGTCAGGCTGGTCTTGAACTCCTGACCTAGTGATCTGCCCACCCCAGCCTCTTAAAGTGCTGGGCAATAGAGTGAGACACTATCACAAGCACACAAAAAATTAAAAAAAAAAAAAGAAAAAATATAAATATATACTATATAAAAATATAAATATAGAAGTATTCTTATATAACATGTATCTTATAACATATGTAAGATATATGTTATATATCTTATATCCATTGAAATATATTATACATTAATATTATATATTGATGTATATATTACATATCTGTACAGCAGGATTATGAGCTGTTTTCTCTGTTATTTCCTCTTGAAAATCTAAAAATAATTTAAAAAATGGAAAGACCCTTGGGAAAGGGTGCTGTGTCGTTGTTAGATGGGACTGATATTAATGTAGAATAATCATAGCTGATTTAAGGCCTGATCATAGGAAAGTGTTTACAGGAAGATGCTGCCCAAGGATGAGGAAGCATACTAGATTCATTCTCTGGGTCCCTTAAGTAGAACAAACCCAGTGACAGTTTTCCTCTCCTAAGAAATCTGTGTCCCTGGCATGATGTCCTGTGCAACCATGCTGCTGGGTTTATTTGAAGCTAACTGCCTGTTGCTGGCACCGCTGGACAGCATCACTCCAGCACCCGTCCCCTTTCCCAGCTTTCTCCCCTTTCCATTGGATCATTCTCTCCTCACATGCAGGCCTTCTCTAATTCCTGCCCTGATCATATTTTCATTTTCAGAAAACTCTGTTGACCCCACCTTCTTTGTCTGTTTTTTTTAACTCATTGGATTTTCTAAAGAGGATTCTGTACTGTACTGTCTCCCTCCAGGTCCTCTCCTTTCATTCTCTCTTTCAGCTTTTTTTTTTTTTTTTTTTTTTTTAAAAAACTGAATCTTGCTCTGCTACCGAGGCTAGAGTACAGTGGCATGATCTCGGCTCATTGCAAGCTCCACCTCCCAGGTTCAAGTGATTCTCCTGCCTCAGCCTCCCAAATAGCTGGGATTGCAGGTGTCTGTCACCACACCTAATTTATTTTTATTTATTTTTATTTTTAGTAGAGACAGGGTATTGCCATGTTGGCCAGGCTGGTCTTGAACCCCTGGCCTCAAGTGATTCACCTGCCTGAGCCTCACAAAGTGTTGGGATTACAGGCGTGAGTCACTGTGTCTGTCCCTTCCTGCTGTCTTAATGCCGCAGGGCTGGGGGATCTCTGCTCTTCTTCACACCCACTCTCCAGGGGCCGTCTTCCTGTCTCAGGGGCTTGAATCCCATATACATATATGCCATCAACTCCTAAATTTGGACCTATCCTATGAATTCCAGAGCTATCTATTCATCTCCTCTTGGATGTCTAATATGCATTACAAAATCGACATGGCCAAAACCGGACTCCAGAGTCGCCACATCTTCCTGCCTTCCCAACTCACTCATCCCATAGGCTTCCCTCTAGTTGCTCAGACCAAACGTTCTGTAGCTATTAATGCTTTTCTTCTCTGTTTTTCTTACCCTCTTTATTGCATATATCAGCAAATCCTGTTGGCCCTCCCTTCAAAATATATTCAGAATCTGGCCCCTTCTCATTACTGTCACAGCTACTCCCTTGTCTAAGCCCCTTGAGCTCTTGTTGGGGTAATTGCAATAAACTCGTCATTGGTGTGCCTGTTACATTCCATAACAGAGTTTTCTGAGAAGCTCAAAAGATCACTTTGTTTATTTTTATTTTTTGATTTGTAGTCATTCCATTTAACTTTAATTTTAAATTTTTTTTAGATATGAAGTCTCACTTGTTGCCCAGGTACGGCTGGAACTCCTGGCCTCAAGTGATCCTCTCACTTTGGCCTCCCAAAGTGCTGGAATTACAGGTGTGAGCCACTGCATAATTTTTATTTTAGATTTGAGGGTACATATGCAGGTTTCTTACAATTGTATATTGTGTGGTGCTGCGATTTGGGCTTCGACTGATCGTGTCACCTACATAGTGAACATAGTACCCAAAAAAAAGTTTTTCAGCCCTTGCCCCCATCTCTCCCTCCCTCCCTCCTTTTGGAGTCCCCAGTGTCTACTGTTCTTGTCTTTATGTCTGCATGTATCCAGGACTTAGCTCCCACTTATATGTAAGAATATGTAATATTTGTTGGGCTTGTGTTTCTGGGTTGGTTCGCATAGAAAAATGGTTTCTAGCTGCATCCATGTTGCTGCAAAGGACATCATTTTGTTATTTTAGGTGGCTGCATAGTGTTCTATGGGGTATGTGCACCACATTTCCTTTATCCAATCCACTGTTGATGGGCACATGTGTTGATTCCATGTTTTTGCTATTGTGAATATACAAGTGGATGTCTTTTAAAAAATATTCCCCAGAACTAAGCAGAACACATGTCTTTTTGGTAGAACAATATATTTTCCTTATATATACCCAGCAACAGGATTGCAAGGTCGAATGGTAATTCTATTTTTAGTTCTTTGAGAAATCTCCAAACTGCTTTCCATAGGGGCTGAATTAATTTACATCCCCACTAACAGTATATAAGCACTTCCTTCGAAGAGATTGTTTTGAACATGTCAGATTGTGTCTCTCTTCTGCTTGAAATCCTTCAATGCATCCCCATGTTGCTGAGAATAAAATCCCAAATCCTAAACCCTACATACACAATGTACCCTCCTCTTGCTCCGTCACACCTCCTGCTGCTCTCTGCCTTGATGTCTTGGATTCAGCCACGCTGGCCTCCTTGCTATTCCGTGTAGACAACACATGTGTTCTCAGCGCAAGGCCTTTGCACTTACTGTTCTTTCCACCTAGAATGCTATCCCTCCAGATCTCACCTCCTTGTCTTCCAGTTTTGTGTTTATTATGCCACCTAATCCATGAAGGCTGCTCTGACCACCCCATTTACAATAGCAAGGCATACCGAACTCCTCCTGCATTTGCTATGCTACTTTCTCTGTTTTACCTTTTCCTAACATGCTTACCATCTGACACATACATACATAAGTAGATGCATGCACACATGCATACAGGTATATACACATGTATACACACACATATGTACAGGTACTTGCTTGTCTGTTGTCTGTCTTCCCCATGAGAATGTCAGCCTCACGGATGTGGGAGATTTATTTTGTTCCCTGCTGTATTCCGGTGCCTAGAATAGTGGCACATTATAGGCTGTCAATATATATTCACTGAATGAGTGAATGAACTATCTGAATACTTCTTCCCTCCCCCGCAAGGCAAGTGGCAGAAGCAGAAATGTTAAAGCATTATTTTTGTTACCTTCTGCTTGATGTGAGCTGACCAGCTGGTTACCCTGTGAAATGGGAGGAGCCTTCTGATTTCTTTCCAAAACTTAGGCTGGTCAGGGACCACACAGTTCCTCCAAGTTATGGGCTCACAGGGATTCTCATGGGACAGGTAGTCAGCACATCTCCCCCTTTGATCTCCCACAACATTCTCGGGGAGTCAATGTTTATGCCTATCTGTGATCCTGGCCCATAGCCTGCTTTCCCTTCAGATGTATTGATGTTTGGCTGTAGGTTAGAGATGCCAAACAAGGGAAAGAAGATTGTTATTTGGGCTAGGAATTACTTCCAAAAGCCAAATGTGAGAGAAGTGCTACCGCAAAGGTTAGCACACACAAATAGTCTGAAAACTGGCTGGAACAATTCTGCCTGCTACAAATAGAGATGAAAAGACATTTCTAAATGTAGTCCCAAACAATCAGACTGCCAGAATTGGAAGGGCCTTCCTTTCCCTCCTTCCCTTCTTCCCTCTCTTCCTTCCTTTCTCCCTCCCTCAAAGAGGACACCAAGGGCCAATGAAATGAGACAAATATCCAGGGTCACATAGTTAGTGGCAGAGTCAGAGCCAAAACTCAGGTTTCCTAATTCTTACTCGTTACGATATACTATTGTGTGCTGCCTTCCCAGTAAGCAAGGGAGTAGTAAGAAAAAATTTCAAATATATATCTTGGAAAAGTTAACTGCTTAGTTCTCAAAAAGCTCAGTGCTAGTGAACAAGTAGCCAGAGTTTCACCCAAGAGATGGAAAAATGGACATTTCCAGCTGGGTGTGGTGGCTCATGCCTATAATCCCAGCACTATGGGAGGCTGAGGTGGGCAGATTGCTTGAGCTCAGGAGTTTGAGACCAGCTTGGGCAACATGGCAAAACCCTGTCTCTATAAAAAATACAAAAATTATCTACAAAAATTACAAAAACTAGCTGGGCGTGGTGGCATATGCCTGTAGTCCCAGCTACTTGGGAGGCTGAGTTTGGAGGATGGCTTGAGCCTCAGGGGTGGAGGCTACAGTAAGCCAAGATCTCACCACTGCAATCCAGCCTGGGTGAGAGAGCCAGACCCTGTCTCAAAAAAATTTTTTTTAATGGCGTAACAATATATCTATATTTATGTATATCTTTGTAATAGATAAATATACACATAAAATTTGGAATACTCATTCTCAGTTAGGATACACAGATTCTACAAAGAAGCTACTCAGACATTAGCTGGGTGTGGTGGCACGTGCCTGTAATCCCAGCTACATGGCAGGCTGAGGCAGGAGAATTGCTTGAACCTGGGAGGTGGAGGTTGCAGTGAGCCGAGATCACGCCATTGCATTCCAGCTACTTAGACATGGTGCCTGGAAGTAATTCATATCCATGATTTGACTCCAATGACTAAATTCTACAATATCATGCTATAGAAGATAAGACTAAAATATATTTTTGTATTTTCTTTATATTTTTGTGACCTTTGTAACGAGGGAGCTTTGGCATGATAGTCATCTTACATAAAACAGGATTTAATAAAAATGTAATGTTTATAAAACTATAAAACTCTTAGCAGGAAACATAGGTGTAAATCTTCATTATGTTGGAGTAGGCAATAGTTCCTTAAACATAACACCAAAAGCATAAGCAACAAAAGGAAAAATAGGTCAATTAAACTTTATCAAAATGAAAAACTTCTGTGCATAAAAGGACTCTGTCAAGAAAGCGAGAAGCCTAGGCGTGGTGGCTCCTCCCTGTAATCCCAGCACTTTGGGAGGGGATGCTGAGGTGGGAGGATCACGTGAGGCCAGGAGTTTGAAACCAATGTGGGTAACTTAGTATTTTTTTTTAAATTTAAAAATTAGCTGGGCGTGGTGGTGTGCCTGTAGTTGCAGCTACTAGGGAGGCTGAGTTGGGAGGATCACTGAGCCCGGGAGGTGGAGGCTGCAGTGAGTCATGATCATATTGCACTGTGGCCTGGGTAGATTAGACAAGAGTGAGACCCTGTCTCAAAAAAAAGAGAGAGAGAGAGAGAGAAAACAACTCACAGAATGGGAGAAAATATTTGTAGATAAAATATTTGTAAATCTTATATCTGATCAGGACCTAGTATCCATAATATATATTAAAAATTCATAAAATAATAAAAAGACAACTGAATTTAAAAATGGGCAAATAATCTGAACAGACATTTCTCCAAAGCAGATGTACAAATGGCCAATAAGAACATGAAAAGATGTTCAACATCATTAGTCGTTAGGGAAATAAATCCAAATCACTGTGAGATACCACTTCATACCCACTGGGAGGGCTATACTTTTTAAAAAAAGAAACATCAGAAAATAAGTGCTAGCAAGGATATTGAGAAATTAGAACACTCATAACATTGCTGGTGGGAAGGTAAAATGCTGCAGCCACTTTAGAAAACTGTCTGGCAGTTCCTCAAAAGGTTAAAGTTACCTTATAACCCAGAAATTCCATTCCCAAGTATATATCCAAGACAAGCGAAAACATACACTGACACAAGAGCTTGCGCATGGATGCTCATAACAGCATTACTCACAACAGTCAAAAGAAGGAAACAACCCAAATGCCCACCAGCTGTTGGATGGATAAACAAAATGTGGCAGGAATATTTTTCAGCCATGAAAAGAAACGAAGTACTGATACATGCTAGAACATGAATGAACCTTGAAAATGTTATGCAAAGGTAAAGAAACCAGAGAGAAAGGGCCACATACTGTATGATTACATTTATAGGAAATATCCAGAATAAGCAAATCCATAGAGACAAAGTAGATTGATGATTGCCAGGGGATGGGTGGAAGGAGGAATTGGAAGCAGCTGCTAACAGGTACAGGGTTTCTTCTTGGTGTGATGGAAATGTTCTGCATAGACAGTGGTGATGGTTGCATAACTCCATGAATTCACCATTGAATAACACCTTTCAAAATGGCTAAAGTGGTGAAAATTTCATCTCAATAAAAAATGGTATTTTACAAGCTTTAAGTGATACACATATTTGAATTATCCAATTTAAATTAGGTTTCTGTATTCTGGTTTTTTTTTTTTTTTTTTTAAAGAGATTGAGTCTTGCTCTGTTGCCCAAGCTGCAGTGCAGTGGTACAGTCATAGCTCACTGCAGCCTCAAACTCCTGGACTTAAGTGATCCTCCTGCCTCAGCCTCTCACGTAGCTGAGGCTACAGGAATGTGCCACCATGCCTGACTAATTCTGAAAAATTTTGTGGTGATGGGATCTCACTATGTTCCCTAGGCTTGTCTCAAAATCCTGGGCTCAAGCCATCCTCCTGCCTCAGCCTCCCAAAGCATTGGGATTACAGGTGCAAGCCACCACACACAGCCTTCTGTGTTCTTTATTGCAAGCAAGCTTTGTTTCTTTTTTATATTCTGTCAGGGTTTGATTTTGAAGCAACTGCAGGTTGGGGTTGGGCATATGCTTGTTGATTTTTTTTTTTTTTTTTTTTTTTTTTTTTGAGGCAGAGTCTCTCTCTGTTGCCAGGCTGGAGTGCAGTGGTGCGATATTGACTCACTGCAGCCTCTGCCTCCCAGGTTCAAGTGATTCTCCTGCCTCAGCCTCCTGAGTAGCTGGGACCTCAGGCACATGCCACCACACCTGGCTAATTTTTTGTATTTTTAGTAGAGATGGGGTTTCACCACGTTAGCTAGGATGGTCTCAATATCCTGACCTCACAATCTGCCCACCTTGGCCTCCCAAATTGTTGGGATTATAGGCAGGAGCCACCACGCCTGGCCATGCTTATTGAATTTTATGTGGTTGTTATACCTCACCTTCTGCCCAACTGGCTTATGGTCTCACTTTCAGAGGTAGTAAGGAAATTTGGCTATCACTAAAATCATGTCTACCTAATGGCAAAACATTTGGTGAATTTCATTTAGAAAATCAAGCTTCAAAAACTAGACTCTCAGAAGTCTCAAGATTGTGGTTGCCCTTGGTGGAGGGATGCAGATGGTAATAATTTGTAAGGAAACATGAGGGAGGTTTCTGCAGTGCTAGGGCTATTCGATTTTTGGAACTGGATGCTGTTTACAGAGGTGTGTTTTATTTGTGAAAATTCACCTAGTGGTACACTTATACAATGTGCATTGTTCTGCATGTTTGTTATACTTCAATACCAAGTTCGTAATTCAGTTCAGCCTTCAGATAGGTATGTATGATATAAACAAATTGGTGTAATTAACTGGGTACCAGCATTCACTGACTTGGCCTGCTGCCTTGGAGATGACACCTGGTCATGGTCATGGATTCCAAAAGGGTTTGTTTCCATGGACAGCTGCATAGGTGTCCTCAGAGGTCTGCCTCAGGGCCCTGTCATCCTCACCATCTCCTAACAATGGATTTCAACAGTAAGGCTGTGGCTCAGTTGTGCCTCCTGTGAATTAGGGCTGCCAGAATGTAAACCTCCTGAAGGAGGTGATGCTTTGAATCAGGAGTAGCACTACCAGGCAGGTGTGCCCCACTGCCTGCTCTGCCACTGGTGCCAGACCCCCAGAAGCTCCATGGTGCTTGTCCTTTCCAC
The DNA here is from genome assembly GCF_009761245.1 of Sapajus apella. Lineage (NCBI taxonomy): Eukaryota > Metazoa > Chordata > Mammalia > Primates > Cebidae > Sapajus > Sapajus apella. The sequence goes on from NW_022436963.1 coordinate 4,869,815, forward strand.
CTGGACCCAGAGGTGCCATGGTGGGTATCTCTGACCCTCCTGACATTCTAGTGGGCTCAGCCCCACAATACTAGATCTAAAATATTCCATGCTAAATGTATTTCAGCATTAAGATATTTTTGAATTTTAGAAAGGTGATACATTGAATTTAGTATATGTTATACCATACTGTCAACATGGTCTGGGTTAGCTCTCTGTAATCAGACAGTGATGAATTTTTCCACTAAATGGGATGAAGACTACAAATAGTCTCATGTAAGTTCAATCCAAGGTGTGCTACCAAATGAGTTTGTGTCAAATTTCAAAAAGTTTTCTAGGCTGGGTGCAGCAGATCATGCCTGTAATCCCAGCACTTTGGGAGGCGGAGGTGGGAGGATTGCTTGAGTCCAGGAGGTCAAGACCAGCCTGGGCAATGTGGTGAAACTCTATCTCTACAAAAAATACACACACACACACACACACACACACACACACACACACAATAGCTGGCTATGATGGCATGCGGAAGGATGAGGTGGAAGGATCACCTGAGCCCAGGAGGTCAACTCTGGAGTAAGCTGTGATTGTATCACTGCACTCCAGCCTGGGTGACAGAGCGAGAGCTTGTCTCAAAAAAACCCCCATGGTTTTTGGTTTTCAGAGTTTGGGGATTTTGGAATTGCTCATGAGAGAGAACACGAGTCTGTCTCAGTCAATTTCACCACTAAATAAATGAGTTTCAGTTCTTTCTCAACAGAAGTTCATGGGCAGAGGTGCTGAGTGGCAAGTATAGAAGGAAAAGGTTTACTATGGGGAGGAATTTCACAATTAGCTAAGGCTCTGGCTCTGCCTTTAGGTCGGTTAATTTAGGTGGCTGAGTGGCAAGATGATAACCTTGAAGGGACAGAGATGCCTGGATGGCACAATCCTTTTTTGGATTCTTCTCTCCTCTGTGGCACCTGATAAGCTGTCAATGCTTGTTAACATTTCATTGATTTCTGTAGCACATTAGGGCCTTCCTGGAGTGTTCAACCATAGCCAAGTTATAATGTAAAATTTCTGGAGACTAATATTTATCTAAATTAAGTTAATTATAGGGATGATAAAACTCACTGAGACATGTGTTTTGAAGAGATTAGAGTTGAATTTCCTAAACAAGAAGCAAGGGAAACCTTTCTTGGAAAATTGATTTGCCATCCTTCATGCTGATCATTTATGGGATGTAAGTTCATCGTGTGAAAGGCTGCTAAATGCCTTACTCAATCTTTTGGGATGACAAAAGAATAAACAGACAAATCTCACCTTACACTGGGAAAGTGTTCCCCTGCAGCCCCAAATGGAAATCTTGGTGTAAACTATTTAAAAGGAACAGTAAAGAAAGTGATGGTAAGAGCTCGTATATGTGTGTCTGGGGATGAAAGATGGTATCCAAAGGGTGGGAGTAGTTTGTAAGCTGATTCCAATTGTAGTTGATGATTACCTTTTACTGTGTTGTCTTTTTTTTTTTTTTGGATAGGGAGTCTCATTCTGTTACCCAAGCTGGAGTGCCATGCCATGGTCTTGGGTCCCTGCAACCTCTGCCTCCCAGGTTCAACCTCCCAAGTAGCTGGGACTACAGGCTTGTGCCACCACACCTGGCTAATTTTTGTATTTTTAGTAGAGATGGGGTTTCAGTACGTTGACCAGGCTGGTCTCAAACTCCTGACCTCGTGATCTGCCTGCCTTGGCCTCCCAAAGTGCTGGGATTATAGGCGTGAGCCACCACACCCGGCCTGTGTTGTCATTTTTATGGGTTGTGTCAACGTCAGAAATCCTCCTGTCTTCCCCTTGTCACCACCATCATCTTCCCATCATTAAATTTTATTTTGATTCATTTTATAGATGTTTACTGGATGCTTTTCATGGTACTGAAGATGCCACAAAGATGTAGTAGGTGTTAGAGAAATGTAACTATTAAGACCTGGTCTTTGCTCTCTGTATCAGTCCATTCTTGCACTACTATAGGGAAATACCTGAGACTGTATAATTTATAAAGAGGTTTAATTGATTCACAGTTTTACAGACTATATAGGAAGCACGATGTTGGCATCTGTTTGGCTTTTGGGGACATCTCAGGAAACTTAACAATCATGGCGGAAGGCAAAGGGAAAGTCATTACTTCACATGGCTGGAGCAGGAGGAAGAGAAGCAGGAAGCGGAGGTGCTGCACACTTTTAAATGACCAGATCTCATGAGAATAGCACCAAGAGGAAAGTCCACCTGATCCAGTCACCTCCCATCAGCCCCCCCCTCCAACATTGGGAATTACAGTTGACTTGAGATTTGGGCAGGGACACCAGTCCAAACCTTATCCTCTCTAAAGTTTATAGTCTTGTCAGGTAGACAAGTAAATTCAATAGTTGTGTATGTACAGTGAGATAAGTTTCCAAATCTTGGGATAGAAGTATTCATAAAGTGTTATGGGCTCACAGAGAGGATATCCAAATCAGCCTGAGTCAGAAGTAGGGAGAGCTTCTAATGGAAAATAATAATGCCTTTTATAATGCCCCCCCTTTTTTTTTTGAGATGGAGTCTTGCTCTATTGCCTAGATTGGAGTGCAGTGGCACAATCTTGGCTCACTGCAACCTCTTCCTCCTGGGTTCAAGCAATTCTCCTGCCTCAGCCTCCCTAGTGGCTGAGATTACAGGCACCTGCCACCATGCCCTACTAATTTTTGTATTTTTATTAGACATGGGGTTTTGCCGTGTTGGCCAGGCTAGTCTCAAACTCCTGACCTAAAGTGATCTGCCTGCCTCAGCCTCCCAAATTGCTGAGATTACAGACATGAGTCACCACGCCCAGTGAAAATGATGCTTTTGAATTGACTTTTATCTTGTTGCTTAACATTTAAAAAATTTTAAGTAAAATGCACAGAATGTGATTTAGCTCAATGAATTCTGACAAATGTATACATCCATATTGACATCACCTCAATGGAGATATAAATCATAATTATTTTCTTTTTTTGTTGATTTGCAAATATTTTTTATTATTCTGTGAGTTGTATTTTCAGTTTCTTTTTTTTTTAAATATATGCTTTATTGAATTTTAGGTTTTGGGGTACATGTGAAGAACATGCAAGATTGTTGCATAGGTACATACATGGCAATGTGGTTTGCTGCCTTCCTCCCCATCACCTATATCAGCATTTCTCCCCATGTTAACCCTCCCCAGCTCCCCACCACCTGCTATCCCTCCCCTAGTTCCCCCTCAAGAGACCCCACTATGTGATGCTCCCCTCCCTGTGTCCATGTGTTCTCATTGTTCAACACCCGCCTATGAGTGAGAACATGCGGTGTTTGATTTTCTGTTTTTGTGTCAGTTTGCTGAGAATGATGGTTTCCAGGTTCATCCATGTCCCTATAAAGGACACAAACTCATCATTTTTTATGGCTGCATAGTATTTCATGGTGTATATGTACCACATTTTCCCTGTCCAGCCTATCATTGATGGGCAGTTGGGTTGGTTCCAAGTCTTTGCTATTGTAAACAGTGCTGCAATGAACATTCGTGTGTGTGTGTGTCCTTACAATAGAATGCTTTATAATCCTTTGGATATATACCCAGTAATGGAATTGCTGGGTCAAAGGGAATTTCTATTTCCAGGTCCTTGAAGAATCGCCACACTGTCTTCCACAATGGCTGAACTAATTTACACTCCCATCAACAGTGTAAAAGTGTTCCTATTTCTCCACATCCTCTTCATCATCTATTGTCTCCAGATTTTTAAATAATTGCCATTGTAACTAGCGTGAGATGATATCTCAATGTAGTTTTGATTTGCATTTCTCTAATGACCAGTGATGATGAGCATTTTTTCATGTTTGTTGGCCTCATATATGTCTTCTTTTGTAAAGTGTCTGTTCATATCCTTTGCCCACTTTTGAATGGGCTTGTTTGTTTTTCTTTTGCAAATCTGCTTTAATTCTTTGTAGATTCTGGGTATTTGCCCTTTGTGAGATGGGTAAACTGCAAAAATTTTTTCCCATTCTGTTGGTTGCTGATTCACTCTAATGATTGTTTCTTTTGCTGTGCAGAAGTTCTGGAGCTTAATTAGATCCCATTTGTCTATTTTGACTTTTGTTGCCAATACTTTTGGCGTTTTAGTCATGAAGTCCTTGCCTATGCCTGTGTCCTGAATGGCTTTGCTTAGGTTTTTTTCTAGGGTTTTTATGGTGTTAGGTCTTATGTTTAAGTCTTTAATCCATCTGGAGTTAATTTTAGTGTAAGATGTCAGGAAAGGGTCCAGTTTCTGCTTTCTGCACATTGCTAGCCAGTTTTCCCAACACCATTTATTAAACAGGGAATTCTTTCCCCACTGCTTGTTTTTGTCAGGTTTGTTAAAGATCAGATGGTTGTAGGTGTGTGGCATTACTTCCAAGGCCTCTGTTCTGTTCCATTGGTCTGTATCTCTGTTTTGGTACCAGTACCATGCTGTTTTGAATACTGTAGCCTTGTAGTATAGTTTGAAGTCAGGTAGGGTGATGCCTCCAGCTTTGTTCTTTTTGCTTAAAATTGTCTTGGCTATGCAGGCTCTCTTTTGGTTCCATATGAAGTTTAAGGTGTTTTTTTCCAGTTCTGTGAAGAAGGTCATTGATAGCTTGATGGGGATAGCGCTGAATCTATAAATTACTTTGGGCAATATGGCCATTTTCACAATATTGATTCTTCCTAACCATGAGCATGGAATGTTTCTCCATCTGTATGTGTACTCTTTTATTTCGTTGAGCAGTGGTTTGTAGTTCTCCTTGAAGAGGTCCTTTACATTCTTTATTAGTTGTATTCCTAGGTATTTTATTCTCTTTGTAGCAATTCTGAATGAAAGTTCGTTCTTGATTTGACTCTCTTTAAGTCTGTTATTGGTTTATAGGAATGCTTGTGATTTTTGCACATTGATTTTGTACCCTGAGACTTTACTGAAGTTGCTTATCAGTTTCAGGAGATTTGGGGCTGAGATGATGGGGTCTTCTAAATATACAATCATGTCGTCTGCAAATAGAGACAATTTGACTTCCTCATTTCCTAATTGGATACCCTTTATTTCTTTTTCTTGCCTGATTGCTCTGGCTAGAACTCCCAATACTATATTGAATAGGAGTGGTGAGAGAGGGCATCCTTGTCTAGTGCCAGATTTCAAAGGGAATGCTTCCAGTTTTTCCCCATTCAGTATGATACTGGCTATGGGTTTGTCATAAATAGCTTTTATTATTTTGAGATACATTCCATCGATACCTAGTTTATTGAGAGTTTTTAGCATAAAGGCTGTTGAATTTTGTCAAAGGCCTTCTCTGCATCTATTGAGATAATCATGTAGTTTTTATCTTTATCAAGAAACAATAATTAGAGTGAATCAGCAACCAACAGAATGGGAAAAAATTTTTGCAGTCTACCCATCTCACAAAGGGCAAATACCCAGAATCTACAAAGAATTAAAACAGATTTGCAAGAGAAAAACAAACAAGCCCATTCAAAAGTGGGCAAAGGATATGAACAGACACTTTACAAAAGAAGACATATATGAGGCCAACAAACATATGAAAAAATGCTCATCATCACTGGTCATTAGAGAAATGCAAATCAAAACTACATTGAGATACCATCTCACGCTAGTTACAAAGATATGTTTAAAATCATAATTATTTTCATCAATACACAGAGTTCCTTTGTGCTTCTTTCCAGCTAGTATCCTACCCTGAGCTACCTCCTCAGAGGCCACCAGATGAACTACCTTTGGCCTGGACATTTACAATCAGAAGGAGTGGTGGAAGGGCAAGTCCATGGAGGGAACAGTGTGCAAAGGCATGGACGTGTGAGAGATTGTGGCATGTGTGAGGGACCTCCAGCCCTCTGATTTTATCTTGCTGGGCTGAGGGCAAGCCATCTTTGTTGAATGAATGTTTGACAGAGATGAGGCTAAGTGCCAGGTCACCAAGGGATGAGACATCAAGCAACTTGACTTTCATCCTTTAAGAAAAAGGGAGTTATGAAAGAGTTTCAGGCAGGGTAGTAGTCATGGTATACTAATACTTTGATTTTATTTTTAAATTAATTAATTAATTTTTTTAGAGACAAGATCTTGCTCTGTCACCCAGTCTGGAGTTCAGTGGTACAATCATAGCTCACTGTAGCCTTGAACTCCTAGGCTCAAGTGATTCTCCCAACTTAGCCTCCCAAGTAGCTTGGACTGTTGGTGTGCCCCATCATCCTAGGCTTGAAATGACCTTTAAAGCAGAGAAAACTTAAATGTCTCACTTGTTCTATGAGCTATATAAAAATATCACTAAGGTGCTTAAATTGTGATGAATTTTTTTCTGGTTAAGCTGTGACTCCAGACAGGAATCTACAGAGGAGTTTTATAATCTCTTCTCTGGGTTTTATGGAGTATTACTTTAGCCTTCTGTGTTAGTCTCTTAAAGAACTGCGAACTTGCATTTTAAAGTTCAAATGGTTAAAACATTTTGAGGGCAAAGTTCTATTTTGTTGGTAGGAAATTGTTAAATGCATTCTTCTGTAAAATATAGTAATCAGCCCTTTTATGTGAAGAGGGACAAATATCTAATTAAAAATACTACTTGACATGAAACAATTGATCAAATATTTCAATGAAGACAAAGTTTTCTGCTCAGTGATTGTGTTGGATGATGTCTGCATTTAAAATGCTGTTTCATATTAATTCTGTATGTCATTGATCTCTGTCTTTGATTTACACAAAGGAGTCAGAGATGATTCTTTTCTGTAGGGAGAATCTCAAAAGCAGAAACTGAACTGATACTACAGAAGAAATGAAATAAGGCTCATTAGGATTTTTTGAGAGAGTGTTGTTTGGTGCAGTGTCTTCTGACTAAATTGATAGTTTCTTTGCTTTTGAGATATAAAAGGGAAAAACAGTTACCTGAAAGAAACTTCCAGTCTCTGGAGCAAAGTGGTCTATCTTTGGAAGTTTGTAGTCTAACGTTGACTAGTTGGTTTTGGGAATCACTTCTGCCACTTTTCTCCAAAGGAAACATTAGAATGCAAATTTGTTTTTAAAATTATATTGTTTTTCATACTTTGAAAAGTGAACTTGGATGAGTAACATTGGGTCTCAGTATTGTTATGCAAAACTTAAGGGAGTATAGACAATGAGAGCAACCCAGAAAGACATGTTGAAAAAGAAGAGTTAAATAGAGTGACATACTATCTGAAAGGAACTAAAGACATTAAGAAAATGGTAAAAGACATGAAAGAGCGTTATTCATCAGAATTAGAAAAACTTAAAATTGGGTGACAGAATTCAAGAAAGAACTAGAAATGAAAAGAAAAAAAAATCATTTTAAAAATGACAACCAAACCAGGAGACACTGTAGAGCAAATAGACACAAGAGAAGGCAAAAAGAAATATAAGTTCAGGCCGGGCATGTTGGCTAATGCCTGGAATCTCAGCACTTTGGGAGGCTGAGGTGGGTGGATCATGAGGTGAGGAGATCAAGACCATCCTGGCTAACATGGTGAAACCCCGTCTCTACTAAAAATACAAAAATTAGCTAGGTGTAGTGGCGTGTGCCTGTAATCCCAGCTACTTGGGAGGCTGAGGCATGAGAATTGCTTGAACCCAGGAGGTGGAAGTTGCAGTGAGCCGAGATGGTGCCACTGCACTCCAGACTGGTGATAGAGAGAGACTTTAAAAAAAAAAAAAAAAAAAAAGGAAGAAATACAAGTTCAAAGAAATGAAGAAACAAAAAGCATTGAAGAAAAGTGACAAATAGAGATCAGAAAGATCTGAAATAGTTACTAGGCACTTCCATACCAAGAATCCTGGTTCTCAAGGACCCAGAGGCTGATAGGATTGGAATATCCCATTATTTGTGCTAACCTATAAGGATCATGTGACAGTTTCAACACTACATGGTGGTAGTATTGTTATTCCTACCACCATGTATTTTGACTAAACACTTTAAAAATATTTTTCTCAGGCCAACTTCATTCTCTCGCCCTTTTTAATGGATAGAGTACCTGAAGCAAAAGAAGACCACAGAAAGGGAACAGAATAAGTACTATATCTGAAAGTTAAGAAATTACCTGGCTGGGGCAATGGTTCACATCTGTAATCTCATCACTCTGGGTGGTTGAGGTGGGAGGCAGGAGCATCACTTGAGCCCAGGAATTTGAGACCAGCTTGGGCAACATAGTGAGACTCTGATTCTACAAAAAATTAAAAAAAAAATTACCCAGGAGTGGTGGTGCATGCCTGTAGTTCCAGCTACTTGAGAGGCTGAGATGGGTGGATGGCTTGAGTTGAACTTGGGAGGTCGAGGCTGCAGTGGGCTAAGACTGTACCACTGTATTTCAGCCCTAGCCTGAGCAATAGAGCCAGACCCTGTCTCAAAAAAAAAAAAAAAAAAAAAAAAAAAAAA
>NW_022436963.1:4878326-4920227 GCF_009761245.1 Sapajus apella
TTTTTTTTTTTTTTTTTTTTGAGACACTGCATGCTCTCACTCATAGTTTGGTGTTGAACAATCAGAACACATGGACACAGGGAGGGGAGCATCACACACTGGGGTCTGTTGGGGGAAAAAGGGGAGGGACAGTGGGGGGTGGGGAGTTGGGGAGAGATAGCATGGAGAGAAATGCCAGATATAGGTGAAGGGGAGGAAGGCAGCAAATCACACTGCCATGTGTGTACCTATACAACAATCTTGCATGTTCTTCACATGTACCCTAAAACCTAAAATGCAATTTAAAAAAAGAAAAAGAAAGAGCACACCAAATACCTAAACATGCTGACCCAGGGCTACCAACACCAGGACATATTCTAGAAAATTGTTGGACTTTAAAAGGAAAATAAACATTTCTATTTTTTAAGCAATATATTTGGCTTTCAAAAAATTTCCATAAGCATTTAGACACAAATAGCATGTGGCTTATGAAGAAAAGAAAATTAGATTATTATCAGACTTTTGGACAGATTAGCTTTATGCCAAAACAAAATAGAATAACATACTTAAGATACCCAAGGAAACCAAGTGTGAGGGAAAGATCTATCCAGTAAGATTGACATAAACTGTGATCAACATGCAAGAACTCAGGACATCTTGTTCTCATGGGCTTTTATTAAAGTGTCTACTCAAAATCAAGGCCACCAAAACAATCAGAGAAACATTGACATGAGAACTGGTGGTGAGCATGAAATAAATACTCGGTTGCTTATAGAAGTAAAACAAAATGAGTGTTAAAAGAGGAAATTAATATATATGTGAAGGTTTTACAGCTTGTCCAGATAGATCTAGCATGACCATTAAAAAGGGGCAGAGACAAGGACCTAGAAATAGAAATTCCATTTGACCCAGCAACCCCATTACTGGATATATATCCAAAGGATTATAAATCGTTCTACTATACGGACATATGCACACAAATGTTCATTGCAGCACTGTTTACAATAGCAAAGACCTGGAACCAACCCAAATGCCCATCGATGATAGACTGGACAGGGAAAATGTGGCACATATACACCATGGAATATTATGCAGCCATCAAAAAATGATGAGTTCGTGTCCTTTGTAGGGACATGGTTAAATCTGGAAACCATCATTCTCAGCAAACTGACACAAGAACAGAAAATCAAACACAGCATGTTCTCACTCATAGGCAGGTGTTGAACAATGAGAACACGTGGACACAGGGAGGGGAGCATCACACACTGGGATCTGTTGGGGGGAATAGAGGAGGGACAGTAGGGGGGTGGGGAGTTGGGGAGAGATAGCATGGGAGAAATGCCAGATATAGGTGAAGGGGAGGAAGGCAGCAAATCACACTGCCATGTGTGTACCTATGCAACAATCTTGCATGTTCTTCACATGTACCCCCAAACCTAAAATGCAGCGAAAAAAAAGGGGGAGAGAATGAAGTTAGCCTGAGAAAAATATTTTTAAACTGTTTAGTCAAAATATATGGTGGTAGTATTGTTATTGTTATTCTGAAACTGCTGTACGATCCTTATAGGTTAGCACAAATTTTGGGATATCCCAATTCTATCATCCTCTGGGTGCTTGAGAACCAGGATACTTGGTATGGAAGTGCCTAGTAACAATGGGGAAGTAGCAGTAGTGCCTAAATTGTGGTCTTGAAATACCATGTTTCATTAAGGCAAACCTGGGCTGCTTGGAGAAATGGCTGATTCCAGATCCAGAATAGGAAATATACAAGGTGAACTGAAATGTCTTGACCTACCACACAGTAGAGAAGTTATCAAAGACTACTAGAGCTGTGGGCAGAAGGTTCTTAAAATTTTTTTGAAGAGAAAGGGTCTCGCTGTGTTGCCCCGGCTGGTCTCAAACTCCTGGGCTCAAGTGCTGTTCCCACCTTAGCCTCCCAAAGTGTGGGGACTACAGGTGTGAACTCTGCACCTGGCCTTTCAGGAGCCATTTTTGAAGAGCCTCCCACAGGTTAAAAATGAAACAGTTTCTGTGTTATTGAGGATAATGTTTAAATATTTTTAAATCCATGAGTTCATAATAATCTTTATTTTATTATTATTATTTTTTATTTTTCTATTGCCCAGGCTGAAGTGCCTTGGCACCATCTTGGCTCACTGCAACCTCCACCTCCTGGGTTCAAGTGATTCTCCTGCCTCAGCCTCCCAAGTAGCTGGGATTACAGGTGCACACCACCACGCCTGGCTAATTTTTGTATTATTAGTGGAGATGGGGTTTTACCATGTTGGCCAGGCTGCTTGAACTCCTGGCCTCAAGTGATCCACCTGCCTTGTCCTCCCAAAGTGCTGAGCTTACAGGCATGAGCCACCTTGCCAAACCCATAAAAATGAATTGATTGCATTCTGAAGGTGACAGACAAACAATTCATTATTGTGGAAATGGTGTAAATAAAAATAAATAACCAACTATTTACCTAGCCTTTTCTTTATGAACTGAACAACTGGGTAATCAAATGGTAGATGAGGGGAAGCATCTCTTTGTAAAATTATTCCAGCTAGGCAGGGCGCGGTGGCTCAAGCCTGTAATCCCAGCACTTTGGGAGGCCGAGGCGGGTGGATCACGAGGTCAAGAGATCAAGACCATCCTGGTCATCATGGTGAAACCCCGTCTCTACTAAAAATACAAAAAATTAGCTGGGCATGGTGGCGCGTGCCTGTAATCCCAGCTACTCAGGAGGCTGAGGCAGGAGAATTGCCTGAACCCAGGAGGCGGAGGTTGCGGTGAGCCGAGATCGCGCCATTGCACTCCAGCCTGGGTCACAAGAGCGAAACTCCGTCTCAAAAAAAAAAAAAAAAAATTATTCCAGCTAAATAATAAAAACAATTAGAATTAGAATGTCTAATAAGAATTAGAATGTCACCATCCTAACTATCCCAAATCAATCAGTGAACCTAGGCATTGAGCTGACATAAAAAAAAAAAGTAAGTGAAAAGCAGGCATGATATACCTCCTGATGAAAGAACACACCACCACTTAATTTTGCCAAAGGGATGGAATCTAAGATTCATCAGTCCTCTGGATTTAGCTGTCAATTTTCAGGAAATACAGAGGATAGAGGAGCATGCTGAACTGCACCATGTGTATGGTCACTGAAACCCAGATTGCAGGAAATTCTGCATGTAAAACAGCCTCTGTCATTCAATAGATACATTGTAAGGGAAAGAAAGAGACTGAGGGGGATATATTGAGTTAAAAGAAGGGAGCATGGATTCCTTCTAATATCCAAAGGCGTCAAAAAAAAAAAATGAAGGGAGCAAATGAAATGCACATTTGGGTCATAGAACAGTAAAGTAACATAAGAGAAGTGATTAATGTGCTGTTGGAGGGATGGGAGAGGCTGCAGTTAGTATGGGGTACATGGTGGAGTTTCTCAGGTGGCTGGCTAAACTCTATTTCTTGACCTGGGTAGTGATCACAAAAATATTTCCAAGAATTTTACATTAGCATATTACTAGGTTTGCTTTATCCTAATCCCATATGTAGCCCTCTACCCATCTCTCCACCCATCTATTAATCCATCTTATTTTTGGATGGATTCAAAAGTAAATGACAGATATTTGTACAGCTCCCCCTCAGTATTTCTGTACTCCACTACTACTAGCTAGAGTTCAGAATTTAGTTATTTCTTTTCTTTTCTTTTTTTGAGGCAGAGTTTTGCTGTCATCCAGGCTGAGCTATTATTGCTCCACTGCAGCATCTACCTCCTAGGCTCAAGCAATCTGCCCACCTCAGCCTCCCAAGTAGCTGGGACCACAGGCATGCATCGCCACACCTGGCTAATTTTTGTATGTTTTGTAGAGATGGGGTTTTGCTGTGTTGCACAGGCTAGCCTCAAACTCCTGAGCTCAAGCAGTCCTCCTGCCTTAGCCTCCCAAAGTGCTAGGATTACAGGTGTGAACCACTGTGTCTGGCCTGTTGTTTTCCTTTGATGTAAAATTTACATAAAATGAAATGCACATATTTAAAATGTATACTCACTGAGTTTTGACAATGCATATACCCACATAACTCGAAGTCCTATCAAGATGTGTATTACCATTGCCCCCAAAATTTCCTTTTTTTAAAGTCTCTAAAATCTGAATGTATTTTTCCTAAAATTCAAACATGAAATCGATTTTCTTCTGAGTAAAATTTAAAAAATTGCATGTTATACTTCTCTTGCTCCCCTGACATTCTCTCTTTCTGTTTTTGTTTATGTATTTTTTTTAAGAGAGAGGGTCTAGCTCTGTTGCCCAGGGTGGAATGCAATATGGCTTGAGCACAGCTCACTGAAACTTCAAACTCTTGGGCTCAAGCAGTCCTCCCACTTCAGCCTCCCAAGCAGCTAGGACTACAGGCATGTGCCACAACACCAGCTAATTTTTTATATTTTTTTTGTATAGATGGGGTCTTTCTCTGTTGCCCAGGCTGGTCTCAAACTCCTGGCTTCAAGTGATCCTCCTGCTTCTGCCTTCCAAAGTGCTGGGATTACAGGTGTAAGCCACTACAACTGAACCCTGATATTCTCAATTTTGTAGATACATTCCAGGAATTTCACTTTGGATTATTATTAGTAATGGTACTAAAAGGCAGTGTAGAATGGTGGTTAAGATTCTGGCAGCAGACTGTCCAGGTTTGAATCTCAGCTCCTTCTCTTATCAATGGTGTGACCTTGGTAATTAACTTCTCTGCCTCAATTTGTCCTTTAAAAGATGGAGTTAATAATATTACCTTCGTTAAAGGGTAGTTGTGAGGATTAAGTGAGGAAATATATGTAAAACACTTAGCATAGTGCCTCGCATTTAGTAAACAATATATAAGTCCGCAATTTTTAAAAATCATTATTAAATTACCATTTTATATTGCATATTATTTCTTTCAAAACCATTTTGACATTTGCCTTCAGATTTAAAATTGTATTAGCAAAAATTATATTATCAGTAATTATTTAGACTTAATTAGATTTGCATGTCGATTGGAAGCATCCAGTGACTTAACTATGGGTCATCCATGTGATCTGGAACCATGGTTCTAGCATCTTCCAGAGCCCATCCATTTGGTATAGGTCCCATGTGTCCACCAGGAACCCACGTCCCTTCTCTCTTCAGTTTCCTCTTCTATGAGATGAAGGGATACTACAGATTCATATAGGAGATTCCTCAGACTCATCATAGGAACTACTTGGGTATAAATGAGATTACTTATGCAAGAACCTGTGGAAGTCTCAAGGAAATCAATACTCTGCAAATGCCTGTGATTGTTGCTATTTATCATTATCCAGGTGAGTCAGTCATTTTCATCACCCAGGCATACTAACTTTAGCAGATGGGTCAGCCTGCAGAAGATCAATTACTGGCCTCCTAATTTCTTCTTCCTTGTCGTCTTCCCCAAGGATCTCCCCATTTCCAGCACCATCTCCCAGGCATATCTTTTGTATAACATGGTCAGCAGTCATTATGACAGCTACAGCCCTTCTAGGACTCCTTAGGGGTTGGATATACGCTTTCTCTGTGAGAGAGCAGGAAGACTTCTACCATTTCTTTGAAATAGCCTTGTAGCTTTGGAATTTAGGGCAGTCATTCGGAATTCCATTTGATTTTTACCTTATGTATCTTTACTCTTATGTGATCAGAACTCTGGGGTTTACTGACAGAAGGTACAGCAGATACTCTATTTCATCAAGACAACTTTTTTTAATGTTAAATTAACTTGTTTCTGTTTTCTGTCCTTTGAGGTTCTCCATAATGTTTCCTTTAATGTCTCTACCTTTAAAGTAAAAAAACACATAAAATCTGTCTATTGTCTTATTAATGAATAAGTCAAATTGAATTTTAAGTTTTATTTTACACTTTATATATTCTCTATGTATGTGATAAAACCCTGTCAAAATCATGTGGAAATTTCAAAGATTTAGTAGACCCTTATATATAAGGTTACATTAAAATTTTAAGCCGGGCTCAAATGATCTTCCTGTTTTGGCCAGGAAGTGCTGGGATTACAGGTGTGAGCCACCACACTTGGCCCTATAAGTTCTTTACATAATTGAGTGGTTATATCTTGATTTGATAATACTGCTGGTTCTGAAACAAGATGGAATAGACTTACTTTTCACTGCTCTTCCCCTCTAAATACAACAAAAACATCCTTAAAAATATTGAACAGACAATGATAAAAGGACTCTGAAAGCTAGAAAGATGACAGAGTGGTAGGAAACCCCAGGATATGAGGAGTGACAACGTGCTGAGTTCTCTGGGTTTTCTTTTTGTCTTGCATATGCCCTTGGCCTGGATGCCAGGGAGGCCTGTAGTCTGGAACTACCCACAGGGATAGACATAAGAACCTAAGAAAAGCCTACTCTCTCTAGCCAAAGAACCAGGAGAGGGGAAGCTCAACAGAGACCTAGTGGGGACCTAAAGCTGCTGTTTCACACCACAGGCCAGTAGACAGTACAATCTGTTGCCAACAGTGGTAGCAGCAAAGTCCCAGGCCACCCAAGACACTGCTCCACAACCAGGGCATTGGCAGGTCATCTGATCTGTCCAGAGGCAGGGACAGTGAAACATTGTGTCCCCCTGCTCTTTACCCACTGGCATAAGGAGATCCGAGCCTAGTGGCTTTTGTTAGAACCCCTACTTCCAGAAAACCACCAAGTACTAGCAGGTGGCTAAAAGAAGCACCTTCTGCCCTTGCGGATGGCATCAGCAGGAATGAGCAGGAACCCTATCAGGATCAGAAGAACAAAACAGACCAGAATAACATTGCAAGGGCTCTCGAAACTCAACTGTCATTGGAACAGAAAAGCTCACAAAGTAGGCCAGAACTTATAGGCTAAATCTAAACAGAGTGACATCCTGCTAAAATAGAATGCTTAAATATAATCAAGAATCTTCCAGCATAATAACCAAAATGTCCGGTGATAAAAACAAGTCATTAATTCTACCAGGAACCAGGAAAACCACAGTTTGAATGAGGAAAGACAATTAATTGATGCCGATACTGAACTGAATCAGATGTTGGAATTATTTGACAAGGGTTTTAAAGTAGCCATCATAAAAATGCTTCAACAGTCAATCACAAATTCTCTTGAAACAAGTGCAAAATAGAAAATATCAGTAAAGAAATAAGTTATAAAAAAGAGACAAAAGGAAATTATGAAATTGAAAATCCAATAAGAAATGAAAAAACTTACTAGATAGACTCAGTCATGGAGTGGAGATAACTGAGAACAGAATCAGTAAATTTGAAGATGGATCAATAGAATTTACTTTGTCTGAGCAACAGAAAGAAAATAGACTGAAAAAAAAATGGGCCAGGTGCAGTGGCTCATGCCTATAATTCCAGCACTTTGGAAGGCCGAGGCAGGAAGATCACCTGAAGATCAGGTGTTTTAGACCAGCCTGGCCAACGTGGTGAAAACCTATCTCTACTAAAGTCCAAAAATTATCTGGGTCTGGTGGCCGGTGCCTGTAATCCTGGCTACTCTGAAGGCTGAGGCAGGAGAATCGCTTGAACCTGGGAGGCAGAGGTTGTAGTGAGTTGAGATGACACCATTGCACTCCAGCCTGGGCAGCAAGTAAGACTCTGTCTCCAAAAGAACAGAGCATTAGAGATCTGTAGGACAATAATAAAAGAGTAAACACATGTGTCACCAGAGTTTCATAAGGAGAGGAAAAAGAGAATAGTGCTGAAAGAGTATTTGGGATGAATAAAGGCTGAAAATATCCCAAATTTGGTGAGTAAGCCCCAAATAAGATAGGCGCAAAGAAACCTACACCAAGACACATAATTAAACTTATGAAAACTCAAAAATAAAAACCATATTAAAAACAGCCAAAAAGAAAGGACACATTCCCAATGGAGAACATGGATTTATTTAATTTTTAAAAATTTTACATGTCCAGAATGTGCAGTTTGTTAATAGGTATGCATGTGCCACGGTGGTTTGGGATGATGAAAGATTTTGGAAACAGTGGTGATAATTACACGACATTGCGACTGCAATTGATGCCGCTAAGTCATGTACTTAAACATGATTAAAATAGTAAATCTTATATATATTTTACCACAATAAAAAGAATGTATTTGAAATGTGCAGCCCCTATAGCCCACTGGCAGGGACTGGTAAGGGGAAAGGAACAGATAATGGACTAGACTCTTCTGCTGGTCTGTAGTAGAAGATGTGTGCACCAGGCAGGTCTCTTGAGCAGCCTGTGTTAGTGGTACCTTAGCCATTAAGACATGGCATGTAAAGGAGAGCTACTTTCTCAACTGTCAGACTCGAAGATCTTTAAGTAGAACTTCAATTCTCAGCCATGAAATTGAAGTGGGGAGAGCTTTGCATCACTTATTTTCCCTCCTGTCTTTTTCAGATACAAATTGTATTGTCAGCTGTGGAGGGACAAACTAGATGTGCTGATCTAGGGAAGAGAGAAAGAGCTCAGTGCTTCCCCAGGGCTCCTGCCTCAGCCTCCCAAGTAGTTGGGATTACAGGTGTACATCACCATGTCCGGCTAATTTTTGTATTTTTAGTAGAGATGGGGTTTCACCATGTTGGCCAGGCTGGTCTCAAACTCTTGACCTCAAGTGATCCACTTGCCTCAGCCTCCCAAAGTGCTGGGATCATAGACGTGAGCTGCTGCACCCGGTCCAAGATACTTTATATAAACATTTGCTGTACATCTTGCATATGTTTACATTGAACTATTAAATATGTTAATCAAGTTTTTAGATATTACTTATGATTTTAGTATATCTGGGTGTGTTGCACTCCCATGCAATTTCTATTAAAGGATGAACCGAACACTATATTGCTGGCTGGATATCATTCATTCATTTGCTAAGCATTTAATCAGTCAGTACATGCAAGGTACTCTGCTATACCTTGAATCCCAATCTAAAGCACTCTCCCTGTCATCCCTACTGCCCTCAATACGCCAGGGGCAGGGACTAACCTGGGAGCCTAGGCAGGATGCCCCACACTGCACAAAAGCTGCTGTGCTCTAGCAAAGCCTAGGGTTGCTTTGCTGATTCCAGAAATTTAGGGAACAAGGTGGCAAGGTGTTGGTGTTTGGTGTGTTTCTTTTAAAAAATCGTATCAATAAAGGGTTTTATTAATTTTCCACGTCACCAATTATTTTTCTGCCAAACATCCCTTGAAAGCAGATGGACTTTATCTCTCTCTACAGAGTGGAACTTGAAGTATAGATATGATTTGGTCTGCTCAGGATCATCCAGCAAGTCACTGACAGATTTGGGGATGCTAAGTGCCAGAAAAGAAAGGAATTTCCTCCCCTTTTCTGACACCTTCCTTCACCTTCCCAGTCAGTCCTGATCTCTCACACCACCTCTTTCTTACAGAACTCACTCTCCAGGCTCTTGTGGCACATAGTTTTGTACTGTTTCTCATTTCCACAGCTAGATTGCAGGCTCTTTGAGTCTCTCTAGCAGAGGATAGCACATGGTGGCTGTCCATGGCAATACTTTTGTATCTTTCTATCTTTTGCATCTTTCTGTCTTCTCTTCTGCTTCCATAGTATATCTGTGATTTCCTATGTATCATCTTCTAAGGGAGAGTGATATTCTCAAAACATATATTGTCTATATTATAATCATGATTGGGGCCAGCCTGAGGTGGTGGTTGTAATAAGGGTCTTCTTGAGGTAAAGTTTTCTGTTTGAGTTTTCTAATCTAAAGGAGCAATACGCCTTTTCAGGGACCTTGAAATACCTAAGAGAAAGACAGAAATAAGGTCTAGCTAGAAAACATGATTTTCTTTTCTTTTAAAATAATTATTAGCTGGGTGGGGTGGCTCATACCTGTAATTCTGATGCTTTGGGAGGACAAGGCAGGAGGATGGTTTGGGCCCAGGAGTTTGGGACCAGCCTAGGTAACATAGTGAGACCCCATCTCTACCAAAAATTAAAAAAAAAATTAGCTGGCCTGGTAGCATGTGCCTGTAGTCCCAGATATTAAGGAGCTGAGGTAAGAGGACCGCTTGAGCCCATGAATCTGAGGTTGCAGTGAGCTGTGTTCAAGCCACTGCACTCCAGCCTGAGTGACAGAGCAAGACCCTAGCTCAAATTTTAAAAAAAGAGAAAAAAAATAATTATAAGATATTTGATACAAACATACACATATATTATTAACCCTTGTAACACATATATGTTTACGTGTAAATATATAAACATATGCAAATTATAAAGATTAATAATAAAATGAATACCAGAGAAGCAAATGTTCAACTTAAAAATAAAACATCACCAACACTGTTGAAGCTACCTTTACATTTTTCCTGTATTTCATCTCTTTGCTTTCTCTCTACCCACTCCTGTTAGACACTATCGTGAATTTTGTATTTGTCATTTCCTTACTTTTTTTTCTTCTTTTTGTTTTTTTACTTTTTTGTTGTTGTTCTCTGAAATGAATGAATTGAAGCAAACATTTCCTTACTTTTAAATAGATTTATTTTTTTTCTTCTTTTCTCTCAGACCTCTCAGGGATAAATTTTCTTTATAGATTTAGTACATAAGTATTTTTTTGTTTCTCCTTTTTTCTTTTTTTCCCCTCTTTTCTAGAATATACTCCAGGATAGTACATAGGTATTGATCACAAAACAATGTATTATTTAGTTTTGCATTTTTGAACTTCAGACAAATATAATACAGTACATTTTTGGTATTTTGATTTTTTAACTTAGCATTATATTAGAGTAAAATGTTATTTTGTGTATAGTTATAGTCCATTTATTCTCACTGCTATGTAGCACTCCATTATGTGAATATTCCACAGTATTTTTAACCATTCTCCTGTTGCTGGAACGGTTGTTTCTGTTTTTATTTTTTTTTTAATTTGAGACAGGGTCTCACTGTGTCACCCAGACTGGAGTGCAGTAGCGCAATCTTGGTTCACTGCAGTCTCGACCTTCTGGGATCAGGTGATCCCCTCGTCTTAGCCTCCTTGGTAGCTGGGACTACAGGTATGTGCCACCATGCCTGGCTAATTTTTAAATTTTTTATAGAGGCAGGGTCTAACTATGTTGCCCAGGCTGGTCTCGAACTCCTGGACTCAGGTGATCCTCCCGCCTTGGCCTCCCAAAGTGCTTAGATTATAGGTGTGAACCACTGCACCTGGCTGGCTGTTTCTGTTTCTGTTGTTTTTTTTTTTTTTTTTTTTTTTTCTTTTTTGAGACAGGGTCTCACTGTGTCACCCAGGCTGGAGTTCAGTAGCGTGATCTTGGTTCACTGCAGCCTCAATCTCCTGGGTTCAGGTGATCTTCTCATTTTAGCCTCCCCAGTAGCTGGGACTACAGGTATGTGCCACCGTGCCTGGCTAAGTTTTAAATTTTTTATTGAGACAAGGTCTCACTGTGTTGCCCAGGCTGGTCTTGAACTCCTGGACTCAGATGATCTTCCTGCCTTGGCCTCCCAAAGGGCTGGGATTATAGGCGTGAACCACCACACCTGGCCGGGTGTTTCTGTTTTTTGTTTTAGTTTTCTGAGACAGGGTCTCACTGTGTCACCCAGGCTGGAGTGCAGTAGCATGATCTTGGTTCACTGTAGCCTCAACCTCCTGGGCTCAGGTGATCTTCTCATCTTACCCTCTCTGGTAGCTGGGACGACAGGTATGTGCCACCATGCCTGGCTAATTTTTAAATTTTTATAGAGACAAAGTCTCACTGTGTTGCTCAGGCTGATCTCAAACTCCTGGACTCAGGTGATTGTCCCTCCTTGGCCTACCGAAGTCCTGGGATTATAGGCATGAGCCACCACACCTGGCCGGCTCTTTCTGCTTTTCTTTCTTTCTTTCTTTTTTTTTTTTTTGCTGTGACTAACAATGCTGCTAGAAGATTCTTTCTATGTCTCCTAGTCCAGACATGTGAGGGTTTCTCTAAGGTATTTGGCAGTTCTTGGTTTGGTTCACTCTCAGATCAGTTCTCACCCTTCTGCTGCTCTGCTTTGTATTACAGGAAGTGGACCCCCAAAGGCTGTGTTTCAGGGTTTTGTGTCAGCTGGGTTGGTGTGTAGGAGACACCAGAGAGGGAGATTGGAGGGCACAAAGAAGAAAGAAGCCAGGTATTTGTCCCCTTCTCTCTGTCTTGAACAGCCTTTCTGGAAGTTGCAGTAGCTGAGTGTCATTCTGGCTCTAGGTTGTGGGCAGGTCCACTGTGGTTCTAGCTTCTGCCAGGTGATTATTGTACATGCATTTCTATAACATTGCTTCCTCTCTTTGTCTTGCTAGCCTAGGGGTCATCAAACTTTTCCTGTAAAGGAGCAGAGAGTAAAATATTTTAGTCTTTACAGGTCATACAGTCTGTGTCACACTCAACTCTGTGAGTAGGTGTGTCTGTGATCCAATAAAACTTTATTTCCAAAAACTAGCAGTGAGCTGCATTTGGGTAGCGCAGGCTACTGTTGGGCTGCCTCCCGCCTAGCCTAAGGGTTGTAGCCTGCTGTTGCTAATGTTTCCATTGCTTCATTAACCCGTTTGGTTTCTCAGATGTTTCATCACATCATAATTTCCTTCATTCATTACCATATGGCACAAATACGTAGGTGTTTCCAGATTTTCTGGTAGGACTCTGGCTGATTCAAGGTTATACTAAGAGTTAGAATTGCTGTGTTGTAAGGTATGTACATTTTCAGCCCTAACAAGCTAATGTCAAATTATTTTCTAAAATTCATTGTACCAATTTCCAGTTCTTCCAGATATATGAAAGAGTTCTCTTTGATTCATATCTTTGCTAACACTTGGTGTTATCAGACCTCTTAATTTTGGCTAACCTGGTGTGTTCTCACTCATAAGTGGGAGTTAAACAATGAGAACACATGAACACAGGGTGGGGAACACTGCACACTGGGGCCTGTTAGGGGTGGGGGGCTAGGGGAGAAATAGCATTAGGAGAAATACCTAATGTAGATGACGGGTTTATGGGTGCAGCAGACAACCACGGCACGTGTATACCTATGTAACAAACCTGCATGTTCTGCACATGTAACCCAGGACTTAAAGTGTAACAATTAAAAAATAAGAAAAATAGCATATTAAACCATTGGCATATCATGATGGTATTAAATTTCATTTACTGGCCCGGTGTGGTGGCTCTTCCTTGTAATCTCAGCACTTTGGGAGGCCGAGGCAAGAGGATTTCTTGAGACCAGTCTAGGGAGCATCATAGCGGGACCCCATCTCTACAGAAAATTAAAAAATTAGCTGGGCATGGTGGCATGTATTTGTGGTCCCAGCTACTCCTAGGGGGCTGGGGTGGGAGGATCGCTTGAGCCGGGAGATCAAGGCTGCACTGAGCCATGTTCTCATTACTGCACTACAGCCTGGGCAACACAGTCAGACCCTGTCTTAAAAAAATTATTTACCCACTTACTATATTTATTCAGTGTTCATGTTTCTTTTTCTGTGAAATCTCTGTTCCCAGGGATAAAACTCAAAATATTTTAAAAACATGTTAAACAATATGGCAGGTTTTTCACACTCAGTATTTCGAAGTTGTGCTCCTGGATGAGTATCAAGCCCATCTATTCCATTCTTTGTTCATTTGGTTGTCTTCTTTCTCCCTTCAGTTGCAATTCTTTCTGCTATTTATTTTAGTGGTTGTTCCAGGACTCATACTATACATTCTTAGCCTATCAAATTATTTATAGTGAATATTGTACCACTTCACACTTCAGGTGTCCCAGCTGATACTTTCCACATCTGATAACCTTAAAATGGCACAATTCCATTAACCTGCCACCCCATTCTTTGTGCTATCATTGTCATATCTTTTATTTCTATGTATATTATAAATGCCACCTGACAATATTATTTTTTTCTTTAAGCAGTCAGTTGTCATTGAAAGGAATTAGAAGATAAAAAAATTTTAAAATTTACCATCTTATTTACCAATTCTGGTACTCTTCATTTTCTTTTTTTCTGTAGTTCCAGATTTCCGTCTGGTATTATTTTCCTTTATCCTGAAGAATATCCTTTAGCATTTCTTGTAAAGCAGGTCTGCTGGTGCCAAATTCTCTGGGTTTTTGTTTATCTGAAAATGTCTTCATTCAACCCTGATTTGGAAGGATACTTTTGTTAAATACAGAATTATGGGATGTCAGCTTGTTTTTTTCTTTCAGCACTTTAAATATATCATTCCAATTTTTAATAGCCTTCATTGTTTGTAATGAGAAGTTAGCTGTTATTCATGTATGTAATATGTGTGTGTGTGTGTGTGTGTGTGTGTGTGTGTGTGTGTGTGTGTGTTTTTCCATTGTGGACTTTCAGGATTTTTCTCTTTATCTTTAGGTAAAGATGTACCAATGGTGTGTCCGTGTGTGTGTGTGTGTGTGTGTGTGTGTGTGTGTGTTTTATTTATTTAAGCTATTTTTATTTATTCGTAAGTCAAGTTTACATTTAAATTTGGAAAACTTTGGGCCATTCCTTTGTATAACTATCTGTTCCACTTTCAGCCTCCCTCTAGGACTCCTTTTAATGTAGGTGAGACTGGTAATTTTTATAAATTCCTGAGGCCCAGTTCACTTTCTTTTTCCTTCCTTCCTTCTTTCTTCCCTCCCTCCCTCCCTCCCTCCCTCCCTCCCTCCCTCCCTCCCTTCTTCCTTCCTTCCTTCCTTCCTTCCTTCCTTCCTTCCTTCCTTCCTTCCTTCCTGAGGCAGTCTCAGTCTGCTGCCCAGGAGGTCTCAAACTCCCATGCTACAGCGATACTCCAGCCTCAGCTGCCTAAGCAGCTGGGATTACAGGCAGGAGCCATCACACCTAGCTCTCAGTTTACTTTTCTTGAATTTCGTTATTTTTCTTTTAAAGATTGGATACTTTTTATTGCCCTGTCTTCAAGTTTGCTAGCCCTTTCTTCTGTCAAGTCCATACAGTAAATTTTTCATTTCAGTTATTGTTCTTTTCAATTCTACAATTTTCACTTGGATGTTTAAAATTTTTTTTTCTGGGGCTAAGCATGGTGGCTTATGCTTGTAATCCCAGCACGTTGGAAGGCTGAGGCTAGAGGATCACTTGAGGCTAGGAGTTTGGGACCAGCCTGGGAAACACAGCTAGACACATAGCTACAAAAAATAAGAAAATTAGCTAGGCATGATGACATAAGCATGTAGCCCCAGCTACTAGGAGGCTGAGGTGGGAGGATCGCTTGAACCTAGGAGTTTGAGGTTGCAGTGAGCTGTGATCATACCACTACTTTCAGCCCAGTGACAGAGTGAGACCCTGTCTCAAAAAACAAAAATTAAATAAAATTTCTGTTTCACAGCTGGTATTACCTATCTTTTTGCTTATTAATGCCATATGCTTCTTTAAGTCCTGAACATACTTATAGGTGCTTAAAGTTGTCTGCCAAATCACGCATACCTGTGTCATCTCAGGGTCACATTTTCTGTTTTTTTTTCTTTTCATGTATACTAGTCTTAGATTGTATGCTGGAAATCGGTGCCGATATTTAATACGTTGTAGAGACCTTGAGTTTTGTTTTCTTCCTCCAAAGACTGATAATTTTTGTTCTAGCAGGCAGTTCAATTACTGGCTGATTGCTTCGAATTCGTGTAGAATTATTTTTAGGCTTTGTTAGGCTAGATCTGGGGAAAGCCCATATTTGTGGCAAGCCCCTCCTGACAACCCCTGTAAATTGGCAGGACTCAAAACTCCAAAGCTCTCTCTCCCCTTCAGATCTTGTCAAGGCTGTTGAGCGGTCTTTTTCTTATTATTGTTTATATAGTCTGGATACAAATTCTTTGTTACTTAAATGGGTTGAAAATACTTTCAGTTGATCAGCCTTTTCACTTTCTTTATGATATCTTGATAAATACAGATTATTAATTTTAACACAGTAAAAATTTTCAGAGGTTTTTTTTTTTTTCTTTTGAGACAGATCTTGCTTTGTAACCCAAGCTGGAGTGCAGTGGTTCAATCATGGCTCACTTCAGCCTTGACCTTCTGGGCTCAAGTGATCCTCCCACCTAACCCTTCCAAGTAACTGGGACTATAGGTATGCCCCACTGTGCCTAGCTAACTTAATTTTATTTTTCTTGTAGACCTGGATGTCTCACTATGTTGCCCAGGCTGATCTTGAACTCCTGGGCTCAAAGAATTCTCCTGCCTTGGCCTCCCAAAGCTTTGGAACTACTGGCACGTGCCATTGCATTTCAGCCTTTTTTTCTTTTTCTTTCTATTTTTTTTGAAACCATCTCACTCTGTTGTCCAGCCTGGAGTGTGGTGGTGTGAGCTTGGCTCATTGCAACCTCCACCTCCCGGGTTCAACTGATTCTCTTGCCTCAGGCTCCCGAGTAGCTGGGACTACAGATGTGCGCCACCACGCCTGGCTAATTTTTTGTGTTTTAGTGGAGACAGAGTTTCACAGTGTTGCCCAGGCTGGTCTCAAACTCCTGAGCTCAGACAATCCGCCTGCCTCGGCCTTCCAAAGTGCTGGGATTACAGGTATAAGCCATCACGTCCAGCCTTTCATTTTCTTAATGTTCGTGTTTTCCATCTTTTTCAGGAAACTTTTCTGTACTCTTAAGGCATAAAAATAATCTCTTCTAAACATTTAAGTGTGTCTTTCCCAGTTAAATTTTTAGTCCATCTGGAATTGATTTTCATAAGTGGTTTTGGGTAGAAATCTGGTTAAATTTTTTCCATATAGGCAAACAGTTGTTGCAGTACCACTCCTTTTTTTTTTTTTAATTATACTTTAAGTTCCGAGGTACATGTGCGGAATGTGCAGATTTGTTACATTGGCATACATATGCTATGGTGTTTTGCTGCATCCATCCCCCCTTCATCTATATTAGGTATTTCTCCTAATGTTAGCCCTCCCCAATCCCCCGCCCCCTGCTATCCCTCCCCTAGCCTCACTCACTTATGAGTGAGAACGTGCAGTGTTTGGTTTTCTGTTCTTGTGTCAGTTTGCTGAGAATGATGGTTTCCAGCTTCATCCATGTCCCTGCAAAGGGCATAAACTCATCCTCTTTTATGGGTGCATAGTACTCCATGGTGTATATGTGCCACATTTTCTTTATTCAGTCTATCATTGATGGGCATTTGAGTTGGTTCCAAGTCTTTGCTATTGTAAACACTGCCGTAATAAACATATGTGTGCATGTGTCTTTGTAACTGAATGTTTTATAATCCTTTGGGTATACATCCAGTAATGGGATTGCTTGGTCAAATGGAATTTCTATTTCTAAATCCTTGAGGAATCCCCATACTGACTTCCACGTTGGTTGAACTAACTTACACTTCCACCAACAGTGTAAAAGTGTTCCTATTTCTCCATATCCTCTCTAGCATCTGTTGTCTCCTGATTTTTTAATGATCACCATTCTAACTGGTGTGAGATGGTATCTCAATGTGGTTTTGATTTGCATTTCTTAATGACCCGTGATGATGAGCTTTTTTTCGTTTGTTTGTTGGTCGCAGCACTATTTCTAGTCCATCTTTCCCCTGTGTGGTATGTAATGTTATTTTTGAGATACCTTACATTTCTTTTCTCTCTCCTCTCCTCTCCTCTCCTTTCCTCTCCTCTTCTCTCCTCTTTCCCTTTTTTTCTTTTTTGAGGCAGGGTCTGGCTCTGTTGCCCAGGCTGAAGTGCAGTGGCATGATCATTGCTCACTGCAGCCTTGACTTCCTGGGGTCAAGCAATCCTCCTACCTCAGCCTCCTGAATATTTGGGATTACAGGCACCCACCACCACACCTGGCTAATTTTTGTATTTTTTGTAGAGATAAGGTTTCACCATGTTGCCCAGGCTGGTCTCGAACCACTGGACTCAAGTGATCTGCCTGTCTTGGCCTCCCAAAGTGTTGGGATTACAGGCATGAGCCACGACGCCAGGTAGAGATACCTTACATTTCTATATATGCATGCTGCTGCTTCTGCTTCAGATGGTCCTTTTTCTCTTCCACTAGTCACTTTGTCCACCGGTGTGCCAGTAAACATTGCCTTAATTACTACAACTTTCTAAGTATTGGTATCTGGTGAGCAAATCTCCTCACCTTATTATTATTCTTTGTCAGGTTATCTTGGCTATCCTTTGGCCTTTGCTCTTCCATATATATTTTATTTTGTTAATTTATTTTTTGAGACAGAATCTTGCTCTGTCATCCAGGCTGGAGTGCAATGGCGCAGTCTCGGCTCACTGCAACCTCCGCCTCCTGGGTTCTGGTGATTCTCCTGCCTCAGCCTCCCGAGTTGCTGGGATTACAGGCACATACCACCACACCTGGCTAATTTTTGTATTTTTAGTAGAGACGAGTTTTCATCATGTTGGTCAGGCTGGTCTTGAACTCCTGACCTTAAGTGATCTGTCTGCCTTGGCCTCCCAAAGTACTGGGATTACAGGCATGACCCACTGTGCCCAGCCTCTTCCATATATACATATATTTAAAATCAGCTTGTCAATCTCTTATTTATTGGGAACCTATCATGTATTCAGTGAAAAAACAGAAGTTTTAGAATATAACATTGTAATGTGCCTGTATTCAAATTGCAGAGAAGATTAATATATATGAAACAGTGAATAGAATAAGATATTTTGTAAAGTGAAGATTGTGTAGAATATATTAGATGTGTAGGAGAAACCCACAGGGAAGCTGGAGAAAGAGGACTTTAAGGGATAAGGGGATTAGAGAAATCTCAGAGGGTAGTTGGTCTTGAAGTGTGAGATGAAGAGGGGAAGGAGAGGTAGTTCAGGGGTGATTAAAATAAAACTTACTTGAGAATTAATGCATTCCAGTTTACAAAGTACTTTCACATATATTATCTCACTTGGTCCTCAGAATCTGACTGGGTAAGACAGGTAGTAGTCCCACTTTAGGGGAAGTATAGGTAAAGTGGTTTGCCTGAGAATCCAGTTTATAAATGTTAGGCTGAGACTTCAAAGTAGATCTACTTCTGGTTCAGAATTCTTTACATTGCATCCCCTTATCTCTCCATATATGGGAATAGGTGCTGAAGAAAGCTAGGAGTCCTGGAACTGAGGTGTGTGTGATGCATGTGCCTTCTTCCTTATGCAGAGCATGCCAGGAATCAGGAGAGGCCCCCTGATCAGAGATGCTGAGTAATGCCTTTAGCATCCAGGCCCACTCAACTAGGGGCCCTGAAGAGGAGATCACTGGGAGCAAATAAAATAAGAGCGGCAGATAGCACTCACAGGGCCTCAAAAAGATCTTGCACATTTCTTAGGAAATTTAATTTAATATGGAATCAGTTATGTTAATATGGTGGCTCTGTTATAATGGGCTTGTTTTTTCCTTAAAAATAATATCACAAATTGTGTATTTCTATCAGGCAAAATTTGGGGTTACTATCATTTGCTGGCAACTTTCATTAGGCACATCGTTTCTGGCATAGAGCTAGTCTTCTAATTCAAAATAGTGGGAGCTGGTAACATTTAAACGCATTTCCAGCAAGTTCCCTTTTCTTTTTTTTTCAGCATATGTGCTGCCAAAGCGAGCATGCAAGTTCCCTTTTCTTAATCTATCCCCAGTCCATTAAGTGCTGAGTTCAAGCTGGTATTTGTGTCCCATTGATGATTCTCCCTCGTTTCTAAGTAACACCACCGTCCAAGACTGACTGAATGTGAACTGATCATGTCACAGGAAACTGATGTAAGTTATTCTGATATTTTTCAGGAGTATCTTCATTTAATTGAAATAAAGCTTCAAGATGAAGGGATAAAGGTGTGCAGTGGTGGACTTTCAGGCAATCACCATTGATGTTGGGGCAGGGGGTGAATGGAACAGTAGAGAAAGAGAAAATACTGTTTTAATCCACCATCTTATACCTGAAATCACAACAAATCAGCAAAATGTCCTCAAAATGCAAAGTAGCAAACTTTTGCTGATACCTACAACATGCCTTTCTCTGGGAAATGTGGTTTAATCTCAAGAAGTTTAAGGTCCATTGGAGGTTATGTAAATTGGGAATTTTTAATTCAAGGTCTTTAGATATTCTATGAACTACCTGAAATCCATGCAACATTTAATGCATATGTGTGTAGGTAGTTACACACACACACACATTTTTGGGGAAAGAGTCCAGAAGAATGCAGACCATCCAAGGGGCCTGTATCTCCTAAAAAATGTTTAAAAGCTACTAGTAAGCACTATCTAATTCTGTTTGCATAGACTCAGGACAGTGGGAGGGAGAGGCTCATTTCCTTCTCAAACAGTGATATCAGGGCCAGGGTTTGGAATCCTAACGCAGTCTCTCTTGGCTTTGTCCCTCTTGCAGGTCAGGTTGGGAAGCAGATTCTGTGACCAAAGGTTGGCATTTGGGAGGTTTATTAGGGAGTACTTCGGGGGGAATAATGCTTGTAAAAGGGAAGGGAAGAAAGCAGGATTGGACAGAGGGAGAAGTTGAGCTTTGATGCCATCCCAGAGGATGTCGCAGCTGATCACACGGGGAGTTCTGAAGCTGACATCCTGAGCTGGGGCGAGGGGGTTGGCCTTCACACCTCCGCAGTGTTCAGTCATTGTATACGGACTGGCCCAGTAAGAAAGTGTGGCCTTGGATGAGGTAGCTATTGTCATCTTGGGCAGTCTCAGGGTGGGGGCCCACAGTGGAGGGCTTTCTGCTGGTGGCCCTCACAACAGCGTAATTCCTTCCTTCCCATGTTCAGAGGAGTCCAGCCCTTGTACTGCTCATATCTACCTTTTTTTTTTTTTTTTTTTTTTTTGGTAAATCCTGGGAGAAGCTTCTCTAGGATTGAGACTGGCCCATCTTCCTGGGATAAACTTAGAAGAGGAAGATTAGGAACCAGTGCAGTGGCTCATACCTGTAGTCCCAGCACTTTGGGAGGCCCAGGTGGGAGTATCACTTGGTCCTAGGAGTTCGAGACCAGCCTGGGCAAGAGAGTGAGACCTCATCTCTACAAATAACTTAAAAAATTAGCCTGAAATGGTGGCATGTGCCTGTGGTCCCAGCTACTCGGGAAACTGAGGCTGGATGCTTGCTTGAGCCCAGGAGGTCAAGGCTACAGTGAGCTGTGATTGCGCCACTGTTCTCCAGCCTGGGTGACAGTGTAAGACCTGTCTGAAAGTAATAAAAAACAACAAAAAAGAGGATGAACCACAGCCTTTGTTGCTGCATCTAGTTCTGAGGTTTCAAGTGACACTCATCGTCTTCCCCTACTCTTCCCCATCCAGACTCCCCTCACCTTCAGCCAGCATCTTTGCCAGGGGTATGACCCAGCCATGCCACAATCTTTGAGGAGTCTGAACTTCTGTCAACCATGCCTTTCTCAGGTTATGGCTGCTGCACCTCTGCATTCACTACCCAAAATAGAGCAAGACAATAACCAAGAGGTGCCCAAATGAATCCCCTGGGTGTCCAAAGTTCCCCCCCCCGCACCCTACAACTGTAGCTTATAGTTCAGTGGAAATCTCACTGCATCCCCTAGAGTGAGCATCCTCATTTGGGAACCAGGACCTCTAACCTACAGAGCACAGAATTATGGGGATAGGAAGTACAAACTCTCCTAGTGGGCCAGTGGAAGTGATGATAAATGGGGCCATTTTTGTCTAAATGAATTTGTTATCTATCTTAGGTGGAAGGTAGCCAGTGTAACTTGCCACCAAGTACTGCCACCACACTTGCCACCAACTGGCCTGTGGGTCTACTTAAGTGATAAAGCTATATTCTGCACTCAAAGTTGGTCTTTGTCACTGGCAGTGGCAGTAGCTACATCAGCCTCAATAAATGGGACCGCATGTTGTTGGACACAGGTGTAACTAACATTGTTTTCATTATGGTACTCGGTTCATGTGTACCCATGTGCCAGCACCGGGGTGACTGATGTCAACTGGCTGTCAACTGAACTATACCCTGAGACTTAGTTCCTCTTCCTGGCGGATGCTCTGTGGTGGGTATTAACATGCAACACAACTGTCTATATACTTTATGTCCACTCCCATAAGTTTTAGACTCAGATTTCTTGTCCTTGATATTCCATTCTTTCTCCTTCTTGTTCCATGACCATCTGGCCAAGCCATTTTCCACTGCCATAAGTTGGTGTATATTCTAACCTCATGTCATTTCTCCTTCCCCATCACTATTTCAAATCCACCTCTGAGTCAGATGGAGATATATCTGACTCAGATATATCTGACTCAGAAAATCCTTTTCTGATTTGCATTCATACCTTAAATTGACCCATCCAAAAACCAGGCTTGGCTCTCATCAGTTCACATAAGAAACTTCCTCTGTCCCCCAGGTACTGGTGCAAAGGTGTTGTAAGACATGGGGGTCTGTGATACCTGCTCATGCAGCTTGCTTGTAACCTCTGACCCTGCTTGTGCTCATTCTTGGATGTACCACTTCCATCTTTTAGTGGATCGTGGCTGGGCCTGCCAACCTTCTACTTTGGTGGGTCTTACCGGACCCAGTTCATAATGGGTTGTTCTGGATGCATGGTCATTTAATGTCCCGTCACTGGGCTCTCCATTTCTACCACAGCAGGTGCTGATTTTTGAAAGGTGTATGCTTCTCTGCTGCAGATCACATGGCCTTGTTTCAGAGCTCTAGGGTTTTTGTTGTTGTTTGCTGTTGTTATTGTTATTGTTGGTTTTTGAGACAAAGTCTTGCTCTCTTACCCAGGCTGGAGTGCTGTGGCTGAATTAGGGCTCACTGCAGCCTCGACCTCACACTTCAGCCTCCCAAGTAGCTGGGACTACAGGCGTGCACCACCTTGCCTGGTTAATCTTTGTATTTTTTGTAGAGACAGGTTTTTGCTATGTTGCCCAAGCTGGTCTGGAACTTCTGGGCTTGAGTGTTCTGCCCACCTCAACCTCCCAAAGTGTTGGGATTACAGGTGTGAACCACTGTGCCAGTGAATTTTAGGGTTTTCTAGTGTGATTTTCTCACTGAGGCTTTTCAGAAAATCCTCATGTCTTTTCTCACTGTCGATACGCTAACACCCTGGGCCTTGCTGTGATGTATGGACTAAGTGGGAGGGCCACTTCCACTGCCACCTGGACTCTCTGCAGAGTCCTTTCCTGCTCTGAATCCCACTCAAAGCAGGCAGCTTTTCATGTAACACAGTACATGGGTTAGAGTAGTATTCCCTGATGTGAAACATGCTGCCTTTAGAGTCTGAAGAGGCCTACCAGGCACTGTTTCCTTCTTTTTATTGAGATGCAATAATGTGTCCTTAACTTTGGAGGGGATTTCCTGGCGTGCACCACATCACTGATTTTATTGATGTGGAAGACACCAACTGTTTGCAGGTTTTATGTTCCACTCTCTGGAAAACATATTTGCCTTAACAAGTCCCTTAATGTGATTATAAATCATTCTATTATAAAGACACATGCACATGTATGTTTATTACAGCACTGTTTACAATGGCAAAGACCTGGAACCAACCCAAATGCCCATCAATGATAGACTGGATAAAGAAAATATGGTACATAGACACCATAGAATACTATGAAGCCATAAAAAAGGATGAGTTCATGTCCTTTGCAGGGACATGGATGAATCTGGAAACCACCATTCTCAGCGAACTGACACAAGAACAGAAAACCAAACACCGTATGTTCTCAGTCATAGGTGGATGTTGAACAATGAGAACACATGGACACAGGGAGGGGAACATCATACACTGGGGTCTGTTGAGGGGTGGGACAGTAGGCAGTGAGGAGACTGGGGAGGGGTAACATTGGGAGAAATACCTAATATAGGTGATGGGAGGACGGAGGCAGCAAACCACCATGGCATGTATATACTTATGTAACAATTCTGCAAGATCTGCATATGTGTCGCAGAACTTAAAGTATAATTTAAAAAAAACAGACCCCTTAATGTAATAACTACTTGCTGTCCATCTAGATGGCATAATCATCATCTATATAGAAAATCAGTTTGATGTTCTGTGGGATTTTCAGCCAGAACAGATCTCTCCAAAGGGTAGGAGAGTTAGTATAGCTTCAGGACAAGATTATAAGTGTGTACTGTTGTTTCTTCCAAGTGAATTTAAACGTTTCTGATAATCTTTTCTGAAAGATATAGAATACAATTATCAGATCATACTACATACCTGAGGCAGTCTAAGTCTGTTCTACCAAAGATAGCATATCCGACACAGCAGCTGCAACTGTGGTTACTACTTGGTTAAATTTGCAGAAGTCTACTTTCATTGCCCAGGATTTGTCTCATTTTCTCCAGGCGCCAGACTGATGAATTAAATGAAGACATGATGGAAACCACTATCTCTGCATCCTTTCAATCAGGATGCACTAATTTTTCCATTTCCCCTGAATGCAATATTGCTTTGCATTTCCTATCTTGGCTTGCTTGTAAGCCAAGGAGTCGGGGGCAGTTTCACAGATTTTCACCTGGCGTTTCCACTATGATAGCTTTTCCCCTACAGGCCAATGTACCAGTGTGGTGGTTCTACCAAATACTAAGTATGTCCTTCCAGTTATACATTAGAAAATCAGAGAGATGACCGCTGTATGGGTTGCAGATGTACTTGACATTTACGTGACCAGGACTTAAGCCAGGACTCCAATTTTTACCTAAACTCCATACGATTCACTGAGGGGACTTGGTGCTGTTTTAGGACTCTGGAAATTAATGTCAGCCTGGACCCTGTGTCTACTAGGATCCTTTTATGCGGTCTCCTTTCTTTACTGTATGGTTACCCAAGTAAATGACTGTAGGCCCATTGGTGAAGGAAACATGGGGAAACACTACCATGTACATCTGCCATGGTGTTACAGGATCCTTTCATCTGGGAGTCTGGCATCTCCTTTAGGCAATCATTTGTGTCTAAAAGCTGGCCCAGGTTCAGAAGGTGCTGCATTATCTTCAAGCAAGAGGGCAGTACGAGTCCCCAGTTGGCAGGAGTGGGCCACTCCTGCACAATCAGAAGTTCAGGGAAATACAGTCAACATTTTCAAGTGGGTCAACCCAAATGTCTCACAGCTAAGCTAACAAGAGGGCTTAGGCTTAAAACCCCGTGTCAATGAGTCATTGGATAAAGGCTGCACTGGAAAGAGGCTGTGACCTTAACATTTTATTAGGGACAATGGCCCTCAGCCTCCTAAGTATCCATCTTTGATTTATTTTGGTTTTACAATTTGAGTAATATCCTTGTTGGCATCCCAGTTATTTTGGTTCTAGAGATCCTGTATTCTTTTTCTTCTTCTTCTTCTTTTTTTTTTTTTTCCTGAGACAGGGTCTCACTCTGTTGCTCAGGCAGGAGTGCAGTGGTACAATCTTAACTCACTGTAATCTTGAAATCCTGGGCTCAAATGATCCTCCCAAAGTGCTGGGCTGTGTTCTATTAATTGTCTCCATAACTGTGTCTCAGCCCCCCTGGCTGCCCCTCCAATCTTGCCTCTCACTGTGATAATGACATCCATCCTTCCTCTAACAGTTAAGCATTACCATAGAGTGCAGGAGGGAGAGTCCTATCATGCTCATCCTAGTTGCTATTAATGAGTCCAGTCCTATAATGGAATGTCTACCATGAGCCCTGTCCGTAGAAGACAGCCACTGTTAAACCTCTTGGTAAAACTGGTGTATTTATTACTTTGGTAAGTGGTGTATCCTTTGATGGGCTTTCGGCCTTTCATAGTATCCACCTAGCACACTACCTCTCATCCTTTTAATCCTTTCCTCCATCATTTGCCAGGAACAATTCTTGTATTTCTGCTTCTCTTAGCATGGCCCACTGCCTTTTCTGTGCTTCCAGGAGTCATCCTAGTAACGCATTCACTCCGTCTCCTGGGATCCATGCCAGATTATATTATGGATCCCAGGAGAGCATTCCCAAAGCTATAAACTCTCTGTTATTCAACCGTATGTTTGCCCTCCTTGCTCCAGCACCCTGAGAATCCAGTCCCATGTGTCCTTTCCTCACTCCCGCTGCTGCGTGCTGGCCAGACCCTGTGGTGTAGTCTCCTTCCTCCCTGGCAGACTGCAAGTCAGATCCTGCTTTTCTCACTTCCCTACTGGGTTGCCTGGACTTAAGGAGGATAGAGTCTTTATTATTTCCTATTGCAACACTTGATTATGTTGTGCCTTAAACCTCATTATTGGCCTACTGACCAGGAGGAAGATGGCCTAGTGACCAGGAGGTGAGCCATGGGGGCACATGTTATTTTCCTAGGAAGAAGTTTTGCATCATCTTTGAGCAAGAGGGGATGCCAGTCCCCCTAATCAGCAGGAGTGGCCTGATTCTTCATGATCAGAGGGTTCAGGGAAGTATAGAGATTCAACATTTTCAAGTGGATCAACCCAGATGTCTTCATCCCAGGGGTAATGGTCCCATTCTTTCCCAAGCAAGGCCCTGTCCTTGGCATAGCAACCCTATTGGCTGACAGTTTAATCTTGGAACTCAAGTGCTCTTAAGTCCTCAGCCTAACCCTTGGCTTTTTCTGTCCTCTCATTGCAGTGATCAGAGCCTCTTCCAATTCTATGAAAGGGGCCATCTGGCCTTCACATTTAATTTCTGGCCTTCACTTTTAATTGATGATTAATCACTAACAGCTGTCCATTATCTTTTTCCACAGTGTTGTGTATTAGCAATAGCTACCCATTTTCATTGTCCTTAATGCTACTATTTTACCCATATTTCTCCAAATGCATGATATGTCATATCAGCCAATGCCTTCCTTTCCATCATCATACCATCCCAATGGCACCATCCCAAAGTGTCCCACCACAGGTGAAAGCTTCAACTATTGCTCTGCTACCTTGGGCCACCTACAACCAGTGATGGGATCCTCATTGCCAGCTGGGTGATCCTCTTTCAATATTCAAACCTAGTGTCTGCTTTTTAGACTGCCGGGATTGCCTAAGAGTCAATTGAAGATCAGCATGCAGGAGATTTATTAGGAATTGCTCTTGGGATCAAAAACTGTGGAGGAGAAGGGAGAAGTTGAGCTGTAATGCAATCTCAGTGGAGGCCTCCGCTGACCCTATGGGGAGTTCAGAATCTGGGGTGGGATGACCCTTGGTGCCTGTCCCTAGTTGGGGCAAGAGGACTTAACCTTTAAACCCCCATGTCAGTGAGTCATTGGATGCAGGCTGCCCTGGTAAAGGACCTTGACTTTGGCAATGTGCTTGTCTTTGCCAGGGTAATTCCTGTAGAGGCTGACAGCTAAGGGCTTTCTGTGTGCAGCAGTGCTAGTAGCTGGGAGTGACTCTTCCATTCCGGAAGGGAGGTCAGGGTGGTCCATCACAGCATCCAATACAATCACTAGTCACAATTTTTAAAAATCTTGAATATGACATCTCTCCATCCACCTTGGTTGATGAAATAGATGTGATTGTCTTGGTAGTCAAGAGTAATAGCCAAAAGACTAAATGTTCTTTAAGTTTAGGAAAGCTAGTAAGGAGGTGAGAAAAACAAGACTTGAACTATGATCTCGAGCAAATCACTTTACCTTTGAGCCTCTTTCCCCTCTCTGTACAACTAAATGGAAATTCCTGCCCTGCTTGCCTTCTGTTGTTTTGGATGATCTCATTAGCCATTAGACAACATATTTGAAAGTCATCTCTGATTTTATTTTTCATTTATTTTTATTTTCTATTTTTTTCAACAAGGGACATACCCAGATCGCTCTGATTTTAAATCTTCAGCCAACCTAATACTGTTTCCTGTGCATAGCAGGTGCCTGTTAGCAAGTCATAGGTGGTGGGAGGATCCCTGCACTTAAAATTTTTATTTCACTAGAAATCTTCTCAGAGTGCTAAACCCTTGAGAGAGACACCATGTTAAGTTGCTATCATTCTTCACATGTATGGAGACACCTCTAGATGTGAACAGAGGGATCCCAGGAAGGAGATATGTGAGAGTGTTAAAAATACGCTGCCCAGCCCTGGCTCTCCCATCAACACTTGCTTCATTGGTTAGTTTAGCAAGGGTGAAAGGATGGTGCTCACCGGTTTGCTGTGATGGGAAGCCTGGCATTCTCCTGCAGCAATAAGGGGGCCTGTCTATT
This sequence comes from Sapajus apella, assembly GCF_009761245.1. NCBI lineage: Eukaryota > Metazoa > Chordata > Mammalia > Primates > Cebidae > Sapajus > Sapajus apella. The sequence goes on from NW_022436963.1 coordinate 4,906,307, forward strand.
TTTCTAGTTAGGTCCCAGATCACCAATGTGTTGAGTCTACTGAATTTCACAAAACCAGGAAGTCCCTCAGTGCTGTCCAAATCCTAGCACTTCTGACAGTGTGTATAAGGAACTGTGCAGGTTTTGGCACTTCTCACTGTCTATTCAGTAGCAACTGAGTAAATAAAGGGAATGCAATTTCGAAATTTACCTCATTCATCATTTTTAGTGTTTTAGATGAAAGCGAGTACCCTCCATTCAATCACTCCTCAACTCCTGGCAGGAGGTAGTAATGACACCTATTTGGGGCAGACTGGGCAATGATAAAAATTCTCTGCACCCACAAAGCACCTTGTTCACAGAACTATTCTCCACTCACAGAGCCCAGCTAAAATGCAGCCTCTGCTATATCGAGTTCACCAAGAAACAGACATCAAGATGGGACAAGACATGAAGGGATTTCTTGGGGGAGGGAGCTGGTGAAGGCAGAGACCATAACACAGGTCTAACATCTGTGCAAGGAGGAAGGGAAGGAAGCAGGATTAGATAAGAAGAGTCTTTGACTGCAGCACAGCTCCAAAAGAGGTTCAGCCAGGCCAATGGGGAGTCCTCAAGCCAGTTTCACATTGAAGGAGTCTGGTGTCTTGCTGGAATGAGCCTACCTTAATACCCCACTGAGCTTAATCATTGGCTGGACTGTCAGCCAATTGCATGCCCCACAGGGGGAGATCTGAGCTGCCCATTTTCATGGCCACCACTGTCCACCGTTCGCCCCTTGCACTTCTCTATACAGGTTCAGGGAACAGCTTGTCCATAATTCCCATCAGCCTCTCTTCCTGAGGGGGAATTTAAAAGAGGTTAGTGGGATGAACCACAGGACCCATTGTTGCAATTGGGTCAGGGTCACAACTGGTATTCATCCTCTCCCTCCTCCACTATCCATTCTAAATTTCCTTCATCTTCAGCCACCACCTTAGCAGGTTGTGCTAACTTACTAGTAGTTTGACCCAAACCTTCATCTCCAGGGATCTGAGCCCTTGGTAATCATCCTCTCCCCCAGCTGTTGTTGCTATATACCGCTGTTTAGTTACAATGATGCAAGGAAGTCCTAGGAGGCACTACCACATATCTCCCTCCAGGCTCCGAGTAGATGGCCCCGCCATTGGCTGCAGCTCAGGAATCCTTTAATAATCACACTTCATGCCACATCTCCATGTGTGCAAAGTGGATGACCAAGTGTGATGCTCATAACTCTACCCATTGGGAAAATGTTCCCTCTCCACTGTCCTTCAAGGCCAATTCTGAACGTGGCTGTAATGCAGCCACTGCTCACTTGTATAATTCAGCTGGTATCCACATACAGTTTGTGCCCAACATTTAAAAAACTGATATGTAATTCATACACCACACCAGTTTGTAGGCCAAACTTGGCCCTTTTTCTGTCCCTGTAGTTGGTTGTGTAGGTTCCCCCACCCCCATTTGGCCACAGGTGCAAGCTGGGAGAGAGGTACTGGTGCAGCTGTGGTGGGTGATGTGGGGACTGGGCTACCTGTATGCTGGCTCAATCGCAGATGTACCATTTCCATCTTATAATGATCTGCTGCCAGGCCTGTCCCACTTTATACCTTGGCAAAATCAACAGAATCCAGCTCTGAATGAATAGTTGCAGATGTATGGTCATTTGATTACCCGAGGGTCAAGCATTCTGTCTCTATCAGGACCCAGTGACATATCAGGAACTGTTTTTCTAAAGGCAAAAAATTCTCCATTGCAGATGACATGGCCTTGCTCCAGAATCCCAGGGGCCTGCATTGATATTCTCTCACTGGGGCTTGCCATAGCCTCCACAGTACATCTTTTTTTCCACCGCTAACATTCCCTAAGCCATGGGATCTGCTGAATTTTATGGCCCAAATGGCACGACAGGTCCGCTGGACCTACTGGGTAGCCTTTTCCTGCTCTGGGCTCCATTCAAAGTTGCTGGCCTTCCATGTCACCTGGTATGGGCTGGAGTAGGTGGGCAATGTGTTGCCTCTAGCACCCAAGGAAGTCTATCAAGAACTATGTTTCCTTCTTTGTGGTAAGGAATGCAAGATACAGCAATTTGTCTTTTACTTTGAAGGAATATTCTGGCATGTGCCTGACCATTGGACCTTTAAGAGCTTCACTGAAGTGGCAGGTCTCTGATGTTTCACAAGGATTATCTTCCACCCCTGCAGCACATGTATTTTACCATGGCCCCAGCTTATTATTATTTTATTTTTATGGTTCTAAATATCTGGATGGTACTCATGGCCCCAGCTTATTAGCCACCTTTTGTGTAAATGACTATTGTCGTTGCTTCCCTGTGAATGCAGAATGGAAAAGAATGCATTCGCCAAATTGTCAACTACATACCCGATACATGAGGCCTTATTAGTTTGCTCTAGTGTTAATTCTGTGTCCAGCATACCAGCTACAGTTGGGACTGCCACTTGATTAAGCTTTTGGTGGTCTATAAGCATCCTCCAGGATCTATCTAGTTTCTGCAAGAGACAGATTGGTGAAATGAGTGGAATTATGATAGGTCGTGCATCATTTAGGTCTTTAATGATGGCACTAATCTCCACCCCCACCTCCAAGTGATATCAGGGTTTTGTTGTTGGAGTTTTTTTTTTTTTCACCATTGATCAGAAGGCAGTGATATTGTTTTTGATTTGCTGTCTTGGCTTGTAGGGGCTCAGTTTCAGAGTTCCTACTTGGCTGTTGCTACTACAATAACTCCTACTCCACAGGCCAAGAACCCGGCATGGGGCTTACATAATTTACCAAGGACCTCCATTCCAATTATACATGCAGTAGGGAAATGGCCACTAGGTGGCTCCATGGAGAGGCCCCCTGAGAACTGGCCCATAACCAGGACCCTATTTATGGCCTCCACATAAGGTAATAATGGGGAACCCGTGATGCTGCTTTGGGTTTCTAGGTATCTGTGTTAGCTTAGATACTGTGTCCAGTTGTTCTCAAAAGTCTGGAAATGTCTCTATTTTTTTTTCTATATAATCACACGAGTAAATGGTTCTAGATCCTTTGAAGAAGAACTGGGAGAATCATGATAGTATAACTTGCTATGCTGTTGTGGGCCCAAGGAACTTGGCCATGTCACCTCCTTTAGGCAGTGGTTTCCAGATCTAAAAGTTGCCTTGGGCTGTGAACAAACAGAGTGAGGGAAAGCAAGCTCTTTTTCTTTTTTTAGTGACCACCCTCAACCTCCATTCTTCCTTTTTGTTTGTTTGTTTGTGTGTGTGTGTGTGTGTGTTGCTTACAGATGTTAAGTAGCCCCCTTGATTGGTGCCCATCTATTTTGCCCCTGGAACATTATATGCTCTATTCACCATCTCTAAACTCTGTGTGTTAAGTCCCTGCCCCTGCCACAAGACTCTATTTCTTTGGGGCCCGTAATATACATGAATATTAAAGAGCCCAGCTCTGATTGCCTTTCCAATCATGACCTCTGGCCTGCAGAGAAGAACCATCACTAATCTTCTTGGTGGTGCCAGAAGGATGGGGAGCCCTCGACCTAAAGTTGCCTGTGGGAGGTCTCTGTAAAGTTGCTGGAATAAGCCTGCCTTAGTATCCCTGCCGTGGCCAGCCATTGGTTGGGAACAGCCTGTGGAAGCCTGGTGCACATGCGATGGCAAATCCAGAGGAGGAGCATCTGGGGCCGTCAGTCAGTGATCCCCCCCGCAGCAGGGGGCCTGAGCAGTGTGTTTTCATGACTGCTACACATCCTCTCTCAGGGAAGAGTCCAGGAGTGGAGAAGGCCTCTAACTCTTGATGTGATAACAGGAAGGAATGATTGTACCAAAGACAGGTAGGCATAGTTTCTGGGGTTTCTTTCCCTAAATTATCTTTGTAAACTTCACTTTCACAGATTTTTCTATATGCCCAACATTAAAAAAAACTGAGACATAATTCACAAACCATAAAATTTACATATTTTAGATGTACAACTCAGTGGTTTTTAGTACAGTCACAAAGTTGTACAAACATCACCACTATCTACTTTTGGAACATTTTCGTACCCCAAAAAGAAATCTTGTACTCATTAGCGGTGTCTCCCTGTTCCTCCTCCCCCATTTCTGGCAACCAGTAATCAGCTTTCAGTTTCATGGATTTGCCCATTATGGGCATTTTATGTAAATAGAATAATACAATATATGGCCTTTTATGTCTTTTTCTTTCTTTTCCTTTTTTTTTTTTTTTTTGTCTTTTGAGTTGGAGTATCTCTCTGTCACCTAGGCTGGAGTGCAGTGGCAAGATCTCAGCTCGCTGTAACCTCCACCTCCGAAGTTCAAGCAATTCTCCTGCCTCTGCCTCCAGAGTAGCTGGGATTATAGGGACCCACCACCACACCTGGCTTTTTTTTTTTTTTTAATTTTTAGTATTTTTTGTATTTTTAGATGAGGTTTCACCATGTTGGCCAGGCTGTTCTTGAATTCCTGACCTCAAGTGATCCGCCCGCCTCAGCCTCCCAAAGTGCTGGGCTTACAGGCATCAGCCACTGCGCATGGCTGTCTGCCTTCTTTCACTGAGCATAATGTTATGAAGGTTCATCCATGGTAGCATGTATCAGTACTTCATTCCTTTTGGGGTTGAATAATATTCCATTGTGTGAATATACCATATTTGGTCTATCCATTCATCAGTTGATGGACATTTGGGCTGTTTCCACTTCTTGGCTATTATGCATAATGCTTTCTGAACATTTGCATATTTTTCATATATTTATGCATGTTTTCAGTTCTCTTGGGTAGAAGATTGGACTACTGGGTCATATGGTCACTCTATGTTTAATTATTTGTGGAACTGCCAAACTGTTTGCCAAAGCATGTACCCAACATTCTTTTTTACCTATTAATTCTTTTAGAGATGGGGTCTTACTGTATTGTCCAGGCTGATTTCAAATTTCTGGGCTCAAGTAATCCTCCTATATTGGCCCAACGTTTTATATAGGCATTTTGGAAGACACAAAAGTGAAGATGCATAATATACATATACAATATAATATACCCCAAAGAGCATACTAGTTAGAGTAGATGGGAGATCAAATTAACATGTATACATTTAAAGTATAAGCACAGTACAGAAAATAATGAAGGGCTAATCTGTGTATCTCAAAATTAAAAGTAGATCTATACTCATATACTCTGGGAGCTAGAAGGGAAGAGAAGAGGAGGGAATGACGAATGTGTAATAGTTGGGATATGTCCCTCAAAACCTCCATTTCCACAATCTTCTTCAACAAGAACAGGATGGGACTACTCAGGACACGAGAAGGGCAACTGCCTGAGACTCTGGAAAGCAGGCCCGGTGGCAGGGAGGGATGTTCTCTGCCTGCTTTGTTTTACACTACATTTTTAGATAAGGATAAGAATCTGATATGACAGACTAGCCATCTATAGAACCTATGTTTTAGATGTTTCTTCCAAAAGTGAACATAAATGTGAGTAGAGCTACTTCTATTCTCTGAACTGCTGTCCTTGTGATAGATGGTACAAATTTGCTGACTAATTTGTTGAAGTTAAAATTAAAATATGTGACCAGGCTCAGAGAGAAAGCAATTAATCTATAGAGGAAATGAACACTGAACTGTGTGTTCTAGGCCATAGGAAGACTATCTTGAAGTATTTTCTATTTTATGCCAACATGATATTCTTGCATTGGTATTCTGCCTCTCTTCTTCCTTCAGTGGGTTTCTTAATGGATAGAGTCAAATAACTTTCATTTTCTATCCATTTATCTTTCAGAGAATATATAAATGATAGGATGGGCATTATTCCCACTGACTTATTCTGAGATACTTCTTAAATAAAACTAGCATCACCTTTGGTCCATGTCACTTTGATATTTGCAGGTGACTTCCTACTCTGGAAATTCCTTAACTCCTCCTCTCAGCATCCAGACCTCATTGCCCTTCAGTCATCACTGATAAACATGGAAGTTCGCTCACTGTACACTCTCACCTGGAAATGTTCACACAATCTGTCCTGCACAAGGAGATTTGTTTTGGGTTCTACAAACCCTCTTTTCTGAGCTTCCTTACCTTCTTGCAGGGCCGACATTAATTCTGAGTTTTAAGCAAGAAAATATGGGGAGTGAGGGAGAAGCCTTTTTTGTTTGTGCACTAAAAAGCATGTTCTGTTTCCCTCTTTGACGGAGGAGGGATTTGATAATGGACTGGTTTCCTCCACTTGTTAAAATTCTCGTCTTTTAGTATAGAAAAAAAAATTGCATGGTGAAGTTGTCTTTATTTTTTCCATGACTAAACACTGCATTTCTCAGCACTTAACAAGTCATTGTTCTGAAAAATTGGTTTCAGATCAGGCCCTGCTTCCTAATGAGGCAGTGACTTATTTGGTAATACATTTTTTATTTCTGGACTCTGAGCAGTAGCAGACAGGAAAAAGGGCACAAAAGATGGATGGTAAATAAAATGGTGCCATTGCCTCTTCCCAGTGGGGTCTGTCTGTGAGTAATAAAGGGTTGATGGAAGAGCCAGGTCATTGACTGGAATTCTGTTCATCAGGAAGTACTAATTAAACAGCTACTGTATGATCAGCTTTGGGCATTGTTGGTTGAGGACCCAAGGAAAAGGAGGGTTGCTGCAATCTAATCTGGGAGGCAAGACCTTAATCTTCCTATTTCTGGGCTTTCTGTCTCTATCACATCAAGTCTGAATCCTTCCTTTTTCTTGGAGGATCTTCCAAAGCTGTGATTCACCTGCTCTTACAACTTTACTTGCCATTTTATTCCCCAAAAGGAACTCTTCTTAAATCTGTCTGGTCTCATGTGCCATTTTCATTGGCTTCACTCACTGCTTTCCCTTCTCCCGTATTCCAAACCCAAAACTTCCAACTTTCAGAGTCTGATTCAAGTTCCATTTTTTTTGCAAGTTCCTTAATTGCTGCAGCATTTACTGATCATTTTACTTGATTTCTTCAACTTTAGAGCACAAGCCTATGTTAAATAATTTGATTCTTGCTTATAAATTATTCTGTATTTTTCATTAGCTTCAAGTGTTCCATGAAATTTTTCTTCAGAGTTGAGGAAACGTATTGTTTCTCTCCGAGTACTTTTTAAGCATCCTTCCAATAAATCAACAATATTTATTAAGTGCTTATTTTGCATCAGCACAGTTCCAAGCCACTGGAGAGATACAAGAGGATGAAACTAAGTTCCTGCCCATGTGGAATTATACTCTAGAGAGAGAGGCAGACAATAAACAGACCAAACAAATAGGTAATCTAATACCAGAGAGTGGTAAGTGATGAGCACAGTCTTGAATATATGTAAGTTCTTATCTAATCACTGTTTGGAGAATAAGTGGAGACTAATTAGAGAATAATATAACTAACAACCTTGTGCAAATTATTTGTGCACTTTACAGCAGAGCTGTAGTATCATCTTGGGTGCTTAACTTTGCGATGCTTCAGTTTCTTTGTCAGCCTGGGTGACAAAGTGAAACCCTGACTCAAGAAAAAAAAAAAAAAAGACTAGCAAGTGAGAAAAGACTATGGGGTAGACTGAGAGACTGAGCTGTGTCATACTGAGCCTTGAGTGTCAGGATGGGGAAACTGCATTTAACTTGGTACGTCTTTGAAGATTTGATTCATTCAGACCTCTTAGCGTCATCCAGCCAAATCCCTTACCCAATACATCGAAAACTCCCTTTTTGAAGGGTTTTTAGCAGAGTTTGTTACATCCTTCTTGATCTGCCCTCAACTTGTCATTCTGGCCTCATTCCTTATATTTCCACCAACTGAAATGATAAGCTTCTTGCAGTTTACTGAGCACTCCTTGTTCCATTGCCTCTGGATCTTCCCCTCCCCTCAGAGCCCTGTATTGATGGTGAACTCTAACTCATCTGTATTTGTAAACATTGTCATCCTGCATTTATTCATTCATTTAACAAACCATTTGAATGCTTACTATGTGCCATGTGTGGTGTACATGACTTAAGGAACTTTAGTAATAAGTAAATAAAATCTTCGCAAATAAAAATTTGATTTTAGCTCAAATAACCAGGTACATAAGTATTACGTCTTCTTCTTCTTTTTTTTTTTTTTTTTTTTGAGTCAGAGTCTTGCTTTTTGCCCAGGCTGGCGTGCAGTGGCAGGATCTCAGCTCACTGCCACCTCTGCCTCCTGGGTTTAAGCAATTCTCCTGCCTCAGCCTCCTGAGTAACTGGGATTACAGGCATGTGCCACCATGCCCAGCTAATTTTTTATTTTTTAGTAGAGACGGGGTTTCTCTATGTTGGTCATACTGGTCTCAAACCCCCGATTTCAGGTGATCCGCCTGCCTCGGCCTCCCAAAGTGCTGGGATTACAGGCTTGAGCCACCTTGCCCAGCTAGACATGTTTTTTTTTTTTTAGGATACTACAGGATACTGGAGTCATGCATGTTTAATGTCATCTACTAAACACAATTTTATGGTTCATTTTCCTGATTCATGCAAATGTATCAGAATTAAGCTACTCATGTTTGAATGGCCGATCTGGTCCATTTTTTATCCTCACTGTTAATCCTTGGATTGTTTGAAAGATCCCACCTTTTTTTCTTAGTGTGGATATCTGGCTTGCTTGGGAAAGTTAGCTGGTTTTTTGCACTTCAATCCAGGCACAATCTTGTATGCCCAGGAAATTAATGTTTTGAGCCTGACCTAAGGTAGTTAGAATTGAGCCCATTTCTGTGAGATTCCTCTTGAATGTCATGGCAAGAGAAAGTAATCTAGGACAGTCCCTATAACTCGTGGTATTACCTTCCCTGCTTACATCCTAGGTCACACATGCACTGACACTCTGCAAAGATGGAATGCTTTGACCACGGCAAAGCCACGGCCAGGTCAGATGGCAAAAGAAATATCTTCTCAATGCAAATCAAAACCACATTGAGATACCATCTTATGCCAGTTAGAATGACGATCATTAAAAAATCAGGAGACAACAGATGCTAGAGAGGATGTGGAGAAATAGGAATGCCTTTACACTGTTGGTGGGAGTGTAAATTAGTTCAACCATTGTGGAAGACAGTGTGGCAATTCCTCAAGGATTTAGAAATAGAAATTCCAGTTGATCCAGCAATCCTATTACTGGGTATATACCCAAAGGATTATAAATCATTCTGTTATAAAGACACATGCACACATACGTTCACTGCGGCACTGTTTACAATAGCAAAGCTGTGGAACCAACCCAAATGCCCATCAGGGATAGACTGGATAAAGAATATGTAGCACATATACACCATGGAATACTATGCAGCCATAAAAAGGATGAGTTAATGTCCTTTGCAGGGACCTGGATGAAACTGGAAACCATCATTCTCAGCAAACTGACACAAGAACAGAAAACCAAGCACCGCATGTTCTTACTCATAAGTGGGTGGTGAACAATGAGATGACATGGACACAGGGAGGGGAACATCACACACTGGGGCCTGCTGGCGGGTAGGAGGGTTAGGGGAGATACAGCAGAGGGTAGAGGAATTGGAGAGGGATAACATTAAGGGAGATACCTAATGTAGAGGATGGGGGGATGGATGCAGCAAACCACCAATGCATGTGTATACCTATGTAACAAACCTGCACATTCTGCACATATACCCCAGAACTTCAGGTATAATAAAAATAAATAAATAAAATAAGATAAAATAAAAAAAGAAATATACTCTCATAAAATTACTCTCAGGCTTAACATATAGGAATAGAGTGATGCAGAGAAAGTTTGTCTTTGGTATTTTTGTTTGTTGCTGCTCTTCTCTCCTTTTTTACTTGGTCCTCCCCACTTTGATGCTCTTCGCAGTGTCTGATCTCGGCAGGAATCTTCCCTTGACAGCCTGGGCCATCTGCAAATAAAATAATGCCATTAAACTTAGGTGTTAGGCTGGGCACGGTGGCTCACGCCTGTAATTCTAGCACTTTGGGAGGCCAGGGTGGGCAGATTGCTTGAGGTCAGGAGTTTGAGACCAGTCTGGTCAACATAGTGAAACCCTGTCTCTACTAAAAATAAAAAAATTAGCCAGATGTGGTGATGCTCATCTGTAACCCCAGCAACTTGGGAGGCTGAGACAGGAGAACTGTTTGAACTCAGGAGGTAGAGGTTGCGGTGAGCTATGATCGTGCCACTACACTCCAGCCTGGGTGACAGAGTGAGACTCTGTCTCAAGGAAAATAAAAAAAAACAGCTTAAGTATTAATGTTGGACCATAGTTTATTTTACTTAGTTATCTGTGGTAGACCTTTTTTTTTTTTTCCTTAGAGACAGGGTTTCACCCTGTCACCCAGGCTGGAGTGTAGTGGCATGATCATAGCTCACTGGAGACTTGAACTTCTGGAATCATTCAATCTTCCTGCCTCAGCTTCCCAAGTAGCTGGGACTACAGGCACAAGCCACTGTGGACAGTGGTATTCCTATTTTAATAAGGATCAGTTTTTTTTGTAATATCTGAGGATGCTGGAAAATTTGTTGGCCCCATGGTATGGCTTCTGAAGGCAAAGGGAGAGGTCTGGGGGTATGCTCCTTGCACTGTTATTGACAGACTTTGTTCTTGTACAAACTGAATGGACAGAGCCTCAGTTTCTTCATCTATGAAATAAGGCAGTTAAACTTAATCAGTGGTTTTCAACTATATCCGACTCAGGGTCATCTCTTTTATTTGAAACTCCCTTGTTACTATCCTGAAATGAAATTCAGAGATGATATGTTACTTATATACATAATTTAAAAAATCAATATAGTACCTTAACTGTAACATAAAAAAGAAATAAAGGAACTTTATATAAAACAGTATGTATTTCAGTATGCAAATGCTCAGGCCCACCTACACCAGAAAATATGCTAAAATAGTCAGATGCTTGCAGCTATATGTGGAATCACCATGAATGTGATAGCTACAAATGCTACAATGTGTAGCATTGTAATTGCCATGTGTAATATTGGCCTTCATTTAGCATTTTTATTCGCCATCAAATACAACTTTAGTGGCATTGCTGTCAGTGATGTGATCTTCCAAAATGGTGGACAATTCTTGGTAAAGTTCCAAACAAAATAAAGTATAATCTTCTCTTCTTCATTACTCCCCTGAAAAGAAAAAAAATCTGTATATATTTAAACTGTGCAACAAAACAAAACAAAACCCCATGCTTATATTTAAAAAGGAGTTTTGTTCTAGGCTCAAGTAATTTCAAATTTTTTTTTTATTATACTTTAAGTTCTAGGGTACATGTACAGATCGTGCAGGATTGTTACATAGGTATACATACATACATGACATGGTGGTTTACTGTATCCATACCCCTGTCACTTATATTAGGTATTTCTCTTAATGTTGTCCCTCCCTAATCCCCCCACCCTGTGATATCCCACCCCTTGCTCCCCCCCACCTCCCAGCAGGCCCCAGTGTGTGATGTTCCCCTCCCTGTGTCCATGTGTTCTCATTGTTCAACACCCACTTATGAGTGAGAACATGCGGTGTTTGGTTTTTTGTTCTTGTGTCAGTTTGCTGAGAGCGATGGTTTCCAGCTTCATCCATGTCCCTGCAAAGGGCATGAACTCATCCTTTTTTATGGCTGCATAGTGTTCTGTGGTGTATATGTGCCATATTTTCTTTATCCAGTCTATCATAGATGGGCATTTGAGTTGGTTCCACATCTTTGCTCTTTTAAACAGTGCCACAATGAACATACATGCACATGTGTCTTTATAATAGAATGATTTATAATACTTTGGGTATATACCCAGTAATGGGATTGCTGGGTCAAATGGAATTTCTATTTCTAAATCCTTGAGGAATTGCCACACTGTCTTCCACAATGGTTGAACTAATTTACACTCTCATCAACAGCATAAAATTGTTCCTATTTCTCCACATCCTCTCTAGCATCTGTTGTCTCCTGATTTTTTAATGATCGCCATTCTAACTGGCGTGAGATGGCTTCTCAATGTGGTCTTGATTTGCATTTGTCTAATGACCAGTGATGATGAGCTTTCTCTCATGTTTGTCGGCTGCAGAAATGTCTTCTTTTGAAAAGTGTCTGTTCATATCCTCCACCCACTTTTTGATGGGGTTGTTTTTATTGTAAATCTTTTTTTAGTTCTTTGTAGATTCTGGATATTAGCCCTTTGTCAGATGGATAGTTTGCAAAATTTTTCTCCCATTCTGTAGGTTGCCTGTTCAGTCTGATGATAGTTTTGTTTGTTGTGGAGAAGCTCTTTAGTTTATTTAGATCCCATTTGTCAATTTTGGCTTTTGTTGCCATTGCTTTTGGTGTTTTAGTCATAAATTCCTTGCCCATGCCTATATCCTGAATGGTATCACCTAGATTCTCTTCTAGGGCATTTATGGTTTTAGGTCTTAAGTCTTTAATCCATCCTGAGTTAATTTTTGTTTAAGGTGTAAGGAAGGGGTCCAGCTTCGGTTTTCTGCATATGACTAGCCAGTTTTCCCAACACCATTTATCTTCATTTAACTTTTTAAGATTATTGCAGGTTTTAAAAATATTTTGAAAATTATTTATATACTGTGATCTCGCAGGTCATTATTTTAGACATTATTTATTACCTCTATTATAACATATGCAAAATTTAGCTTTCAGCTTTATTTTTTCTTTTCTGGAGCCATCCCTTCTGAAGACTCCTACCACTGCCTTCCCATCTAGACCCATCATTCTCTAGGACATCCGTATGGTTGTTTTCCTATGGCTTCTCTTTGCCAGCACCCTGAGATATTGAGAAAATCCTTTCATTTCTCTCCTGTGTAGTATCCCTGATCCCTGACTCTCATATCTTTCTTATTTCTTGGTTTACTCCTCCATTTTGATGAAATATATCTTACAGTGGCTTTCTAAAAGGAATATATAGGAGGTAAGTCTTTAGAAACTGTAGATTAAAAAAAATTCTGCATGTTTTTCACTCTTAGGTCAAAAGTAATTTCCCATTACATCAGAATTCTGAAGGTATTGTTCCAGCGTTTTCCATCTTCCATTTTGTCGTTGATAAGTCAAAGGCAATTTGACTTCCACTTCTTTGTAGGAAACCTGTTTCTTCTCTTTGGATGTTTTTAGGATTTTTTTTCTTTGAAACCGAGTCTTGCTCTGTCACCCGGGCTGGACACGCAATGGCATGGTCTAGGCTCACTGCAACCTCTACCTCCCCATTCAAACAATTCTCATGCCTCAGCCTCCCGAGCAGCTGGGATTACAGGTGTGTACCACCATGGCCAGCTACTTGTTTTAATATTTTTAGTAGAGACAGGGTTTTGCCATGTTGCCCAATCTGGTCTTGAATTCCTGGCCTCAAGTGATCTGCCTGTCTTGGCCTCCCAAAGTGCTGGGATTACAGGCGTGAACCACTGCATCTGACCTGTATGTTTTTAGAATCTTTTATTTAACCCTGCTGTTCTGAAAATTTATAATAATTTGCCCTTTGTGTGTTGTTTTTTAGTCACTGGGTTGAACACTTTGTGGGTAGACTTTTTTAGTCTAGAGGATCATGTCCTTTGGGCTTGGGAAATTTTTCGTGCATTTTTTTAAATTAAAAAAAAATTCTCCCTACTGTTTGCTTTGTTCTATCTTTCTGGAACTACTATTTAGAAATTGAATCTACTGGATTGTTTCTAATTTCTGTTTCTTCTTCTTCTTGTCCATTTTTTGGTCTTTTTTGTCCTATTTCTACCTTTTAGGAAATTTTCCTGGATTTAAAATGTTTATATATTTTTAATTTTGAAAAGTTTTTTTTTGTTCTTAGATTATTACTCTAAAGCTTTTATATAGTATCTTGTTATTATTTCAAGGATGAAATATCTTTCATTATTTCTCGGAGTTTTTTTTTTTTTTTTTTTTTTTTTTTTTTTTTAGACGGTGTCTCACTCTCTTGAGCAGGCTGGAGTGCAGTGGCGTGAT
>NW_022436963.1:4920627-5073715 GCF_009761245.1 Sapajus apella
CTTGTTATTATTTCAAGGATGAAATATCTTTCATTATTTCTCGGAGTGTTTTTTTTTTTTTTTTTTTTTTTTTTTTTTGAGACGGTGTCTCACTCTCTTGAGCAGGCTGGAGTGCAGTGGCGTGATCTTGGCTCTCTGCAACCTTCTGGCCTCAAGTGATTCTCCGGCCTCAGCCTCCAGAGTAGCTGGGAGTACAGGCATGAGCCACTATGGGCGGCTAATTTTTGTATTTTTAGTAGAGACGGGGTTTCACCATGTTGGCTAGGGTAGTCTTGATCTCCTGGCCTCAGATGATCTGCCCACCTTAGCCTCTCAAAGTCCTGGGATTACAGGCATAAGCCATCCTGCCTGGCCATTTCTCTGAGTTCTTAATGACTTTTCTTCTGCTCCTTGGGTTGTATGTATTTTCTCTGAGTTTTTGTTTTGTTTCATTTATTTAATCTCACTATATTAGAAATATTTCTACTATTTCTCAAATATCTGATAGTCTTAGGTTGTCTATTCATATTTAAGATAAAGTCTAAAGAGCTGTTTGTGCACATAAAATATATCTAGAATCCTTCCACTTCTCACCACCTTCATCTGTACTATCTTGGTCCCAACCACCATCATCTCTTGCCTAGGTATTACTAGATCAAATAGTCTCCTAATTGATCTCCCGGCTTCCATACCTATGCCTTACAGACTATTCTCAACAGAAGCTAGAATGACCTTTTAAAAATTAAGTCATATTACATCACTTTTTTTTTTGAGACAGAGTCTCGCTCTGTGGCCCATGCTGGAGTGCAGTGGTGTCATCTCAGCTCACTGCAACCTCCGCCTCCGGAGTTCAAGCAATTCTCATGCCTCAGACTCCCAAGTGGCTGGGACTACAGGTGTGGGCCCAGTTAATTTTTCTGTATTTTTAGTAGAGATGAGCTTTTGTCATTTTGGCCAAGCTGGTCTCGAACTCCTGGCCTCAAGTGATCTGCCTGCCTTGGGCTCTCAAAGTACTGAAATTATAAGCATGAAACACTGAGCCCACATATTACATCACCTCTGTGCCAAATGCTCCAGTAGTTTTCCATCTTACTCCAAATAAAAATCAAAGTCCTTGCAATGACATCTTAGTTTTTTATGATATATAGCAAGTTGCCACAAATTAGTGGCTTAAAATAGTACATGTTTATCATCTCACAGTTTCTATGGCTCAGAAGTCCAGGCACAACTTAGCTGGGTCCTCTGCTTAGCTTCTTACAAGGCTGCAACCAAGGTATTGGCCAGGGTTAAAGGCGCAACTGGAGGTTGACTAGGAAAGCACCTGCCTTCTAACTTGTGTGTTGGCATCTTCAATTCCTTACCGTTGCAGGACTCACAGAAGCTTGCTTCCACAAGCCAGCAAGAGGAGAGAGAGAGACCAGGGCAAGTTTCCTTACAAGACAAGGTCTTATATAGTGTGACAACATAACCACCACAGTGACATCCTATCATCTTTGCCATATCCTTGGGTTAGAATTAAGTCCTAACCAAAGGGCAGGTGCCGCCTCATACTCAGGATGAAATCACACAGAAGCGTGAACACAGAAACTGGGGCTGATGGAGTCCCATCTCGCACCTGTCTGCCACAAATTGTCTACGAGGCCATACGTGGTCTGGTCTCCCATTATGTCTCTGGCCTCATTTCCTATGTGTGTCTTTTTCCCTTGGCCACAGCCACAGGAGTCTCCTTGTTGTTACTCCAACACACTGGTCAGGTTCATGACTTAGGGCTCTTGTGCTTTCTGTTCTCCCAGCCGGGAACTCTGTCCTCCCAAATATCCATGCGGTTCCTCCTCTCACCTCCTTCAAGTCTGTGTTCAAGTGTCACCTTCTCAGAGGGCCTCTCTCTGGCCACTTTATTTAGAATTACTGGGTATTCCCTATCCCTCTTTCCTGCTGTATGTTTCTCCATATGGTATATAGTTTATTGATTTGTTGTGTTGATTGTCTGTTATCCCCTACTAGAATGGAAGCTCTATGGAGATAGGGATTTCTGTTTTGTTTATTGCTGAATCCTTTGTGCTTAAAACATACCAGTCTCTCTCTCTCTCCATATGTATATGTGTATATATATATATATATATATTTTTTTTTTTTTTTTTTTTTTAGACAGGGTCTCGCTCTGTGACCTAGGCTGGAGTGCAGTGGTGCAATCTTGGCTCACTGCAGCCTCCGCCTCCCAGGTTCAAGTGATTCTTCTGCCTCAGCCTCCCAAGTAGCTGGGATTACAGGCACAGGCCACCACACCCAACTAATTTTTGTATTTTTAGTGGAGACAGGGTTTCACCTTGTTGGCCAAGCTGTTCTCAAACTCCTGACCTCAGGTGATTCACCAGCCTCAGACTCCCAAAGTGCTGGGATTACAGGCATGAGCCACTGCACCAGGCCCATAAATATATTTTAAATGAATAAACGCATATGTGCAGGACTTGTTCTCTGATAGGCTTAACAACAGGACAATTGGATTGGTGGCTGGTTTGCTTTTTTTATATTTAGATCCCTAAATATCAGCATTTATAGGTCTTCGCCCATCTGCCTTTCAGTTTCTCCCAGAAAGAAACTTACAGAATATTTCTCCAGTCTATTCATTACATCCATATTATAGTGGATTCATCCAGTCTCCTGTTTGAGGTGTCTAAGAAGCCCAGCTGCCATCATCATAAGGCTATGCAGTGGAAAGGACTCAGGTTCTCATACTCAGTCTGCAGACTTTCACTTTATCTCCCAGTTTTCAGTTCTTTTCCTCAACAACCCTCTAGTCCCTAGGCCTATTGTCCTCTGATTTGGTCTTTTCTGATTCAATTTCTGTCTCCTGTGAGAAGGGAATCAGTTGAATATGCCAGGGGTTGGAATCCTGACTTCTATCTGGTACTTACATTTCCTGATTTGATTCTTGTAGAATTTATTTATTTATTTTTTGGGGGGAGACAGTGTTTTGCTCTGTTGCCCAGGCTGGAGTGCAGTGGTGCAATCATAGCTCACCATAGCCTTGAACTCCTGGGCTTAATCTATCCTCCTGCCTCAGCCTCCCAAGCATCTGGGATTACAGGCATGTGCCACCATGCCTGGCTGATTCTTCTAGAATTCTTGAGGATGAATTAGCTTTTCTTTCACTGATATTTTCTTTTGTATGTGCTCAGGTTTAACCTTTCTCTGTTCTGTTAAGTCATTTATCTTTTCTCTATCCATTTTCTGACTTTATATGGAGTTTGTTTCTTTTCATTTTCATCTTGGAGAGAATTTTGAGAGGAAAAGAATGCCTTGATACTAAAAATCCTAAAAAAAAAAAAATTCATCCAGATGTGTAACCTCTCTTTGGGGATAAACTTAAAGTCTAAAAATATTGATGACAAATGGAAAGTCTTATCAGAGGAAGCTTAATTCTATACCAAGGGTGAACTATTAGGAAAAGGCTTCCAGACAACTCAAGTGTTAAATAGGATTGGAGAAGGTGGAGGCGAGAGGTTCCATTACAGTCAATGATTCTGATAGTTCATACCTGTTGGCCCTGTAATTGCCATTCTATAACTATGTCTTACAGGAACAACCAGAAACCTGGGCTAATAAATGTGCAGTCATGTTCATCATTACTAGTCATATGGTCTAAATTAGCAAAGCCATGGCCAGATAAAATATGATATACTCATTGATATATTAATGTAGACATTAAAAGAGATCTTTTAAAAATACCTTTGAAAAGTTAAAAAAGGTACTTTTTGACTATTTAATGACACGAGAAATTTTTCACAATCTATTAAATATATTAAATGATAAAACAAGATGAATACATATTACTTTTATTGTAAGAAAGCTTTTTCAAGGCACAACTAAATTAGGGTGCCATTTAATTTATTTTAAACCATTTAAAAAGATTCTTAAAAGGTACACAATATGAGTGTTATGTAAACCAGAAGTACCAAATTATACCAAATTATGGTTTATAAATTAGTTTAAAAGAAAGCGCTGGTTTCCTTTCTGTGATACCTTTTCTCCTACAGATAGGCATGAAAGGAGTAAAGCAGTCATACTCCTTTTCAAGGAAGCCAATTACCTTTCCTTCAGATTGTTTGGTAAACTTATAAGCCTTCACTTTCCAGCTTTCCAAAATAATCTCTGAATGTGCTTTAAAAGAACAGCTTTTCCCAGTAGTCTGCCAAGCTTTAAAAAAAGAACTCCTCTTGACCAAGTTTGGAAAAGCACGTAAGTGTGCACTCCGCAAAAAACCAGTGTGTTCATTTCATAGAAGAATCCTCAGTATGTAAGACATTTTACAGTATGCAGATGACCTGTGCTCTAATATTAGATATTAATATTGAAAACATTTTATTTAGGGAAAAATGATTTCCTTAGTGAAGATGTCAGTTTTCGTACCTAAACCCTTCACTACATAAAATGGATGTTGGGAAACATCATGGCTCAGGAGATAAGCATCACCGTGAACTTTTATGCTTACTGTATTCGTTTACTCCATTCACAGGGACAGAAACTCTATAGCTTCTAGGAGGGCACTTCTAGGCTTCAGGCAAAGCAAGAGTTAGGATGACAAGCAAAAGTTAAATGAGGTTATGTGTCCTTACCTGTTTTCCTTTCTCTTACTCTCTGTGCTCTTTCTCTCCTCCCTGCGCCATCCCCAACTTCCATTAGCAATGAAGAGGATAAGCCTTTATATTTGCTGTTCTAAGCCCCGAACATTCACAAACTGACACTGACTACACAATGATGCATTTCTACACTTCATTCCTCATATGCGTTTACTGAGCATTTTATTCTATAAGGCGTTAGGTGAGACATGTGACCTAAGGAATTTATGATCGAGCTAATGATTCAAGGCAGTTCAGTGTATACCATGTATGGTATAGGTAGACAGGGAAAGAAATCATTTTGGGCAGGTGTCATAGGGAAGAGCTTTTGTTCTAGGCATTTAGCTTTCTGGAGTGGGGGCTTTTTCTCTTGTGATAGCTTGAATTTCATTGTTACAGTTAGACATTTGTATATATATCCTGAAACTGTATATATTGGACACAGGCTTAGGAAGGAGCCTTCTCTGCCCAAGAAAGTTTGGAGTTGACAGCTGCAAATTTAAAGAGGTGAACTTTCCCTGGGTTTCTACAGAATAGGAGGATTTGTTTTGGTAGAAATGTTAGACACAGATACCTGAACTAAAAATAAAGAAGCTGGACTAGTTAAAAATAGGCTGATATTCTCAGTTTTTATATATTTCAAAAACTTTATGTTTTTGTTGAGAAAATTTTACTGAGCAGAGTCAAACGTCTGAATCAGTCACTTTATTTTATTTTATATTTATTTATTTTTTGAGACAGGGTCTTGCTCTGTCACCCAGGTTAGAGTTCAGTGGTATAATCATGGCTCACTGCAGCCTTGACCTCCTAGGATCACCTCAGGTGATCCTCCCACCTCAACCTCTTGAATAGCTGGGGCTACAGGCATGCACAACCATGCCTGGCTAATTTGCTATAGAGACGGGGTTTTGTCATGTTGCCAGGCTGGTCTCAAACTCCTGGACTCAAGTGATCCATAAGTGTTGGGCTCTCAAAGTGCTGGGATTATAGGTGTGAGCCACTGTGCCCAGCCTGATTCAGTCACTTTAAAGAAAGCTTGTCCAACCCATGGCCTGCAGGCTGCATGCAGCATAGGACAGCTTTGAATGTGGCCCAACAGAAATTTCTAAACTTTCTTACAACATTATGAGGTTTTGGTGATTTTTTTAGCTCATCAGCTGTCATTCGTGTTAGTGTATTTTACGTGTGGCTCAAGACAATTCTTCTTCCAAAGTGGCCCCAAGAAGCCAAAAGATTAGATAGCCCTACTTTAGAATTTCCATATTTTAGACTTTTTAATTCTCTGACTTGTCTTGGTGGAGCTAAGATCTCCTTAATAGTCTTAGATCCATGTGGCAGAAGTTGTAGTGTTTTCTTTTTATTGAAGAGACAGATCTGGGAAAACAATAGCATTTCTGTAGTTCCATTATTAAATCTTGTTTGCTTGTCTTTAAACATAAAACAAATCATCCTAGAACCCTACTGCAACACTCAGAGTTGTGGTGATGAATTCAGTATTGATGAATTAGTCTGTCTGGGACCTTCACAAGGGGATTTAATCATTGAAAGGCACTTAACACAACTCTAAGCCTACATAAAGTGTTTAATATTAATACATAGTGATTCTCAACTGATGAATCTTTTGGGAGCAATGCTGTTATATATTTTATTTTATTAATTTATTTTTTATATAGAGAGGATCTTGCTCTGTCACTTAGGCTGGAGTGCAGTGGCACAATCATAGCTCACTGCAACCTCAACTTCTGGTCTATCGCACCTCAGCCTCCCCAAGTGCTGGGATTACAGGTGTGAGCCACCACACTCATCCTTGTTATATATTTTAACATTTTACATATATATCGTGTAAAGCAGTGATATTTTTGAACAATGTGTTTGGATAGCTACATAGGGCCAATAAACTACAGCTGAAAGTAAAGAGGGCACACCTGCCCCACTCTACAAGGAAAAAGAAAGGATATCTAGATACGTTTCAGATCCGGCTTAATCCCATGAAGCTTTGTCTGTCTACTAGACTGCCCATTGCCCTCCCTTGGCTTTCAGATCTTACAGCCTCTGCATACAACTATTCACTCCATTTATACCAACAACTGCTACAGCTATGTTTTGGTAACTGTTTCATGCCAGGCTCTGTACTAGGCACTAGGTGGGCAAAGCAGGTAGTGGTTTCTGCCCTCCTGGATATTACAAAGCCGTGGGAGAGGAGATAAACAAGTAACAATAAACAGTACATTGAGTATTCTTGATTCATTTGGATATAAACTTGCAACAGCTTTATTTTTTTCCCAGTGACTGCTTTCAACCTTGTTCCCCCACTTTCTCATCTCTTAGTGAATGTTTAGCAGATCTATTAATATAACTTTCCAGTCAATTTGAGTGGTTAAAATCAAGTCCAGACAAGCTTAAAAGTCAACCTGCCATCTGGTTCAAAGTGAACCTCTTCCCCATTACATAGTGAACTTCTGTTCACCTCATCTGGGGAGAAATCCTCAAGGATTCTGGTCATTCTCTTTTTCCTGGGAAAACCTGTAAGATAAAAGTTCGTGGGAGGAGATGCCTCTCAGCTGCAGTTAGGCTCAAGGCTACAAGTGGCACTCCCCAACCTTCCTTTATACTCACTCTAAATCTTTTCACTCTTGGCTAGTACATCTGCCAGCTTAGGTGTTATGGTGGGGACTGAACCCCTGGCTATTCCTTAAATATCCAAAATCCAAGTCCACTGTACGTGTTCTTGTATCATCAAATCTGGCAGGGGAATACCAAGAGAACTGCCCATAGGTCACCTGGTGCCACACACATTCTTCCCTGTCTCTCTCGTGTAGAGGCAGCCCCACCTCCTGCTGATGAACAAGACCAACGACCTCTGCCAGTAAGGTAGTGCCTTTCTTTGCCTGCTTGGCTTTTGGAAGAAGCTCCAAGTAACTTACTTAAAGTTTAGTGGGACTCGTGTATCCCCAGATAGAACTGTTACTCCTGTGAGAAATAGGATCTCAAGACACACAGAGTCTGAAGTTCCAGGGAAAAGAAGCACAAATTTCCTTGGTGGGTCACTGGGGGTGATAGTAATTGAAGACACTCCTATTTTTTTACCCCTTGGTTCCCAGGCTCATGCATTCTACCTACTTGGGACACAATACAACATAATGGTTGTTGATTTAGGTGTTAACTGTGTGTATATCCTGTGAGTATCACCTCTAAGTTGACACCTAAGCTGCACCTGCAACAGGCTGTTCTATCACTCTATCAATGTAGCATCCTCTGGAGAGATGCAGAATATGAAATGACCAGTGATCTCATGGCTGTGTGCCACCTGCTTCACCTCCTTTGCTGTAAATGGGTCCCTTTCTCTGGTAGAGTGTTGTGCAGGATCCTGTGCTGGTGGACTGAATGCTCTGTGGATAACATCTTGGATACTGGTGCCGGCAAAGGCCTTGTAGGCATGAAAGACAAAGGTAAAGTGTCAAATCCCAGCAGGTGAATTGTTGCTTCTTTCAGGTGGAAGGGTCCAATGTAATCAACTTACCATTGGATCTCCTCAAGAAGGATGCTGTGTTGGGCCCTCAGATTTGGTCTCTGTTGCTAGCAGGTTAGCTCTTTGCAAATGGCAATAGAAAGCCTTGGTGAATGACAGCCCATAATGCTGTTGGACCCATGTGTGTCCTCCAGCCCTGATCCATGGCTACTCCACTCATGAGCCTATTGTGCTAGCACTAGGGTAGCCAGTGGCAGAGGCTGGCTGATGCCAGCTGGCCTCATCATGGCGTCTACTTGGCTTTTAAGTACCTTTTCTGTGGTGGATGCTATCTGGTGAACGTTAATAAGTGATAGAAAAATTTTCATATCTTGTTTTATTTTTGAGACAGAATCTTGCTCTGTCGCCCAGGCTGGAGTGTAGTGGTGCAATCTCAGCTCACTGCAACCTCTGTCTCCCAGGTTCAAGCAATTCTCTTGCCTCAGCTTCCCAAGTAGCTGGGATTGCAGGCTCCGGCCACCATGCCCAGCTAGTTTTTGTATTTTTAGTAGAGACAAGAGTTTCACCATGTTGCCCAGGATGATCTCAATCTCCTGATCTCATGATCCACCTGCCTCAGCCTCCCAAAGTGCTGGGATTACAGGCGTGAGCCACTGTGCCTGGCCCACATCTTGTGTTTCTTCCCATAGATCCACCCATAGGCCTCTTCCCCAAACCTTCATGTCCTTGATCATCCAAGCTTTTTCCTTCTATGTCCTTGGTCAACCAGTCAAACCAGTCACTTGTGCCCATGAGTCTACATGTACAGTAGTCTTACTTCAGGCCACTTCTTCCACATAAAGTGGAGGACCAGCAACAAAACACATAACTGCTGTTGTTCAGTGTTCCCCAGAGTGCAGCAGTGGTGCATTATTGGCTTGTACCTACATATCAAGTCCCTCTATCCATGAACCATGTTCTGCCTTTTTCCCTCTTCTGAGGGCTGTTCACAGAGGTCTACCCAGGTGACCAGATGCATGAATCAAGGGAGAACTGTCTGACACCGTGGAGGACGTGGAGGTCTGCTCCACGCAGCTTCTCTGTGCCCTCTTTCCCTACTCATGCTCTGTCCTGGATGTACTACTTCAGTTTCCTGATGGATCTGCTGGGCCCATCCTATTTTATGACTTTCTGGGTCTGAGAGAACCCAGTTCCTGATGCGCAACTTTGGCCACATGGCCCCTTGATGCCTTATGATCAGATATTCCATCTTTCTCACAACACAGTAGCACACTAGAAGATTAAAAAAAAAAAAAAGAAATATAATTGTCTGCTGCAGATGTCGTGGCCTTTTTCTGAAACCCTTGGGATTTATGTTGTCATTCTCTTGCAGGAGTTTACTGTAAACTCTGAATAGCATTTCCCCCCAAACAAATACACCTTGAGAATCATACATTCTACTAGGTCAGATAGTACAAGTTACAGAGCTAAATACACCCTTGCTTGGACTTGGTATAGAGCTCCTTCCTACTCTGGACCCACTTAAAACTTGCATCCTTTCATGCCACTTAATACCTGAGTTTGAACAGTATTCTCAGATGTAGAATATTCTGTATCCAGAGCTCAAAGATTTCTGCTAGCTCTTATGCTTCCTTCTCCAAATGGTAACATCCAGTAGAGAGTTGACATACATCTTTAGAGTCAGAAGGGAGGTCTGGACTATAGATGTAAATTTGTGAGTTGCTAGTAGATTAATGACATTTAAATCAATAGGATAGCATATTAGTTTGGATTATATTTGATTACATATTTCAGAAAACCCAGAATAGCAGTGGTTTAAACAAGATATAATTTTTTTTCTCTCTCTAAGAGTCTGGATGGATAGTCCAGTGTTAATATGGTACTTTCTCAGCCATCAGGAAATCAGGCTTCTTCCACCTTATCGTCTGGGCACACAACCATCTTCATTACGCAGTTCTACTTTGAGGTTCAGGAGGGCCACTCCAACTCCAGCTCTGGCCCCTCCATCATATCTTCAACACATCTGCATTTTCATGAAGTGGGATGGAGAAAAGAAAAGAAGTCCATGTCTCCACCTTCATTTAAAGGCAATTCCCAGGAGTTTTGGACACCACTTCATTTATTTCTTGCTGTCAGAGCTTAATCACCTGGCCACATCTAACTGAAAAGAGGGCTGGGAGATGCACCTTTTTTTTTTTTTCCCCAGATAACAATGCAATCACCTATAAATGGGAAGTTCTCTTATTGTAAGAGGAGACGGAATAGATATTGGGAGTTACCTAGCAGTTTTCGGCTACAGATAGATTGAGAACACCTAGAAAGTATAACGGAGGAAGAAAAAAGATACAAGATGGAGTCTTGGGACAAACCAAGAGATCAGGTAAAAGAGGAGGAAAATAAATGAAGTTTAAATGGAACAGGCAAAAAGAGAGATGGTAAAGCAGCTGAGAATGTTATCTTGAAGTCAAGAAAGAAGAGCATTTTTGTCACCTGCATCAATTGCTGCTTGGATATTGACTAAGATGAGGACAGGAAAGTATCATGGGGCTTATGTCTGTGCAAGCCCTTGAGCAGGCTCAGTGTTGGGAAAAGAATTACCTTGGTGTGGGATGATGGTTAAGTGGGAGAAAGTGAAAACAGGATGTGTTGGCCAGTTTTAGTAGATGTTAGTCTGTGAAAGGGGGCAGAATAGTATGGTATTGAATTGGAATGTGGTTTCAAGGAAATTTTTTTTTTTTTGCTTGATAGTGTTTGTTTGTTTGGTTGGTTTTAGAATGTCAGTACTATAGTTTTTTAAAAATACTGCTGGAATAATCTACTAACAAAAGAGAGCCCGATGATGAAGAATTGGGGGTAATCAATGGAACTTATGTGATGGTTCAAGTAGAAAAGATACTTCCTCCACTCTAACTGTAAAAATTAGGGAAATATGAGTTCAGATGTGGAGAAGTTAGTGGATTTGGAAGTGGAGTGATGAAAGAACTCTCCTAAGATGGCCTTTGGTTCCTCAACTTGGAATCCAGGAAGGTTGAGAGTGGGGAAGAAGGACGGGAGATGGTGTGAGGGTGGGAGATGGTATGAAATACTCCTCTTATAGAGTGTAGGTCAGTATTAATGCAGAAATGTAATAGGATTTCCACAGTGTTGAGAGCCCATTTAAAGACTGACATTGTGACTTTAAATCGAAACCAGTCTGCATGTTGTGGAGTTTCTTCAGTAACCTTCAGTTGCTCAGGGGAAGACCTGGTGAAGGAAGGTGCCTGCATATATCTAATCAGGGTTGACGTTTTATCAGGGAAACACAACAATGGAAGGAAGAAAGGGTAAGACTTGTGAGGATTTGTAGAGAAGCAGTTCTACAGATGGAACATGGACTCCAAAGAGAATGATGGGGGGAAGGAGAGAGAGAGGTTGATAGAGGTGAGGAAGTGCATTGCAGTTCCAAAGTGATAATGAAGAATTGCTGCGGTTGGGATTCTTGAGCCACAGAGCAAACAAATAGAAGGCTAGAGTTGGAGTTTGAAACTGAAAAAAACAGAAGTGGGGTGTGTGTGTGTGTGTGTGTGCGTGTGCACGCACACGTGCACGTGCATGTGTGTGTGAGATAGGGTCCATGGTGTCATCATGAGGGTTGGTAGGTTGCTGCTATAGAGTGGGGAAAACAGATGTTTGAACTTAGAAGATGGAGAGTTCAGTCCACTCTTCTGTACGGTTTGTGGTTTGTTTCATGAAAGTGTGTGTCTTCCCAACAAGACTCAAAGTGCTTATAGTATTTCGCATCTGACACAGTGCGGAGCTGGTAGTGGAGATTCAATATACATGTGAGAGAAAGAGCCTTATCATGTTAAATATGGAAAGAAAAA
Source organism: Sapajus apella (assembly GCF_009761245.1). NCBI lineage: Eukaryota > Metazoa > Chordata > Mammalia > Primates > Cebidae > Sapajus > Sapajus apella. The sequence goes on from NW_022436963.1 coordinate 4,932,558, forward strand.
CATGAAGTTCCAGAATGAAGAGCTAGAGCCACATATACCTTTATACCTGTTAGAAGATATAATGTTATAAGGAGGCCAGAGAGTCTGTAGCGGAGAATAGTTTTTTTTTTTGAGATGGAGTCTTGCTCTGTCGCCCAAGCTGGAGTGCAGCAGTGTGATCTCAGCTCACTGCAACCTCCTCCTCCCGGATTCAAGCGATTCTCATGCTTTAGCCTTCCAAGTAAGCTGGAACTATAGGTGCATGCCACCACACCTGGCTAATTTTTGTATTTTTAGTAGAGACAGGGTTTCACCTGGCCTCAAACTCCTGACCTCAAGTAATCTGCCCGCCTTTGCCTACATTTACTTATTTTTGATGTTTGCATTTAGCAGGGTAGCTGGGGAACAGCGGGAATGACCAGAACACAGAATCATTTCTGAGATTTTGCTGTGTATTATTTCCAGACTTATTTCTTTTCTTATATATCATTGTCTGGTTCATTATTTTTAATGACTGGGGAGACTGTATAGTTACTTCTTTTTCCCTTATGTTATGAAGTTGTGTTGCTTTTTCTCTCTTCTTCCAAAGAAAAGTGGAGATGGCTTTATTTTAGGATATGTTTCTGTTAGGGGAACCAAGCTTTCCTTACAGTGATTGGATAATGCTGAAAATTCCTTTAACTAATTTAGTGTATCTCTTCCATTAAAGAAAAGGCTTGGTTCACGCCTGTAATCCCAGCACTTTGGGAGGCTAAGGCGGGAGGATCATGAGGTCAGGAGTTTGAGACCAGCCTGACCAACATGGTGAAACCCTGTCTCTACTACAAATACAAAAAATTAGCTGGGTGTGGTGGGGGGCACCTGTAATCCCAGCTACTTGGGAAGCTGAGGCAGCAGAATCACTTGAACCCTGGAGGCAGAGGTTGCAGTGAGCCAAGATCGCGCCAACCTGGGCGACAGTGCAAGACTATGACCAAAAGAAAAAAAAAAGCTTAAAATGAAAACTCCTGGCATGAAGATAACATAAAGCCTTACATATGTGCTAGGTTGCAAATGACTAAGACTGGAGTCTTTTGGAGAGAAAAGTATACTGAGGAAGGGGCCAGAAGGCAGTGACGGGGTGGGAGTGGAGAGAAATTGTTCTATGGTGATGATAGGAAAAGGAAGCTTTCTGCCCAGTGCTGGCTCCACCACCAGGGAGCCTCTGGGTTGCAGGGCTTAGTGGTAAATATCATTTGTGAGAGCCAAAGTCATGGCAGTGCTTCTGACTTCAAGTGGAAATACAGGACTGTGCTCACTTTCTTGGTCCTTTAGGAACTCATCTGAGTTATCAAATTTACATTTCCTCAAATGCATGAGAATCCTATGTCCATTTTGTTTTCGTCTTCATGTGTTCCAATTCATTCTTCCAACTGTTTCATACGGCCCATGTATGTAGAACTGAGTTTTCACAGTCATCAAATTAAAATAGGACCCGCCCAATGCTTTACAAAGCTGAATTCTGAGTTTAAAACAAGTAAAATATTTTTAGAAAAATATTTTTTTCAGTTGAAAGTCAATTGAGATTCCAAAGACCTGAATTTTGTTTCTAGTTCTATCACCCCATGGCTGTATGACCTGGCATGAGTTGTTCTAATTTTGGGGGGTTTCGGTGTCTTCATCAAACAGGAGGAAGACTATGTGCAATTAAATGCAATGCAATTAATGCATGAGAAAATGCTGGGTAAACTCTAAATAGCCATATGACTCTTTGATGGTATTACTAATGTGGTTTGAAAATATAATGCTGCAACTGCTTTGGGAATTTGGTTAAGCTTTTTCAGCTTTTGTTTGTTTGGATTTTGCATCTGTTTTAGGCTGTTGAGGGTAATATTAGAATCATTTCTGGTGAGCCTATCCTTTTGAAAGCTAATCCCCAGGCTTCAAAGTTATTGCTGAGTCAACTCTCCTTGCCTTTTCTCTCCTAGAAGTGGTGCTGATGTTTCTGGCTTTTTACTTCTTCTCTCCCTCGAGGCCTGTTAAGTTAAAGAACTTATTTAATTCCCTGTCTCCGGCTGGGAGTGAACGTGAGTTCTGTTTTTCCTCCAGGATCTGAGCAAGAGGAGCCTCTTGCTCATTCCTAGATACTCTATCCCTTACGTTATCAGAGGTGAGCATGCTACTTGCTTCCAGTTTTTGCAGTTTTCTCCCCCACCCCCCACACCTGCTAGTGTATTGATTGATTGATTTTTGAGGGTCTCACAGGGTCTTACTCTCTCACTCAGACTGGAGGGCAGTGGCACGATCATGGCTTACTGCTGCCTCACCTTTCTGGGTTAGAGCTATCCTCCCCCTCAGCCTCCTAAGTAGCTGGGAATACAGTTGTGAGCTACCACACCCAGCTAATTTTTCTATTTGTTGTAGAGATGGGGTTTCTCTATGTTGCCCAGGCTGGTTTCAAACTCCTGGCCTCAAGCAATCCTCCTGCCTTGGCCTCCCAATATGCTGCGATTACAGGTGTGTGCCACTGTGCCTGGCCTGTTAGTCTATTTTCTAACCACTGCTGCTTCCATCAAGAACCCTGTTTGCTTCTTATTGGAACCAATGAATAGTGGACACTGCAGTTCTTCCACAGTGTGCCAGTTATATCCTAACTCCTCTACTGCAGTTCACAAACCTGATAAAGTGAAAATTTAGGAGTTATCTTCCCCCTTTCTTTCCATCTCTAACCCTATGGCTCTGGCTTGACCACAGGGTCTGACAGCATGCATAGAATTATACCAATTTATGTTTTGGGTGGATTAAGCTTTTCTACCAACCCTGGAGACACAAAGTACATATTGTATCCCAATTTGCCATTTACCTGCCATGGGCTTTTAGGGGATTCCCTTAATCTATCTGAGACTCTTGATTCCTTATCTGTACAATGAGTAAATGATTTCTTGCCTACTACACAGTTATGGGGATGAAATGTGATCAGTTATGAGGATGAAATGTGATCTGTAAAGGGCTGTATACATGTAAGTGATCTTCGTTGTTATTGCGGCTGGTCTTCCAGGAACGTATCATTAATATTGCCAGTGATGGTGCTGTGGGACTGGCTGGCGCACTGGAACAGAGGAAAGGATATGTGAGAATAATGTAGAGTGGGCAGAGTCACAGAGTGGAGCTGAGATACCTGAGCTTCCAAAGAATATGACTGTGTTAATAAATAAGATGTGGGCCGGGCGCGGTGGCTCAAGCCTGTAATCCCAGCACTGTGGGAGGCCAAGGCGGGTGGATCACGAGGTCAAGAGATCGAGACCATCCTGGTCAACATGGTGAAACCCCGTCTCTACTAAAAATACAAAAAATTAACTGGGCATGGTGGCGCGTGCCTGTAATCCCAGCGACTCAGGAGGCTGGGGCAGGAGAATTGCCTGAACCCGGGAGGCGGAGGTTGCGGTGAGCCGAGATCACGCCATTGCACTCCAGCCTGGGTAACAAGAGCGAAACTCCGTCTCAAAAAAAAAATAAATAAATAAATAAATAAGATGTGGACACGAAGTCCCATCTTTAGTCCCAAGATAAGGGCCCCCGTCCTCCTCTGCAATGCCCCCTCTAGTCACTCTCGTCTTTAGAGCTCACTATCAGTTTTTCAGTGCCTATTACACTGGCTGTCCATAGCACTTACCTGATTAAATAAGGGTAATCTTTGCCATTTTTCTTTTGAATTTCTGTATTCTTTTTCCCCTACAAGATTGCAAGTGTCTCAAGGTCTCGGATTATGTATACAAATGTCTCTTATTTCACGGTGATAGCACATCACAGTGATTCATACCAGGTAGGCACTAGAAATGTGTGGTGTTTATGAAAAGCTTTCTAGGCCATGTTTTTCTCTGTTGAAGGTTGGGAAATAAGTGTTCTGCATGTGTTCTGTTATTCTTTAAAAAATGCTTATTTTAACAAAATCATAAATGAACATCCATTAAAAAGTTAAGTAACGGCCAGACGCTTATAAAAACAGTAGTCCCTGCCAACCACACATTCTAGTCTGTTCTCCAAAAGTAACCATTTTTTTTCTTCTACCTCTTGTTCTTCTTCTTCTTCTTTTTTTTTTTTTAAGAGTTGGTGGGGGTCTCACTATGTTGCCAAGGCTGGTCTTTAACTCCTGGGCACAGGTATTCTCCAGCCTTGGCCTCCCAAAGTGCTGCAATTACAGGTGTGAGCCACTGTGCCTGGCCAGGTAACCACTTTTAACTCTTACTTGTTCCCCTTCCTCTTTGCACTGTCTTATATATATGTATATATAACTATCTCCTGGTTCACTGACTTTATACATTATCTACTAAATGTAAAGAGTTAAAATAAAGAATTTTGACTCTCTTTCACTCCCCGCCTCTTCCTATAGTCCCAATATGGTTAGATTCCAATATAGTTATATAGTCCCAAAATAGTTATATAGTTACTATACATACATTTCTACATATACAACGATATATAATTATATATAGTGATATTTAGATAACTCTCCTGTCAGTGTTCCAGGTATTTACTGCTGCTTAACAAATCATTACAAAACTGTATCTTGAAACATCTACCATTTTTCAATTCTTTCTCACATTCCCTATGGGTAGGCATTAGGAAAGGCTCAACTGAGTGGTGGTGTCATGTACTTGCAGTCAGACAGTGGATGGAGCTGGCCAGGCCATCTCTCCATCTCTCTTCGTGTAATCTCAGGGGTTTTCCATGTGGTCTCTCCCAGTGGGCTAGATTGGGCTTCCTGATAACCTGGAGTCCTCTTAACATGTGAGTGTTCCAGGGAGCAAGGCAGAAGCAGAATTGCCTCTGAAGATATTGCCTCAGAAGGCCGAAAGCATCTCTTCTTCCATATTCCACTATCTACCAAAGACCTGCTCAGATTCAAGGACAGGGGACATAGGTCTTGCCATTTGATGAGAGGGATATCAAAGAGCTTGGGGTAGTTTCTTTAAACTGCAAAAATTGATGTTTTCATTATGACCAAAGAAATATAGTCTACTCCCAAGCCAAGTAGTGTACTATGGATGCATTACCTTTCTTGTATAACTTTCTGTTTTTCCTGGAAAGATGTGTCTTAGTTTGCCATTTGCTTTGTTGTCTTAAAATATCTGGCTGTGTTTTTTTTCACATCCACCAATAGCTCTGTAGTTTTCCACATGGTCAAACCTCCCAGATAATCTGTTAGTAACATTTATTCCCCTGCAGATGTTCCTGCTGGATTCCACTGCTCTCCTCTGATCTAGAAGAGCTGCTTTCTAGGCCAGCTGCATAGCCATTGTCCTAGGATTCTCTTCACTGTCATTATGAGAATCTCCTTCATCTCTTCTTGGGTTAAATCCTTGATTCCTGGATCTTATGTCTTCTCTTTTGGCTTACTCACGTTTTGGTGAAACATGCCTTCATTAATGTCTTTCTTGAGAAAGGATACATGGGAGGTAAGCTTTTAGAGACTGTGCATATCCTAAGACATCTTTTTTCTACCCTCTTACTTTTGTCTGTGTGCAGAATTCTAGGTTGCAAGCATTCTCTATGAATTTTAAAGGCACTGCTCTTAAGCATACTGTCTTCCAATATACTGATGACAAGTCAAATGTCATTTGATTCTTGATCATTTATATGTAAACTGCTTTTTTTCCCCTGGAAGTTTTTAGTATTTTCTCCTTACTCTTGGTGTTCATGTCTTGGATCTGAGTCTTTTTTTCTTTATAAATTTTATTATTATCACTATTTAAAAAATTTTTATTTCCATAGGTTATTGGGGAACAGGTGGTGTTTGGTTACATGAGTATGTTCTTTAGCGGTGATTTGTGAGATTTTGGTGCACCCATCACCTGAGCAGCATACACTACAGCCAATTTGTAGTCTTTTATCCCTCACCACCTTCCCACCCTTTGCTGTTGACTCCCCAGAGTCCATTGTGTCATTCTTATACCTTTGCGTCCTCATAGCTTAGCTCCCTCTTATAAGTGAGAACATATGATGTTTGGTTTTCCATTCCTGAGTTACTTCATTTAGAATAATAGTCTCCAATCCCATCCGTTGCTGCAAATGCCATTAATTCATTCCTTTTCATGGCTGAGTAGTATTCCATCATATACGTATACCACAATTTCTTTTTTCTTTTTTTTTTTGAGACAGAGTCTAACACTGTTGGCCAGGCTGGAGAGCAGTGGCATGATCGCGGCTCACTGCAATCTCTGCCTCCTGGGTTCAAGCAATTCTCCTGCCTCAGCCTCCCAAGTAGCTGGGACTATAGGCATCACAATTTCTTTACCCATTCATTGATTGATGGGCATTTGAGCTGGTTCCACATTTTTTCAATTGCAAATTGTACTGCTATAAACATTTTTTCCTTCATTGTTCTGGAAATTAATAGTTCGCATAAAGGCATCTTTATGTGACTTAGAAAATGTCATTCTCTTCTAGGAACAGAAGGAACTTTCTTGGGGAGATCAATCTCTGGGTTGACCAGTTAGAAATATGTTCCCCTTCCTCTAGGCTAGCACGGCAAGTACAGGGCATGTGGAGTCTGGGCGCATTTCAGCCCCCACTGCCCCTCTCTTGGCTAGGGACCTTTGTGTCAGGCACACCCTGCATGACTGCATTGCACATTCACCTTGCAGTTAGGCCCTTGGCCAGTGGGCATTCCAGCCTGGAGACTCACTCTCTTCCATACCTGGGAATTTTCCTGTATTATTTCTTCAGTAATTCTCTTCTTACTGCTTCCTGTCATCTCTTTTTAGAATCCTATTTCTCAGATGTTGGATCTACTGACTGAGTTTCTTGTCCTTCCTCTCTTATTATTCATCTCTTGATTCTTTTATTCTAGTTTCTGGGAAATTTCTCAAGTTTGATTCTCATACTAATTTTTTTCAACCAAAATTTTAATTTCACCTATACTATTTTTTATTTTGATGAGTGATTAATCTATGATGACTCTTTAATTTTTTAATATGCCCTCCCACTTGTGTTTCATTAGTGCACCATCTCATTATCTTTCTCTGATTCTTAATGCGATTTCTTCTTCCAGCAAGGTTATCTTTTTCATTTCTTCTCTCCTGTTCCTCTAGAGTGCTTTTTTCAAATATCTGTTTATACTTAGGATGAAGCACTGGGAAACTAATGGGAAACTCAGTTGTTGTGTGTTGCTTGTTAATGATGGGCTTCTCAGTAGAGAAACAGGATGGCCTTTTTCACTGGAGAACCTGAAATATCAGTATCTTTAATCTGGGGTAACTTGGCTTCTTCAAAAAGTAATACTTCAGACTCCAGCCTTAAGGGTACAACTATGTCTGGTTGCTGTTGCTCTGAAATTGTGTAGGGAGTCTCACTTTCAGCACACAGACTTTCCCTTCACTTCTCAGTTTTTACTTTCACGCCTCGTCAATTACCTTCTTGAACTAGAGTCTTCTAGTTGTGGGATTGTTCCCATTTCTTCAGAGACTACACCTTTTGACTCCTCCATGGGTAGCAGTGGGAGCTGTTGATTGTGCTGAGCGGGATGGGAATGGGAAGCTGGGAGGTGCCGCTTGTCTTTATATAGACTTTCAAACAAGTCTCAATCTCAGTCCCATACCCTCATCACAGCTTCCTTTCTTTCATCCTCTTCTGCCTCCTTCTCCCGCTCTTGTTCTTCTTCACCCTTTTAAACATAAAACATATACATATAAATATGTATAAATATTAAGCATAAAATCCAGTGAGATTTGAGAAATGAATTATACCCAGGTAATTCACACTCCTAGCAAGATACAGAACATTTCCAACACCCCAGAAAGTTTCCTCACATTCCTTCTCATCCCCTCCAGAGACATCCTCTATTATGTGTTTTTTCACCATAGCTTAGTTGTTTGTCAACATATTCACATAAATTAAATTGTGTATTATGTACTGTTTTGTGCCTTATGGTTCAACATGGTGTCTGTGAGGTCCGTCTATGTCATTGCATGCATCAGGTTTGCTCCTTTTTAACTGCTCCCCCTGCCACCCATGAAGGAGTCAAAGAGGCTACCCATGTAGCCTCTGAAGAAGTGGGAACCATCCCACTATCACAGGACTATAGTTCAACAATGGCAATGATGAAGCGTGAAGGCAAAAACTGAGAGATGAAGGGAAAGTCTGTGTACTGAAAGTGACACTTTTTTTTTTTTTTTTTTTGAGACAGAGTCTCCCTCTGTCACCCAGGCTGGAGTGCAATGGCGCAATCTCAGCTCACTGCAACTTCCACCTCCCAGGTTCAAGCAATTCTCTGCCTCAGCCTTCCGAGTAGCTGGGATTACAGGCACCTGCCACCATGCCCAGTTAATAACAATAATAATAATAATAATTCTTCATCTTCTTTTCTTCCTCTTCTTCCTCTTCTTCTTCTTCTTCTTATGATTTTTGGTACTTTTAGTAGAGATGGGGTTTCACCATCTTGACCAGGCTGGTCTTGAACTCCTGACCTTGTGGTCCACCTGCCTCGGCCTCCCAAAGTTCCGGGATGACAGGCATGAGCCCCCTTGCCTGGCCTGAAATTGAGACTATTTATTGATGAGTAATTATTTATATCATTGTGTGAGTATACCCCAATTTGTTTTTTTTGGGACAGGGTCTTGCTCTGTTGCCCAGGCTGAAGTACAGTGGCCTAATCATGGCTCATTACAGCCTTGACCTCCTGGGCTCAAGTGATCCTCCTGCCTCAGCCTCTTGAGTAGCTGGGACTATGAGTGGGCTTGCACCACCATGCCTGGCTAAGTTTTAAATTTTTTCAGTAGAGATGGGGTTTTGCCAGGTTTCTCAGGGTAGTCTGCAACTCCTAAATTCAAGTGATCCATCCACCTTGGCCTCCTAAAGTGCTGGGATTACAGGCATGAGCCACTGCACTTGGCCACAGTTTATTCATTCTATTGATGGACATTTGGGTTGTTTCTCATTTGAGGCCATTATGAATACAGCTGCTATGAATATTCATCTACAGGACTTTTTGTGGACATACATTTTCACTTCTCTTGAGTAAATATGTAGAAGTAGAATTGCTGGGTTAAAGAGTAGGTATATGGATGTCTTCATAAGAAACTGTCAAAGCTTTTCCAAAGTGATTGTACCATTTTGCATTCCTGACAGTATCGTATGGAAGCTCTGGTAATCTACATCCTTGCCAACATTTGATGCTGACAGTCTTAAATTTAACCATTCTATGTCTTTATGCTTTTAATCTACATTTAAAGCATGTGGTATGTCTTTATGCTTTTAATCTACATTTCCATAATAACTTTCCTTCCATTGCTGGTTTCCTGAGAGTTGCAATTATGAATGTGTACTGAATTTTGTCAAATTCTTTTACTACATCATATGTTTTTCTCATTTAGTCTGTTAAGACATAGTGAATTACATTGATTGATTTTTTGACTTATACTCATCTTGCATTCTGGGGTATACATTCTTGGTCAAGATATATTATCCATTGATATATTGCTGTATTCCATTTTCTAATTTTGTATTAAGAATTTTTTTGTGGCCAGGTGCAGGGGCTTGACTCACATTTATAATCTCAGCTTTGGGAGGCTGAAGTGAGAGGATCACTTGAGCCCAGAAGTTTAAGACCAGGCTGGGCAACATAGCAAGATCCTATCTCCACAAAAAATTAGCTGGACATGGTGGCATGTGCCTGTTTTCCCAGCTACTTGGGAGACTAAAGAAGGAGGGATCCCTTGAGCGCAAGAGATCAAGGCTGCAGTGAGCTATGTTTGCACCACTGCACTCCAACCTGGGTGACACTGCGAGACCCTTACTCTTAAAAAAAACAAACAAACAAGAGAATAAGAATTTTTATGGCTATATTCATGAGGAATATAGATATATAATTTTCTTTTCATGCTTTAGTCAGTTTTTAGTATAAGCATTTTGTTGACATAATAATTAGTTGGGAAATATTTTCTCCTCTGTTTTTTGAAGGGGTTTGTATAAAATTGTCATCAATTCCTTTTTGGATGTTTGATAGAATTCACCAAGGGAGAGCAATCTGGTCTTGGGTTTTCTTTTGTGTGTTTGGGTTTTCTTTTGTGTGTGCAGGTTTTTATAATACATCCATTTAAAAAACATACAGGGTATTAAAAATATTGATTTGATTTTATGTTAGTTTTAGTAAGTTTGTTCTTTTAGAAATTTGTCTCCTTTAATCTAAGTTTTTAATTTTTTGCCATAATACGCTTCATAGTATTTCATTTTTAGCCTTTTAATATTTGTAGAATCTATTCTTTCTTTCATTTGTTATAATAACAGCTTATGTTTTCCTTTCTTCTTGATCATCCTAACCAGGAGTTTACTGATTTCATTAAATTTTTCAAAAACCAACGTTTGGATTTATTTTTATATGCTATTTGTCTGTTGCCTATTTTATTGATTTCTGCTTTATATTTATGATTTCCTTCCTTTCACATATTTTGGGTTTAATTTGCCCTTCTTTTTTTTAGCTTCTGAAGATAGAAACGTAAATAATTGATTTTAAATCTTTTTTCTTTCCTAATAGAAGCAATAGACACTAAAGATTTCCCTCTGGGCACTGCATTGCTGCATCCCATAAAATTTGATATGGCATGTTTTTATTTCATTCAGTTCAAAAATATTTTCTAATTTCCCTGTGATTTCTTTTTTTATTTAATAAAGTTTTGTTTTTCCAAATGTACAGTCGGTTGGACCTGTTCATGCATCTTCACCAGTGGCTGTGGCATCTCCACTCTTGGTATTTCTGTTGTAAATTACTTGAGCTCTGTATTTTGAAACCAGTTGGATAATTCCTTTACCAAGGAGTTCCTGAAGGGCTGCCCTGGCCAAGGAGCCTTGAATCTCCAATCTCTGAGAGACCACAGCTGGGGTTATAAACCTATAGCTAGAAACTAACTTCCTTACAGAGTTTGTCATACAAAGCTTCCTTATAGCAGCTTTGTCAAACAAGACTTGGTTATTGAGCTTGTCCCAAACTCTGCCTTTGGACCGCTTCTTTTTGGCTTTGCCCCCAGACTTGTTCACTGGGTTTTTGTCTTTTTTGGCTAACTTCCCAGGTCTTTCTTCTTGTCATCCTTGGATGGCACTGTGAAGCTTGCAGAGCAGTGGGAATCGCTGCAGCCTTGCTGGGATGTCTTTGATGCATAGTTTATTTGAAAATGTGTTGTTTAATTTTCAAATATTTGGGGGCCTATAATAGATATCTTTTTGTTATTAATTTCTAATTTAATGTCAACGTGGTTAGAAAATAATGTATATTCTGTGGTTGTTGAGTTTAGTGTTCTATTTTATTTATTTATTTGTTCTAGTGATTTAGAGACAGAGTCTTGCTCTGTCACTCAGGCTGGAGTGCAGTGGTGTGCTCAGATTCCCAAATAGATGGGACTACAGGCATGTGCCACCATGCCCAGTTAGTTTTTTAATAGGTCTTGCTATGTTGCTCATGCTGGCCTTCAACTCCTGGCCTCAAGTGATCCTCCTACCTTGGCCTCTCAAAACTCTGGGATTCTAGGCATGAGCCACTATATCTGGCCTAGCATTCTATAAACATCAATTAGGTGAGGTGGTTGATAGCCATATTGAGATATTCTACATCATTTTGATTTTTAATAATCTAGTTGTTTTGTCAGTTACTGAAAGAGGGGTGTTAAAACCTCTAAATATAATTGTGAATTTGTTTCTTTCTCCCTTTAGTTCTTTCAGTTTTTGCTTTATGCATTTTGAAGCTCTGTTATTAACCACACATTTATAATTGCTATGCCTTTTGATGAAATGACCCTTTTGTCATTATGAAATATTGTTCTTTATTTTTGGTAGTCTTCCTTATCTTGAAGTCTATCTTGACTTATATTAATCTAGCCATTCCATATTTCTTATGATTAGTGCTTGCATGATATTTCTTTTAGAATTTTTAAAATTTTAACCCATATGTGTCTTTGTATTTAATATATCTCTTGTAAATAACATATAGTTGGATTATAACTTTTATCAAGTTTAAACAATATATTTCTTTTTATTATAGTATTTAGTCAATCTACACTTAATGATATGGTTGGATGTAGGTCTCTCATTTTTATTTGTTTTCTATTTTTCTGGTATGATTTATTTGTTCATTCTTTTCTTGCCTTTTTTTGGGAATTAATATGGATTACTATTTCATTTTAGTTCTTCTTAGCTTTAGTTCTTTGCATATTTTTAGTAGTTACTCTTGGTGTTTGAAGAAGTTAAGAAAATTAAAATAATTTTTTTGTTGTTTTTTTGAAATAGGATCTCTCTCTGTCACCCAGGTTGGAGTGCAGTGGCGCAATCTCAGTTCACTGCAGCCTTGACTTCTGGGCTCCTTCCAGTTCAGACCCCTGAGTAGCACCACAGGCACACACCAGCATGCCTTGCTAATTTTTGTGTTTTTGGTAGAGATGGGATTTCACCAGGTTGCCAAGGCTGGTTAAAATACATGTTTTTAACTTATCCTCGTCAGCTTAGAATTAATACTGCACTGCTTCACACAGAATATGGGAACCATGCAAACTGGCTTAAATTAGCTCCTTGTTCCTTTTGCAATTATTCTCCATATATTGTATATCAAAATGCATTAGAAACTCTCTAATATTATAATATTAACTTTAAATAGTCATATATCTTTTAAATAAAATATGAGGAGAAAAGGAAGAAGTACCATATTGTAAATTTACGTACATATTTACTATTTCTAGTGCTCTTCATTCCCATAGACAACTTTCCATCTAGCATCTGGAGAACTTCTCTTTACACTGAAGAACTTCTTCCATTTCCTGTGGTGTGGTTGCAGTTCTCTAACTTATTTGAAAATGACTTCACTTTACCTTCCTTTTTGAAGGATGTAGAAAGCTGAATTGAATGACTTTCTTTCAGCACTTTAAAGACATGGCTACATTGTTTTCTAGCCTTAATTTTCTCAGTCAGAAGTAGTCACCTGTCATTAATTTTTCTTGCTCTTCAGTCGATACATAATGTGTCATTTTTCTTTGGCAACTTTTGAGAGTTTGCTTTGGCTGTCAGTAGTTTGATCATAATGTGCCTAGATGTAGTTTTTCATTGCACTGATGCTGCTTGCATTTTTTTGAGCTTCTTGGATATTTTTCATCAAATTTGGGAAAATTGCAACCATTATTTCTTCAAACCCTATTTTTACCCCATTCTTTCTCCTCGCTGGGACTTACGTTATGACTGTTCAATATCAACCATAATTTCTTTAATTTCTGTCCCTTTTTATTTAGTTCTTTTTCTTTCTGTACTTTGGATTGGATAATTAGTACCAATCAATCTTCAAGTTCATGGAGCCTTCTGTCATCTTCAATTTGTTTCTTATGCTCATGTAGCATAAGAAACAATTTTTTTCTTATGATAATATAAGTTCTTTTTTTTTACTTCTGATAATATACTTTTTAGTTCTAGACTTTTTATTTTTTATAGTTTTTTTTTTCAGAGAGTCTGCATCATTTCATTATGCCTATATTTTTGTTTAAGTCATTCAAAATATTTAGAATGAAAACTCTTGTCTACTAATTCCAACATCGGGGTCATCTTGTGACTAGCTTCTATTAATTTCTTCCCTCCCCCTTGACTTGTCCCCCAAATCCCTTAACTTAACTGACTCAGACTCCAAACTGTCTCCCCTGAGGCAGGCAACAGCAACACCTCCATTAAGTTCTTCCAGCCAGTAGCTCCTGTTTTTGTTGGATCTCCTGGAGTTTCCCTCCTGAAATGATAATGCAGCATCAATTAAGGATTTGGGTAGAGCTCATACTCAGGTTTTTGGGATAATACCACCCATGGATCTTTCCTTTCTGAGATTTCCCTTGTAACTTTCCACCCTCTTTGCTAGCCTGAACTCTGTCCTCTAACACCTCAAAACTGTAAGCGAAGCTTTTTGCTAACCCCATGCTGCACAGATAGGGGAGTGTCTCCTGGCAGAAAGTCCCCAATATCAGATCTCATCTACTGCAGTTCCCACCTTTCAAGGTTTAACTTCCCTTCAGTTTGTGCCTCATTTTTGTCACTATCCAGTGCTCTCATACAGTTTTATTTTTAAAAATTTGTCTTGATTTTATAACTTTTATCTGCAGGAGGGATAGTTTATCAAACTACTTCACTGTCATCAGACTGCAACCTCAACCATAGCTTTTTACAGTACCTGGTACCCCAGTTCACCTGACATTCTGTTCTTTTGGGAAAGAGGGTTAAACTGGTTTGCTTGCTGTTGGAATCCTGGGAGGTACCACATTTTTACCTTTCTCTGTTCTGCTAAGTAATTTACCTTTCTTCATATGCTTTCTCTCTTCATATAGTAAGATTCAGGGTTTCATCAAAGATGGATTTTGTGTTTTCATTTTTTTTCCTTGTTGTTTTTAAAATAATTTCTAGGAGGAGAAAGGGAGTGGAAATATCTTCACTGTTCTCTTGAAACATAAAGTCTCTTGGGTTATTCTCAAGTGTATTTAGTTTGTAAGTTCTTCTTGGACAGGATAGTGTCTCTTTTGTATTCTCTCATCATCATGAATTTATAGGAGCTACATTAAGAAATGCATTTTGAGATCCCGGTACTTCAGGTACACAACGCTCTCTGAGAAGGGATGATGTTTCTGGCTGGCTAGGTTTAGTAGCTATCTAAGAACCTAACTTCAATATTGCTATCTTCTTCTCGGCCTCTACTTAGCCAGTTTTCTTATAGAGCTATAGCTGCCCTCTATATTTTCTTAGTGATGTGTAGATTCTATTGAAAGAAAAATGAAAACGTTTTCACAGGCAATGTTGAAAGGATAACTTTCAACTTTTTAAAGGGTTGAAAATGTAAACTAATCTCTGCAGTTTCAGGAAAACACCCACAAGTCGTTACAAATGAGGGTGAGGGCTGCAGCAGCCTTAAAATTCAACAAAAGGAAAATATGTTCATGTTCAAGGTTTTCTCCTATCTCAGATCTTTCCTAGGAAAATAATGTGAGGCCAGGTGTGATGGCTCATACCTGTAATCCCAACACTTTGGGAGGCCAAGGCAGGAGGATCATTTGAGGCCAGGAGTTCAAGACCAGCCTGGGCAACATAGGAAGACCCCGTCTCTGCAAAAAATAAAAGAAAAAAATAAAGCTGGGAGTGGTAGTGTGTGCCTGGAGTTCTAGCTACATGGGAGACTGAGGGGGGAGGAGAACCACTTGAGCCTTGGAGTTTGAGGTTGCAGTGAGCTATGATTGCGCCACTACACTCTAGCCTGGACAACAGAGTGAGGCCCCATCTCAAAAACAAAAACACCAAAAATGCAAGAAAAGAAAAGAAAAAAGAAAAATAATGTGAAAGAATTACTTCATATATCTAATGGGAGATCTGAACTGCCAGAGCCCTATTCATCTTGACAATGAATGAGGTGATCTGGGTTCATGGCCACTCTACATGTCATCTGCTCGGAGCAGCACCTATGGGTTGTCCTCCTTAGCCAGTAGCTTTCTCATGGGCCTAGGAACTCCTCTGTCTAGAGGCAGTGGAGCACACAGACAGCCTCATGTGCTCTGGAAATGTCTGTGTTTCTGTGTCGTCTCTGCTGGTCCAATCCCAGGATGGAGAGTGGATGCGGGAACCTCCGTTTTTAATTAGCCTTTAGGGCATGGTCTGCTCTCCACACACTTGTCATAACAAAGGGATCTTTTTTCTTCAGGGAATAGCATTAAGAAGCAGGAATTGGAGTCATATACTTGTCCTGTTTGAAATAGCTTTTATCTACTGTTTCATCAGTGATCTTTGACAGCTGATCTGCAGTTCTGGCTTAACCATTTACTAGTTGTATAACCTTGGCAAACTCACCTCCCAGCATAATGAATCCAGTTTACTACTTTATAAACTGGAAGTGTTAATATTTTCCCTGACTTACCTCAGAGGTTTAAAGGGTAGCATGGAGATGAAAATGCGCTATAGAAATATAAAAATAAGTTATTACTATGAAGGCTTAGAGAAGTCTGTCTTAGGAAGAATAATTTAAAAAGAGAAGTAGGGTGGGCCTGGTGTCTCACACCTGTAATCCCAGTACTTTGGGAGGCTGAGGTGGGCGGATCATGAGGTCAGGAGATCGAGACCATCCTGGCTAACATGACGAAACCCCATTTTTAGTAAAAATACAACAACAACAACAACAACAAAAATTAGCTGGGCGTGGTGGCACGTGTCTGTTGTCCCAGCTACTCGGGAGGCTGAGGCAGGAAAATCGCTTGAACCCTGGAGGCAGAGGTTGCAGTGAGCTGAGATTATACCACTGTACTCCAGCCTGGGCAACAGAGCAAGACTCTGCCTCAAAAAAAAAAAAAAAAAAAAAGAGAGGGGGGGGGGTCTTTGTTACCTCCTGAGAGAGCACAGTTTTTGAGGTAGAAACCAGATATAGGACAAGCTGGCATTGAGTCTGCTGAAGGCTATGCTGCTGCCACACCCTCCCTCCTCACCTACCCTCACTGCCCCAGGGGTAGAGACAGTCATGACACTGGGCAGGCCAGCCTCCTCTGTGCTGCTGGCCACCTATGCCACACGGTCTTGTCAGAGAGCTGACAATCAACTCCCTGCTGCTTTCTCATCTTTTAAAGTCCAATTAAACATCTCTGGCCACAGCGTGACAATTGTCTGGGCTCCACACAGTGGAACGTCTCCTGAGGTGGCATTAGGAAACCAGAAAAGAAAGAAAAGTGCTTTTATCTTGGAAAGATTGTGTCCCCAGTTCCTTAAAGTATAGAACCATTGTTCACACTGAGCAATTGCCCAGCTCAATTCCAGACCTCAGGATATCAAAGGGCATGCAGTGGATTTAACCGTGTCCACATGGACCCACATGCCCAAGAAGCAATCTCATGGCTTACGAATTAGCAGTGGCAAAAGGTATGTGTGAGAAACAGTGAGTCTGAGTGGAAAGTTCCAGCAGGGAGGGTTGCCGGAAGGCTAGGTTAGGGCCCCTTGCAGAGGACCTTGATGTCAGGGAAAGAAAGGTGAACTCTGTTTCAGCAGGATAATCAGGAGTCTTACATGGGATTGTAGGGCCCGGTTTCTGGTGGAAGGCGAGAAGATTCTGCTATGGACAGAATGTCCTACCTTGTAGATTGCCCTTTTGTAACATCTTGCCATTAAATGTTTCCTGAGGTTTATCCAGCCCAACTAATCACAGTGCATGAGGACATTATCTACTTAATGCAGTGGTGGACCCCCTTAAACATTTAGGAAGATGCTACATCCGGAAGGATCAAAAACTCAGAAATATGACTGGGCACAGTGGCTCATGCCTGCGAGCCCAGCGCTTTGGGAGGCCAAGGTGGTGGATCACTTGAGGCCAGGAGTTCAAGACCAGCCTGGGCAACATGGCAAAACCCTGTCTCTACCAAAAATACAAAAATTAGCTGGGCCTGTGGTGCGCCCCTGTAATCCTAGCTACTTGGGAGGCTGAGGCGCGAGAATTGTTTGAACCCAGGAGGCGGAGGTTGCAGTGAGCTGAAATCATGCCGCTGCACTCCAGGCTGGGTGACAGAGTGAGACTCTGCCTCAACAAAACAAAACAAAACTCAGAAATGTGGACATTGGTCCTGAACCTGCTGTTGACCAATTAGGTAACTAAGGAAGCTCTTTCTCTTGTCAGGGCTTCAGCTTCTACTGGTAAAATCTGCGGAGAGAGGGATGGTGAGATCAAGTGATCTTTCAAGTTTCTCTTCACTTGAATGTTCTTAGGAATAGCTTTAGCTGCTGACATGTCTGCAATTTGTTTATTACAATTGGCCTCCCATGTCCCTAGGACTATTCTGCTGAACCAAGTTTCTGAGGAGCATTTTTTTTTAGAAAGGGAAAATGACTTGCCAGCAGTTACAAGATGTGCCCAATTTCCATATCTCTCTCAGTCCAGTTTTCTTTCTGCTGTCGGCTGCAGAGCTTAGTACGTGATGGGAGGATCACTGCACTTTCTATAGTGCTGGGAGATTAGAGGAAAAAGGGATTAATAAACCATGGGGTAGTTGGGGAAGACTAAATGGTAGGTAAAGGCCAGGGCCCTTTGGGTCCTGACAGAGGGGTGAGGACCCACAGAGTCCTCACCAGGCAGAGAGAAGGGTGTCAGGCGTTCCAAGTAAACCAGGATGGTGAGGGAGGGTCCATGTCTGGAGCTGGCCTGGTGAGAACAGGAAGCAGCGGGAAATGAGGCCAGGGCCTTAAAACCAGGCAGAATGGGAGGTTAGTCTTGATGCTCTAGGACCTTGATACCCAAAGTGTGGCCTGGGAACTAGAAGCATCAATATCACCTGGGAGCATGTTAGAAATTCAGAATCTCAGCTGGGCACGGTGGCTCACACCTGTAATCCCAGCACTTTGGGAGGCTGAGGCAGGCAGATCACTTGAGGTCAGGTGTTCAAGACCAGCCTGGCCAACATGATGAAATCCCATCTCTACTAAAAATACAAAAATTAGGCAGGTGTGGTTGGTGGGCACCTGTAATCCTAGCTACTCAGGAGGCTGAGAGAGGAGAATCGCTTGAACCCAGGAGATGGAGGTTACAGTGAGCCAAGATCATGCCACTGCACTCCAGCCTGGGAGACAGAGCAAGACTCTGTCTCAGAAAGAAAAAAGAAACAAAACAAAAAACAAATGCAGAATCTCAGGCCCACCACAGCTCTGCTGGATCCACATCTACATTTTAACAAGATCCAAAGATGACTTCATGCTCCTTTAAGTCTGAAAAGTGCTGTAGCTCAGGACATTAATTCTCAGTGATACTGACCACTGGGCCCCACTCCAGGCCCCCTGAATCAGAATATTCTAGGGATTGGGCTTACGCAATGGAAGTTTTAAGAAGCTCTAACCCGTAGACAGGGCTGAGAACTGCTGTTCTTATGGTTATAAAGCAAGAATGACAATGTTGGTTCACAGAAGAACATTTAATAAAGATCAGATAGGCAGCAGTATGAAGAGTGTACTAGGGAAACAGAAATTAATAGCAATGAACCAAATGTGCAAAGAAGACAGTTCTGTCATGTTGAGTCCTGAGAGTTGAAAAAATGGCTGTGCTAGAAGCTGCTATGGGGAGCTGGTTTGCAGAGGATGATGAGAAGTGAATTTGGTTTTAGACATTTCCACTTAAATTTGATGGTGGTAACATCTGCCAGGCATTAGATGATGTGGCATTGAGCTTAGGATAAAGGGCAGGACTGGAAGTTTGAATCTGTAATTTATTATTACCGAGGTGGAAGCTGGAGTCACATAAATGGTACAAGACAACCAGATAACGGAATCAAGGCTTTCGTTGTGTATAAATTACAATTGTAGGCTTGGAAGGAATTTTAGATAACTGTAGGCTAAACATCTATGTGTGAACCAAGTATATTGGGCTTAGCGATAGAGCAAAGAATGTCTTTTCAGCTTGGCCACAGCAACCCACTGTTTAGGGTTGGTGAAGGACCATGGCCTGGGCCACCTTCTCAGCCTTGCGGGGATCGTTACCAGAAGGGCCTGGCCTATGTGAAGTTCCCCTGTCAAGTCTATGACTCATCCACACACTTCCACAGTGATATTTTCAAAGTACAATTATGTGTAGCAGAATGTCTTTTCCATGGCTGACAATGTTACCCATCTGTGAAATCATTAAGCTCTTGTGCTCTAAAAGCAGGAAGGAGGTAAACAGTGGGAGCAAATTGGGAACCTGCTTGAATGATGGAAGCCTGGGATTCATACTCTATGCCAGGGTTCTGGATCCCTGATAACCTTCTCTTAAAGGGAGTATGGGAGTTGAGCATCAATGCATGGTTCATCCCTGCAGTTGGGTGCAAACCAGATTGAAAATACACACGGGACAGGTGCAGTGGCTCATGCCTATAATCCCAGCACTTTGAGAGGCCAAGGCAGGAGGATTGCTGGAGACCAGGAGTTCAAGACCAACCTGGGAAACATAGTAAGACCCTATCTCTACAAAAATAAAAATTAAAAAATAACTGGCCGGGCATGGGGGCTCACACCTGTAATCCCCTCAGCACTTTGGGAAGCTGAGGAGGGTGGATCATGAGGTCAAGAGATCGAGACCATCCTAGCCAACATGGTGAAACCCTGTCTCTACTAAAAACATAATAATTAGCTGGGCATGGTGGCGGGTGCCTGTAATCCCAGCTACTCAGGAGGCTGAGGCAGGAGAATCACTTGAACCCGGGAGGCAGAGGTTGCAGTGAGCTGAGATCGTGCCATTGCACATGAGCCTGTCCACAGAGCAAGACTCTGTCTCAAAAAAAAAAAAAAATTAAGTGTGGGGCCATGCTCCTGTTGTTCCAGCTACTCAGGAAGCTGAGGCAGGAGGATTGCTTGAGCCCAGGAGACTGAGGCTACAGTGAGATGTGACCATGCCATTGCACTCCAGCCTGGGTGACAGAGCGAGACCTTGTCTCTAAAAAATATAATAAAATTAAAAATGAAAATGCACACAGATGAAAGAAGTAGGCTTGGAGTTGGAAAACAAGAATTCAAATCTAAGCTCTGCCATGTATTGGCGGTTGCCAAGCCCAGGTTTTCTCCTTAGTAAATGAAGAATTTTATCTTTTTCATAGGGCTGTAGTGAGCAAATGAACATTATATGTGAGAGTGCTTTGCAAACTATAAGGTACAATATAAATATAATACTTTAAAAAAAATGGAATGTATAGACAGGCAAGGAAGAAGAGAACCAAATAGAATTGGAAGATCCATTTCCATGCTAATTTGGTGGTGGGGGCAGCGTTAGGAGGGTGGGGCTTGGGGGTGGAGGTTTTTATCTTTCCTAGTGTACCAAAAGTTAGGAATCAGCCCATTTACTTCTACCTCTGTTAAGGCCTACTCATTCTTTCTCCTTCAGCCTCTCCAGTCAATCCTTAAGGTTTTTATGCACCTACAATGTACACCTGGTTTTGTGTGCACACCTGGCCCTTGGCAAAATTATGGAGAAAGCAAAGGTGCCTACAGTGATCCTACATATCCCCTTTGGAGTAGTCTTCTCAAAGCAGGTGTAGACTTTCCACTTCCTGAGAACAAGATGCTCATACCCTCTTCCTTCCATTTCTTACTTGAGAAGTAAAGTGCTTGTTAGGACGTTCCAGGGATATTTGCGTTTCAGATGGAGGACTTGAGCTTTCAGCTATGATGTTGGAATTTCTGGTGTCAGCGAACTGGGTGGAAAAGTGAATCTGATCTTCCTGGTATCCTTGAAACTATAATACACAGTCTTCTATCAGGTCATTGGGCTAGCTTTGTGGTGGAATATTTTCCAGCCCTCAAAGCTGTCATAAACTGTATGATTTACATGATAAGTCCTGTGAGATTCTGTGAAACAGATCCAGTTGCATTAGTTTGTAGGGATTTTATGAGAATCAAGAAGAGAACAGAAGAGAGTAAGCCATTGTGCTTTTCACATGATAAGTACTATTGAAACACAAGAGCAGTAACGTTCCTTATGCTGCCAGAATCTATTCAGAATCACAGAGAGCTACAACCAGAAGAAATCTTACAAAAAGCAATTCATCTGTACAGTGCAATGTCTTCAAACTTTAGAATGAATCAGAAACACTTGGAGGGTTTGCTGAGACACAGATTGCTGGGCCACACCCCTAGAGTTTCTGAATTAGTAGGTCTGAGGTGAGTTGGAGAATCTGGATTTCTATCAAGTTCTCAGATGATGCAGCTGCTGCTGTCGGGGCAACTACACTTTGAAAACCACAGGTCCTGTGGTTTACTATTTATTTATTTGGAGATAGAGGCTTGCTCTGTTTCTCAGGCTGGAGTGTGGTGGCGTGATCCTAGCTCACTGCAGCTTTGACCTCCTTGGCTTAAGCAATCCTCTTACCTCAGCCTCCTGAGTAGCTGGGACTAGAGCATGCACCACCATGCCTCCGCACCTGGCTTTTTGTTTGTTTGTTTGTTTGTTTTTATAGAGACAGAGTCTTACTGTGTTGCCCAGGCTGGTCACGAACTCCTGGCCTCAAGTGATTCTCCTGCCGTGGCCTCCCCAAATACTAGGATTGCACGAGTAAGCCACCATACCTGGCTCTTATTCTAGTTTTAAATTGTACCACTGCAGAGTTCTGGGATGTCAACTAAGTGTGGCCAGGAAGAGAGCCTTGCTCTTCTGGTCCTTAGGATGATCACCTTGCCTTTAGCTGTCTCTAGTGAGCTATAATAATTGGGACACTTTGGAGATTCATGAATAAGTATTTGGAGGAGGAAGTAAAGGAACTAGAGGGAAGAAACTTCCAAGAAGAAAGGTCTATGGGTGATGAAAGAAACCCAGTTAGGCTCAAGGAGCTGAGAAAGGGAGCAAAAGCAAGGCCTGCTGAAGGGAAGGGAGGCAAGCTGTGGGTGGAAAGTTCAGAATCCTGAAAGACCTTTTTATACCACTTTGGCATTTAGCTTCCTGGGACAAGATGTCCAATCTTCTATCTTTTGGCTACTCTGTAACATCATTAAAGGTCTAGTCTGTTTGTGATATAGTGTGTTTATAAAAAGTCTCCCATACAACCTGGCATTCTTTGTTAATTGCCATTAAAGTCATGTCAGGTTTTGAAAAATTATGGCGCTCTTGACACTGTTCCCTTTCAGCCCCACGCGTTCCTTGTATTTATCACAACGGAACACTAACAAATGTTTATTTAGTTTTATAGACATGTTGACAATAAAGACTACCATGTGTGTCTCCCTGCCATGGTGATTATTTTGCTCAATATGTGATTGACTGAGATGTCTTCAGTGTATTATAAACACACATTAAAAATAGCAACGTAAAAAAAGATAAAACGGAAAAACAGAAAGTTCCATATTTCTGGATGTAGTATCGTGCCAACCTGGTTATTAGGACATGAAACAGATAATCCTTAGTGAGTTATCTAAGTATGTATAATGATTCTTCTTCAAATAAGTAGTTTTGGATCCTTCCTCTTCAAAAGTTTCTTGATTTAGAACTTTTTAAAAAGTATTTTTTCCCCTCTGTGTTTGTACCAATAACCTAGGAAATATAAAGTCTGGCTATTTTATCAAATTTTCAAACCCACAGTCAAGTTCTAATTTTTAGCATCCATTCTTAACCATTATCATGAAGCTGTGAGAGGTCACTGCATTTTCATATTGCATTTTTGTCAAACAGAAAGAAAACGTTACTTAAGTGGCTGAATCTTCTCTTACTGTATTAATCAAAGGGAATAGAGGGTGGTGCTTATTTCAAAGGGTCTTATTAGTAAAACTGAGATTACAAAAAGTCAATATTTTTAATGATTTCCTATTTAATGCTCCCCCAAAGTACTGGTTTAAAAGTTTAAAAAGCTTATGTCAGTATTAAGGGTTTGTGACTTAGGTTTTTTTTTTTTTTTAAGTAGCAAGAAAAGTAAACAGGTCCACATATATGGTAGGTGCCAAGTCTGAGAGATACTGGTGCCATTTAAACTTCAATTTTGTTCTGTGAATTAAATATTTAAACAACTGCTCTGAAGAAACAAAGTAAGTCTAATGTTTGAACTATAAAATTTCTGACGTTTATTGACTTTCTGGATCTCCCTAACAACTTCCTGTCCTCATAAATTTGCTCCTGTGGTTGACTGGATGCAGACCCGTGTGATTTTTCATTGCAGTGTGTGACTATACCAGTTTTATTTCCAGCAGCTAGCTTATGCTTTTAACCTGGAGATGGCTGTGTAGTTGTGTTGACTGAAACCAGTGTTGTGTGGGGTGTGTGTGTGCCTATAATTACATTCAGCAGGAGCCACAGAGCTGCACTTGTGTGCGTGTGTGTAAATACCTATTTCACTATGATCTCTGTCCTGATTTGGGACTGCTAGCATTGACTACTGAATCTTAAATACTAAATAACAAATTAAAATTAAGCAAAATTCAAAGACTATTAAAAAACCCACTGTGTTCAGTTGTTTTGGGACTGTAATTGAATGATAGAATGCATTTAACAAAAAGGAGAGCCATTAGAGTGGATTATATTAGGTTGGTGCAAAAGTAATTGCACCAACTTAGTATTTTAATTGGGGTGGGGAGTTAAGTTCTAAAGTCAGAACATAAAGGTAAAAACTAAGACCAATGAAAGGAAGGACAGACTCCTGCCAGCACCACTTAAATGGTTCCCTCTGCACCTGAGTATATTTAGTTAAGTTCACATAAGTTACATGATTTAACTTGATAGTCAGAAGCTCTGAAACATTATTTTAAATGTTTGCAATGCATAAGCAAGATGGGTGATATTATCCCTGTTTTAAGGGTGAGGAAACTGAGGCCCTAAGAGGCCAAGTGACATCCCCCAAACAACATAGCTAGTAGCTGGCAGAGCCAGGATTTAAGCCCAGTTCTATGTGGCTCCAAAGTTTAGGCTCTCCAATATGCCATACTAGAATGTGAAGAACTCTTAGAGATCATGTTTTATAACCAGTTTATTTCACAGATGGGACACTTAAGACTTATTCTCTCCTTTCAGTCAGCATGATAATGGGGTGTTGACTGCATGCACTAGACTCTGCCAGGATTTCCCAGCTGTGGAAGTGGAGAGTACATGGTGCATCAGAGAGTAGTGGATAAGATTAAGAATTGGGTCAAAGGGGATGGGAATAAACCAGTTAAAGGAATTGGAATTACTTTGTCTGATGTGAAATGTAAATCCTGTTCTTCAAGTGAACAGTTACTTGATGAAGGATAAAGACCAGCTGGACTCTACTTGCAATGAGGCTGAAGCAAGAAGAAAGAACTTTAAATTTTGCTGGGTGAGGCATCAGTCAGTTGTAATGGAGATCTGATGGTGGTGGGGGATGGTGGAGGATGGGGGAGAGTAGCCAGTTAGCACCATGCATTAGGGGACCTCACTAGGCAGGGAGCTGCCCTGTGCTGGCTTCCTGTTTTCCCTGCGCAATCTCTGAGTAGTGCTGCTCCTCACAATAACTAAAGAAATTCATCGCTGGGTGCGGTGGCTCACGCCTGTAATCCCAGCACTTTGGGAGGCTGAGGTGGGTGGATCATGAGGTCAAGAGATTGAGACCATCCTGGCCAACGTGGTGAAACTCTGTCTGTACTAAAAATACAAAAATTAGCTGGGCATGGTGGCGTTTGCTTGTAGTCCCAGTGACTCGGGAGGCTGAGGCAGGAGAATTGCTTCAACCCAGGAGGCGGAGCTTGCAGTGAGCTGAGATCATGCCCCTGCACTCCAGCGTGGCGCCTGGGGACAAAGCGAGACTCTCTCTCAAAAAAAAAAAAAAAAAAAATTAATCAACAAATCTTGTATTGCTTAAGACAAAAAGTTACATCTTCTTAATGAACCCATCAGACCTTTCTGTGCTCTACAAATCTTTCCGCCCCCGATCTACCCCGCCCCCTAAGGTTAGAGCTATCTTCATGAAGTACAACTGATATAACTTCTCTGCTCAAAAATGACCCAAAGCAGCTTGAGCAGTTGTTTTCAAAATGTGGTCTGTGGACCCCCAGAGGCAAGGTTGCCAATTGTGGCAAATAAAAATACAGAAAGCCCAATGAAATTTGAATTTCAAATAAACAGCATTTTTTTTTTTAAAGTATAAGTATGCCCCATCCAATATTTGGACATCCTGTATTTTATCTGGTAATCCTGCCTGGGGGACCAAAAGGCCCTTTCTTTGAGGTCAAGACTATTTTCATGGTGACACTGAGACTTATTTGTCTTCCCTAATGTGTTGACATTGCACTGATGATACAAAATCAACAGTGTTTAAAACTGCTGGTGACTTAGCATGAATCAGGGCAGCGACACCAACGTGTACTGGTGGACGATGCTTTATTCTCCGTCATGCATTCACAGTAAAATAAAATAAAATAAAAGGCAGTTTTACTCAACAATCTCCATGACGAAGCAGTAAAAATAATTAACTATATTAAATCTTAATCCTTGGGTAGATGTCTTTTTAATATTCAGAGTAACAAATTGGGACAAATGCATAAAACATTTCTGCTGTATATGATTGCCTTGCTTGTGTGATGGTTTGAGGTAGGAAGCTGAATGGCTTACTTTTTCATGGAATGTCATTTTTACTGACAAACTATGTTTATTTAGATCTAAGTATGTGGTAGTTATTTTCTTGAAAATGAATGACGTAAGCCTGTTACTTCAAAGAAAATCTTGACAGTATTTGTGCCAATTACAAAATTTCAGCTTTCAGGGGAAAATTAGAATTTTGAAAAACTTCTATCTACCACAGGAAGCTTGACAGTTTTTCAATACTTAAAGACTTTCTGATGAGATTGGTGGTGATAACAATGAATTTGGCTTTTTGATATCATATAATGAAATGTGTCAACATTTGGAAAACCGTGTAACTCAGTGATTCAGTATTTTCCAAATGACCAATGCATAATGTTACCAAATTACGCATGGGTAAAAGATCCCTTCAAACTGAAATAGACTGATAGAATTTAATGTAACATTGTAAAAAGTTTCACTGACATGGTTTGAAATTACACATTTCAACTAACTTTTTTTTTTTCCGTGAGTTAGAGTCGTGCTCTGTGGCCAAGGTTGGAGTGTAGTGGCACGATCTTGACTCACTGCAACCTCTACCTCTCGGGTTCAAGCGATTCTTCTGCCTCAGCCTCCTGAGTAGCTGAGATTACAGTGGCACATCACTATACTCAGCTATTTTTTGTGTATTTTTAGCAAAGATGGTTTACCATGTTGGTCAGGCTGGTCTTGAACTCCTGACCTCGTGATCTGCCTGCCTTGGCCTCCTGAAGTGTTGGGATTACAGGCATGAGCCACCCTCTCAGCCCTCAGCTAACTTTTAAAAGTCAAGTTTTGGCATCATGGCAAAGAATAACATCCACAGTTATCTGAAAAGGTGATTAAAACAGTCCTCCATTTTCCAACTACATACCTGTGTGAGGCTAGATACTCTTCACATACTTCAGTCCAAACATTCTATCACTACTGATTGAATGCAGGAACACAGAGGAGAATCCAGCTGTCTTCAGCCAGACAGCAAAGAGATTTGCAAACAATAAGAACACCACTCTTCTCACGATTTTGTTCTGGAAAAGTTACTTTTCATTTTAAAATGAAAATTGATGTTAACACATAATGGGCTTGTGACTATTTTCAAATGAATTATAAATGATTTGAAAAATGTTCTCAGCCGGGTGCAGTGGCTCATCCCCGTAACCCCAGCACTTTGGGAGGCTGAGGCAGGAGAATCATTTGACAAAGTGAGACTCCATTTCTACAAAAAATTTTTTTTAAAGATTGTAGCGAGCTGTGGTTGCACCACTACATTCCAGCCTGTGTGACAGCGTCAGACCCTGTCTCTGAAAAACAAAAACAAAAAGCTCTTTATAATTGTTAGGAGTCTAAAGAGGTCCTGAGATTAAAAAAAAAAATAAAATCAGAACTGCTGGCTCGGGGTAACACCTAGTCTGTTGAGCCAGACACTAGAGACGTGACACTGCCCACTCTGTGCTGCCTTTGCAAGCTTCCTTATCACCACCATCTCCTAAGTCCCCCTAGGTCCCAGCCTAAACATCTACTCCGTAATTTCTGCACAAACTTCGGACTTCTCAGCCTGACATTGCACATGCCACCCTCTACATGGAACACATGTCCCCACCCCCCTAATCTGCCTGTTCTGGTGGTTAGTGGTCAGGGCTCCCCTCTTAGCATCAGGATCTGTGGATGGAGGAACTCATTTAGACCCAATATCACAGTTTGTTTAAGGATATGTTTTGCATATACCCTTCAGGATCTGTTTGTTTATCTTCTTTTATTAGAATTCTTGGTACGCAAAGGACCCAATTTTGCCTGTTTTGTATTTTTACTATCTAAGGGCCAAGTGTGCTACCATAAACTTTATAGGACTTTTGTAAATATCAGCTGACAATTTCTAGTGATCTATGTGGGCTTTTATGATCCTGTGCAGATTAATCAGAGTATTTAGTGCCTGCTGTGAGCATAACACTTGGCAGCAGGCGGAGGGGGCTAAGGAGGTGATCCTTGCTTAAGGACCCACATTGTGGTTGGAGAGACAGGATTTATAGCCAGTAAGCAATCATACAAGACACAAGAATGTATGTCATTAAACAGAAAGCCAGGTGCTGCAGGCCTTTAGGGAGGGGGAGGTGAGGGTGGGGGCACACGTGTGTCCACAGCAGCAGGAGCAATCAGAGGAGGCTTCTGGAGGAGGCAGAAACTTGACCGAGGCTTGTTCAATGGAGAGGGGTTAGTGAGAGGTCAGCAAGTCAGCAAGGTAGGGATTTCAGGTCAGTGAATAAACAGGAGCCAAGGCAGAGAGTCAGAAATGAGCACAGCATGTTCGCAGTCTAATGAGGAGACTGCAGACCACAGTGAAGGTGAATGGTGGGAAATGATAAGGTTGAATGCTAGTCAGAGGAGTTTAGGTTGGATGTGGAAGGAAGGAGGGAAAAAACATTTTTGGATAGGGAAGTGACATGGTGTGTTTTGAACAAGATGGATTATTTGTGGGAGGAAAACTGGAGAAGAGGTATTTCGTGCATGACCTGCGGTGTAAGATGGTGAGGTTCTGGATTGGGCCAGCAGCAAGGTTTTTTGAAACGCAGTGCACACAGGTAACCATGTCTGGCATGCCAGCTTGGTGCATTCACATGGGAGTGTTTTATAAATAAGGTCATGGAGATTAAGCCCCCACAACAGTGTGTTAGCAACATAATTGGGTTGTAGCACATGTAGCTGATTTAGAGTTGAAATCTTTTATTTTAGCCTTTCTTCATGTCTGGTTGGCTCAGCCACTAAGACATTGTGTGTGGTTTTGGGCAAGCCACTTAAATCCTCAGTGTCTTGGTTTTGTTGTCTGTAAAATGAGTTTTTTTTTTTTGTTTTCTTTTTAGTTTGACAGAGTCTTGCTCTGTTGCCCAAGCTGGAGTGCAGTGGCATGATGTCCGTTCACTGCAACCTCTGCCTCCCAGGTTCAAGGGATTCTACTGTCCCAACCAGCCAAGTAGCTGGGACTGCAGGCGCATGCCACCACCCCTAGCTAATTTTTGTATTTTTAGTAGAGACGGGGTTTCACCATATTGGTCAGGCTGTTCTCAAACTCCTGGACTCAAGAGATCTGCCTGCCTTGGCCTCCCAAAGTGCTGGGATTACAGGCGTAAGCCACTGTGCCTGGCCAAAATGAGGGTTTTATAGTACCTCATAGGCTTGTTATGAGAACTAAATGAGTTAGTACATATAAAGTGCCTACCCTAGAACCTGGCACACAGGAAGCCTTTAAAAAAACTTATTATTTATTTACTCAGTAGTTCACATTATCACGGGAATATAAATATTTAAATTACCCAATGGGCCAATACATCTAGAGCTGTGCTCAATCAAGGCCCTCAAAAAAAAAAAAAAAAAAAAAAAAGCTTGCTGGAGACATCGCCAAGATGGGACTCATTCAGAAACTGGGATGGAATGTCAAAAACTCCAATTCAAGGCTGAGCAGTGGCTCATGCCCGTAATCCCAGCATGCTGGGAGGTTGAGGTGGGAGAACTACTTGAAGTGAGGATTTGTAGGTTACAGTGAACTATGATCATACCACTGCACTCCAATGTGGGCCACATAGTAAGACCCTGTTTCTTTTTTTTTCTTTATTCCATTTATTTATTTTATTGCATTTTAGGTTTTGGGGTACATGTGAAGAACATGCAAGATTATTGCATAGGTACACGCGTGGCAGTGTGATTTGCTGCCTTCCTCCCCATCACCTACATCTGGCATCTCTCCCCTTGCTATCTCTCCCCAGCTCCCCACCCCCCACCATCCCTCCCCTATTTCCCCCTAACAGACTCCAGTATGTAGTGCTCCCCTCCCTGTGTCCATGTGTTGTCATTGTTCAACACCCACCTATGAGTGAGAACATGCGGTGTTTGATCTTCTGCTCTTCTGTCAGTTTGCTGAGAATGATGGTTTCCAGGTTCATCCATGTCCCTACAAAGGACACAAACTCATCGTTTTTGATGGCTGCATAATATTCCATGGTGTATATGTGCCACATTTTCTCTGTCCAGTCTATCATCGATGGGCATTTGGGTTGGTTCCAGGTCTTTGCTATTGTAAACAGTCGTGCAATGAACATTCGTGTGCCCATGTCCTTATAGTAGAACAATTTATAATCCTTTGGATATATACCCAGTAATAGGATTGCTGGGTCAAAGGGAATTTCTATTTCTAGTTCCTTGAGGAATTGCCACACTGTCTTCCACAATGTTTGAACTAATTTACACTCCCACCAACAGTGTAAAAGTGTTCCTATTTCTCCACATCCTCTCCAGCATCTGTTGTCTCTAGATTTTTTAATGATCGCCATTCTAACTGGCGTGAGATGGTATCTCAATGTAGTTTTGATTTGCATTTCTCTGATGACCACTGATGATGAGCATTTTTTCATATGTTTTTTGGCCTCATGTATGGTAAGACCCTGTTTCTAAAAATAAATTAAAAAAAAAAACAACAAAACCCTCCTGGAATTCCATAAACTTGGTAAGTTTTCTTCCATCATTAGATTGTCCTTGAGGAAGAAACTATGCCACAGATTTGTCCTGACATCTAGCAGAGACCCTTGTTCTTAACTGGTGCTTTATGAATGCTGGCTGCACTGAAGCGAACCATAAGCAAATATGGTTCTGCTCCCTCATCCACTAGATACAGTATTTTTCTCTCTAGACAGGAGCTGCTGTTTGCAAACCTCCCCCACCCTAAATCTGAGCCAGCGAAGATATCATAAAACAAACTTGCTCGTGGGATTTTGTAGAAAAGGCCTCAAGAGGCAAGGCTTTAGACCAGGAATTCTGAAAGTTACACATCTGCTTGTGAATTCCATATATGCCCCATGGATGGGCCGTTTCTTTGGAGGGAACCGTCTTCTATCCCTTCCGATTTTGGATCAGAAGCATCCGTAGGAGCGGTAGCTCAGGCCAGCTTTGTATTGTTACTAGAGCACAGGCAATTCCTCGCCTCTCCAGTCTCCAAAAACAAAGCACACAAAAAAGGACAAGTCGGGTTGTTTTCATCCTCACGGACCAGACACCCCCTGAGGAAGGCCCCTGGAGAGTCTTGTGTCTGGTCCCCAGTCTCTCTGCCCATGTGCCTCCCCAACAATTGAGGATGACTAGTGTGTCGTCTGTGGGCAAAGAGCACCTTCCCATAAACACTTATTTTTCTTAATTCACGCTGAGCTTTTACTTTATTTTTGCTTTAAAGCCACTGTTCTGAAACGTTCTAAAACACCGTAGGAACATGCAGATCGGAACAAAAGCAAATAAATCGAATCCTGTGAAGTAATAAAGCAGACGCCCTTCTCCTAACAGCCAGCAGAAAGCTAAATAAAAAATACCAGGCATCCACTGGATAAAGTATTTTCCCCCCTAGACAGGAGCTGCCGTTTGCAAACCTCCCCACCCTAAATCCGAGCCAGCGAAGGTATCAAAAAACAACTACCCCCTTCAGCTCCCAGACTGGAGACAACAGTTTCAGCAGCACTGTCTATTTCCTTGAGTAACACGAGCGGTTTGAAAGACCTTGGCTTTGACTTCCCTGTACCTGCCTCCAAACACACAAGGGGGCGGGGTGGGGTAGGGTAGGGGTGATATTGCCGCCCCCCCAACCCCGTGGCCCTCTGCGACGCCAGGCCGGGCACTGGGCTGGGGAGAAGAAGGGGGGCACCCTGGATTGGCTGTTCCAGCTGCAGGCAGTTACCTGGGGCAGTGAGTGCTCTCTACAGAGTAGAGCCAGGCTCCCCCATACCCGCGCGTCCAGGACCCTAGGAAAGGAGAGAGCGACTGCCCGGCTCCGGAGCTGCGGGGAGCCCGGGCGAGCCTTGAAGAGGGTGCGCAGGGAGACCACAGCCGCTACGGCCCGCTAGCACCTGTGCTCCCAGGGGGCGGGGCCTCCTCCAGGTGTGCGCAGAGGGAGGGCGGCGCGGAGCCCCGGCGCGCGCGGGAGCTCGAGCGGTCCCCCAGCCCAGAAATGCGCCGGAGGGAGCGCTTCATCCGCACCCCAGCGCCGCGGGAGCCACTGGCACCGCCCGCCTCCTCCGGGGCCACGGGTTTGAGCGCATCGTGCGGCGCGGAGGGGGTTAACCGGGCAGCCCGCCGCTGGAGCGCGCTTAACCCTTTGGCGCCCGCAGGTCAGCCGGGCCAGGCCGGGGTGGAGGCACCCCGAGTCCCACGCGGAGGCCACTCCAAGCGCGCAGGCGGTTCCGGGCAGATCCCCGCGCCGGGCGGCCGACCCTCCGGGGCGCGGCGCGGGCCGTGGGAGGCTCGGGGCGGGCGGGGGGCGGGGGACGGCGGCGGGCGCGCAGCGTCGCCAGGGCGAAGTCGGCGTGCGGCGCGGCGCGGCGGGCGCGGAGCGAGCGGGCGGGCGGGCGCCTCCGTCCCCGGATGTGAGCTCCGGCTGCCCGCGGTCCCGAGCCAGCGGCGGCGCGGGCGGCGGCGGCGGGCACCGGGCACCGCGGCGGGCGGGCGGACGGGTGGGCATGGGGGGCGCGCCGAGCAGCCCCGGCGGCCGGGCCGGCATTACCGCGGCGTCTCTCCGCTAGAGGAGGGGACAAGCCAGTTCTCCTTTGCAGCAAAAAATTACATGTATATATTATTAAGATAATATATACATCGGATTTTATTTTTTTAAAAAGTTTATTTTGCTCCATTTTTGGAAAAGAGCTTGGGCGGCGAGCGGTTTTTTTTTTTTTTTTTTTTTTTTTTTTTAAATCAATTATCCTTATTTTCTGTTATTTGTCCTCATCCCTCCCCACCCCCTGCTGAAGCAAGAATAAGGGCAGGGACCGCGGCTCCTACCTATTGGTGATCCCCTTACCCATTCCGCCCCCGCCCAACGCCCAGCACAGTGCCCTGCACACAGTAGTCGCTCAATAAATGTTCGTGGATGATGATGATGATGATGATGAAAAAAATGCAGCATCAACGGCAGCAGCAAGCGGACCACGCGAACGGTGAGCAGCCAGAGCCCCGGCACCCGCTGCCAAATCGGATCCTGTCACGGTCTTCCAGCCCCCTCCCCCTTCCCCGCGGGGCTGGGTGGGTTGAGGGCGTTGGAGAGGGTGCTGCCAGCTCGGTGTCGTCTACTCAGAGAGGGACATGCGTGACTGCCACTCCGCGCTCCCCTCCAGGCCCTGAATGTCAGAGTTAATTCTGCATTTGTGGGGTGGGGGCGGCCGTGGAGTGTGTGGAGCACTGTGCAGCCGGAGGGGCGGCGAGTCGGGGTGATTCGGGTTCAGTGTCCTCGGGCTCAACTTTCCTTCTGCGCCCCCGGGGGGTTGGCAGGGGGCCGCGAGTCTTCAGCCGGAGCCCCCTTGCCAGCCTCCTCCTCGCCTTTCCCCTCCTCCCCCGCCCCCTCGTTGACTAGGAAGAAGGTCCCTAGTGGCATCCGGAAAATTCTAGGATTGCCCGGTTTCGCCCTCCGCGCCGGTGGGTGAAGTACACCCCTCCCTTCTCGGGGGAGGCCTGGCCTCGGTGTCATCGGGGGAAGGGGCTCGGGTTGAGCGTGCATTCCCGCTCCGTCGCTGGCTGTGCACACGTCGGTAACCTAGCAATGCCCGGGGAGCTGCTGCCGCTGTGGGGCTCCCCTCCCCAGCCCTGGCCCTGGCACCACGTGCAGCTTCCACGCCGGCCGGGGCTGGGTCGAGGGAGGATGGAGCAGCTCCTGGCCAGCCCTCCCCTTTAGAGACCGCCAGTGCCCCCCAACCCCGGTCGGCTGGAAGCCTTTCCGGGTGAGCGCTCCCCTAGGGAGAAGCTTGGCACGACTTGTCCCCCGTTCCGATTGCCCGCTGCTCGGCCGCTTTGCCTCCTTCTCAGGCTTTCAGACTGATGCTTGCTTTGACTCTTCACTTAGCAATAATTGGTTTTGCAAACGCCCATTCTCTACCTTTCTGCCACCTCTCTCACTTTGACGTCTGCTTCAGTGAGGAGACTGGCAGAAGGCGGCAGGTGCCTGGGAGATCTGCCTGGGAGGTGGCCTGACCCAAAGCTGGTGGGGGCTTTGCATAGGGAGCCTCGTTGGGTTTCTGCCTTGTGTGCACCTGGATGCTAGCCTACATGGAGATAATTCCCTCTTAGGCCTGGAGGCCCCTGGCATAATCCAGCCAGTCTATCCTAGGTGTAGGGGTGCAGGCTCACTGCCTTGCCTGTCTCTCTGGATGCTGGCTTGGCTGATGCTGCTGCAATTTAAAATGCAAAAAAGCCCTAAAGATGTTTTCTGTTTTCGGAAGCCTGTGGAGGAAATGAGTCCCAAGCATCATGAATTTTCATTTGCAGGAAGTGTCAGTGCATAATCTAGATATTTGTTATGGGGTTTTTGGTATTGCCTGGGTGCCTGTGGAAGATCCCCCCCTCCACCCCGTACTGAAAAAAAATGCATTTGTGGCTGTGGAAAGATGTTGGAGTAACACCCTGAAAATGATTAAGACTATTGAATTATTGGTGCTGCCTTTTTTTTCTTGGTGCTAGTGGTAGTTATGTTAGAGAAAAGCTGTTGTACCTATCTGTTAACTCATTAGAGACACATGGGTTTTAAAAATCAGAGATGTGGATTAAACGTGCGAATGACCTCAGTTTTGTCAGAAGAAAGGCACTAAAAGACCCTTTGTGAAGACATGATATGAAGGAGTACTAACTCTGCTGGCTGTGATGCAGCAGTGATCCTGTGTGATTGACACTGAGACCAGAGCTCGTGGACTTTCTTGCCTCTCTAGCTGACTAAACCCCAGCTTGTGAAAAATAGGACATAAGATTCAAACTGGAAACATAGGCATGAATGATTACCCTGGTTATTGATGGGAGACAACCTTTGATTTTTTTCTCCTACACATTGGATCCTCATTTAAAAAAAAATCTTTGTTTTTCTCCTTCTCCCCAGAGGCAAACTATGCAAGAGGCACCAGACTCCCTCTTTCTGGTGAAGGACCAACTTCTCAGCCGAATAGCTCCAAGCAAACTGTCCTGTCTTGGCAAGCTGCAATCGATGCTGCTAGACAGGCCAAGGCTGCCCAAACTATGAGCACCTCCGCACCCCCACCTGTAGGATCTCTCTCCCAAAGAAAACGTCAGCAATACGCCAAGAGCAAAAAACAGGGTAACTCGTCCAACAGCCGACCTGCCCGCGCCCTTTTCTGTTTATCACTCAATAACCCCATCCGAAGAGCCTGCATTAGTATAGTGGAATGGAAGTATCC
Organism: Sapajus apella; assembly: GCF_009761245.1. Lineage (NCBI taxonomy): Eukaryota > Metazoa > Chordata > Mammalia > Primates > Cebidae > Sapajus > Sapajus apella. The sequence goes on from NW_022436963.1 coordinate 4,967,724, forward strand.
TTTTTTGGGGGGTAGTCTTTCTCGTTTTCTCTTTTACCATCTGTTTTTTTAAAAGGATTTGCTTTCTGAAATGACACAAAGCTGTAGCAGTCTGGAATGCGAGCAACAGAAGTTGTATATAAGGGGTTTCATTGTATATACCTTCCTGTCTCCTCGGGTTGCAGAGGGGTGGCTGTACGGGTATATTTAGCCCACTGTCTGGGTGTGTGTGTAGTGTAGTGGGGGGAGGGAACGACAGCCTGAAACTTCACAGTGGTAGATAATTAAAATGGGAAACCAACCTTTGGTCTTTGGACATTAGATGGTTAGTTTTAAATTCTGTGTTGTTTTGGGGCAATACCATGCATTGAATCTATTGCAAATAAGGCATACAGATTAGAAAAAAAAAAAAAAAAAAAAAAGACTGTATGAGACTCTACTGGAAGGGAATACGTTTTTGACCTTTAGTAGAATCTTCTCATTCTGATGTTCGAAATTTGCTTCTGCAACTACAATTAATGCTAAGGTTGCCTCTAGTCTGACATTTGGCGATTCTAATTATTCAGGTAGCTACAGATATGAACATGTGCTTCCTAGGGAGAGATTACTTTTGATTTTTTTTTTTCTGATCAATGCTATAATTTCCTGGAATTTCCTTTTGACAAGTTCTAAGAAAGTATTTGAAACGTGAGCATGAGGGAGCCAGGGAAGGGAGAGGTTGGTGTGTGCCTCTTATTCCTGAGCCCTTATGAGTTATAGAACAGCCCTCTCAGTGGAGGAATTTGCAGTTGCTGCCTTTATAAAAAATCCTGTCTATGTCCTTGAGCTGGACTTACATATCTGGGTGTCTCCTTTGTATTTTTAAAATTGAACTCCAAATGCCCCAGAATGGTTGTCATGTCCAAGATCTTGGGAAACGATTGTGCTTCAGCCTGCTTAACCCCTGCCCAAATCTGGAGGCCACCCTCTTCAGAGAAGATTGACTGAGGCCTTCTTTCTGAGCAAATGGCTTTTTAATTAGGCAGATGATTCATTGGTCTGGGTAACATAAAGCATTTCCTTTCCCCAGAAGTGTGTTTGGAACTGACAGGGGCCTTAGAGCAATTCCTAACTATAGGAAGGGGTGTGAATATAGGAATTCCCCCCACCAGGCCCAGAAGGATGGAGGGGCCATGCCAAAAGGGGAAGATGTTGGCAACCAGCTAGAAAGTAGAGCTGAAATCCCCTTATAATTTGAGAATCAAGCTTGGCAGCTATTTGCATGCTCTCTGTCTTAGCTGGCTGTTTTCTCTGCTCGTGGACAGGAGTTAAGATGAGGTAACTGTCTAGAAAGGTTTTGGAGAGAGCAGCCAAATGCTAGGGTAGGGTTCGAGGGGTTCTCGTGTGCTTTTTCATTTTGCAACAGATGTCCCTTCTCTAGAGTGAGTTATAGTGTCTCTCACATAGGTGGGGTTGTGTGTGTGCATTTTCTCTTGAAGTTCTCTAGTCTGGGAGCCAGGAGGGAGCTCAGTAAGCCAGCATGTGGCCCAGTGGCATTGCTGGAGTCATGGCAGTGGCTGTACCTTGCCAGGAAGATCTTCTCCTCCTTGGATTGGCTTGACATGACTCTGAGTAAGCAGAGATCTCCTTGTGGGGTCACTAATTTTGTGTGGAATAGGTGGGAGGCCTGATGCTGTTTCTCTTTGTGCACAGTAATGTGTACATAGCAGTTTTTGCATATAGAGTGAATTCCTGGATCACGCTGCCGTCTCCCTTCTTTCAGTTGCCAGACACATGTGTACAGGAGTTAGGGGATGTGGCTGCCAATTCAGGGAGAAGCCTGTTTACAAATGGGATAGTTTGTAAAATAGATAGATCCTTAAGCAATATATAATTTTTTTTTAAATGACAGTTTCCTTCTAATTTAGGGAGCAGGCTATAGAAATCCTTTCCACTCCAGCCAGCTCTGTCAGGCCCAGTCCGCAGTGGGAGAGCCAGGGTCCTTTGCTTTTACCGACAAGCATGAAAGAGTGAAGAGTGTCCTGCCCCCTGAGGGAGTGAGGGATATTCTCCTTATCAGAAGGAATTGTTAAGATCAGACCCATCTATTTTTCTATTGCTCTGTTCTGCTTCACTTGTGAAAATCTTATGGCAGTGAGATGGTATCACTTGTACCTGGAGACTGAAACTGGACCAACATAAAGTAAAAATACAACTTATGTTTAGTCCTCCTGAACAGTGTTAGCATTTCTCAGAGGTGCTGGTTTATCATTTAGGGATTAGAAAATTGAAAAGGAAGAATGGTAGTGTGAGGGAGGGAAGAGACTATTGTGTTTCTATAGAGAGCAACATTGGGGCCCTTGACTTTTTAGATTTCAGTGGGGACCCATGAAAAGGAAAAATGGAAAGGGAATTCTGAAGTCTTCCTGCGGTGGGCTTGTCTGAAAGTTGGATCCCTGGGTGAAAAAGATTTTATAATATTAGATGAGTTAAGAGAACCAGTGTGAATTAAAGCTGATTGGCTTAAAAAAAAAAAACCATCCAAATTATTAAGGGAATAATGTTATTCATTGCCTTTTTTCGATGAGTTGTCAAAGCTCTTTGAGGATGGAGGTTTTATGAAACTCAAGATCTCTGCAGAGGCTGGGCATGGTGGCTCATGCCTGTAATTCCAGCATTCTGGGAGGTTAAGGTGAGCAGATTGTTTGAGTCCAGGAGTTTAAGACCAGCTTGGGCAACATGACAAAACCCCTATCTCTACTAAAAAAAAAATTAGCCAGCCTGGTAGCACATGTCTGTAGTCCCAGCTACTTGGGAGGCTGCAGTGGGAGGATGACTTGAGCCTGGGAGGCGGAGGTTGCAGCAAGCTGAGATTGCATCAGTGTACTCCGGCCTCAGTGACAGTGAGACCCCATTTCAAAAAAAAAAAAAAAAAAAAGATATCTCTAGAGAGGTAAAGGGTATTTGTTTTCTGCAGCATTTTTGGATTTTCCAAAAGAATGTCAGAACAAATGGAGGATAGTTCAGTTTGTATCCTCCAGTTTTATGTATGTTGAGGTATTTAAACCATGGCCTTCCCTCTTGTGGGTAAGTGTCTATAGGCGAAGCACTGTCATAAAATCAAGCCTAGGAATTGCAGATGAGGCTGGTGCTCGCGAAACCTTGCATTTGGAAAGGCTGAAAACCCAAAGAAGAAAAACAGTCATTTTGGCAGATGTCAAATTTTGTATTGCCAGTTTTGACAATGTCTCTTAATAACACCAGAATGTTTAGGCAAGTATTTCTTGAAGGCTGATCTCACAGTGATTCTTCCAGATAGACCACCGAGATTGAGAATTGTTAAACCCTACTTTTAATGTGTCTGGTGCTGATTTCTTATGGCTTTTTAATTTAATTTGTTTACAAATTGAGCACGGTAACAGCATATTATAAACTGAGCTCCAGTCCAGCTCTAATCTGAAGCAGTTATAGCCATCGATTCCTTTAGCAGAGAAAGCAGAGGCAGGAGCTGAAGCCTGGCTCGCTGCGGATCACGTCTGAGGTATTGGAACATGCCATGAGAAAGTCACAGGTAGAACGGAGAAGGTCCTGGTGACTTGGCCTGGCCCAATCCAGACAGGCGATTTAGGCTGACCCTGCCAAGAATAGCCCCTGAGAAAATGGCTCTAACACATGGAGGCAAGGCTCTGCGGAAGAGATTTACCCCATGATGACTTCCCTGTGTCTACAACAGCCGGGAACTTAGTAAGACCCTTGTCACTTTTAAACCTATAAGAAGCAGAAACCTGGTTCACACAGTGCCCTAATTGGATGTACTTTTAGGTTTCAGTAGACAGTGTGCAGCAGAAGAATGAGTGTAACATGATCCTTGCAACAGAAGGAAAGGACGTTTGATAGGAGAGGTCATTTGATAGGAGGCTCCACTGTGAGATGACCACTGACGATTACTTCTGCTGAAAACCTAGCAGTTTCAGCAGTCAGCCGAAATATGATTTGTGTATGCCATTTTCATTTTAAAGGTGCTTCGCAAGTGGCGTGAGCGGGAGTGTGATGAGGGACATGGTTTGTGTTTCCATAACACATATATACCTTAACAAGATTTTTCAGACCATTTGACATATTTATATTATTGGCTATTTTTGCCAATTGTGTGGCCTTAGCTATTTACATCCCATTCCCTGAAGATGATTCTAATTCAACAAACCATAACTTGGTAAGTGTCCTGAGAGTTCCTGCTGGTCCTGGTATATGGTTATCGTTTGCTTCTATACTTAAACTGGCAGCTTGCCTTCTGGGTGGTTGAAGTTTACAGCCATGCATGTGGTGTTTCTTGGAGCTTTGCAACAGTGGTTTTTTTGTTTGTTTGTTTTAACCTGTATTCTCAAATTTATACTGAATGAAAGTATTTAAAGTCATGAATCTTTTATAAATAGATATGGGATTGTTATGGAAGAGATTTGTAGCAGATTTTCTCTCCACATAAGCTTTTGCTACCATTCTTTTCCTGATAATAGTTGTTTTTGTTTTTGTTAAGTCTAGTGTTCTTGGGAGTGGTGGGTACTTTGGCCAGTTGCTCTGGTAAGTAGAGAATTATCATAGACTTTGTACATGAACTATTTTTAGAGAAGTAGAATACAACAAAACTAATAAATCTACATAGAGCATAATTTGGAGAATAATATGTATTATTGAATACGTGATATGGTATTGAAGTTTCTACTCCATGTCCTGTGAAATGCCCCGCATCCTATGAAATGTCCTGAGATAAAATAATTGTATGGTTAAATGAGTCAGGATGCTTTCATATACTTTGCTGCCTTCTTAAAGATTTATACTGCATGCTAGCTTAGTAAAAGCTTTGGGAAGTTCTGCAGTTAAAAAACAGGTTTCCTTTTGTTTAACTCAGCTAGTCCCTAAAAGTAATCAGTCATAAATTCTTTAAACATTTTTTTTTTTTCTTTTGGCAAAAGACTTTAATATCATGGAACCGGTGGTCCATGGAATTTCCTTTGGGAAAGGTTGATATAGTTAAAAAAAAAAAAAAAAAAAAAGCACTGAAGAGCACTGGATTGCCACTAGGATCCTGTCGCAGTCACCTGTCAACTAGTTGTATTTGGGGTCATTTTTCATACCTTTCTGCATTGCCATGCGGCTACCAGCAATTGGGAGGATTGGATAAGAAGATTGCTAGGATCGTTTTTACCTCTGACATTCTGCAATCTTTCTTTGATGATTCAGAAGCCATTTCAGGATTTTTCTGGTGCTGCAGCATCCTTCTTGCAAGGATTGGTTCTTTGTAGTCAGAAGCCATGCAGAATGGTAGATGAAGGGGAGCCCATGCCGGATAACAGGAAACTCTATTGTTTTTCTTCTCTTCTCTTAGCTGGTTCCGTTTGTTTTTGGCTTCTCATGTTGAAGCTCTATTTTAGCAGGGCTGGATGTTCCTAACTGAGCGAGCGTTGTAAAGGCAAACACACTAGGCTCTCCCTTGTGTGGGAGAGCTCTGCTGGCTTCTGAAGATAGTGAAATTATGCTCTTGTGAATAAGCCTTAACAATTTATGTACAGGATTTCATGTTACATTTAAAATGTTGTGGCACATTTCAGATGTAATGTGATGCCTATTTGTATTTGGGCTTTGGTAGTTTGATATCTAGAGAATTTTCTAAAAATTTTGGGTATTGTTGCTGAAAATATAACTATAAATGGGAGTTGGATAATCACATAAACACTGGTAGTATGTATTTTTACTATGCCAGAGATCCTTTGTGTAACTTTGAACATTTTTCATAGCTTTTGATTTGCTTGTAGCCATGTGACACTAGATGATTGTTTTAAAGAAAAAGCAGACGTGGTGGGAAGCCTCCCACCGCTGGAGATAGATTATTGTAGTCGAGGCAGAGATGGTGTTAGCCTTCTTACCAAATTTAATGACGTGGATGGTGACCCAGATTGTTGCTTTTTGTAGCTCAAGAGAACACGATTAAACAAACTTAGAAAATAAATACCTTTCAGAAAGGCAGATTAATTCAGATCAATGGAATAATTAATGTAGCTGCGTATGTAAGCCAATTAATATTCTGCAATTTTCGCAGGCAAATTCAGGGCACTGATGTAAGTGCTGTCAGACCATTTGGATTTCTCAGCTAAGAAGTGAGGAAATGAAACACAAGAAACGGATAAATCTCCTACTTCCTTTTGCACCCCTCTCCAGTGAATCCTTTCTTGACAATTCTTAAGCATTGGACTTTATTTTTTTTTTAAGGGGGATTTGGCAGTGTGTTAATTTGGCAGGCCTTTCTAAAAGCCAACATATATTCCTTTGACCTCTTCACGTGGTATTCTGAAACTCATGGCATTCAACTTTGTGTCTTACTTTGACTTGGATGGTCACATGGCCAGATGAGTTTATACTCTGCTTTGCTCTTTAAACACTTCCTTTCCCACTGTGGGAAGGGAAGATCTTTGTGGATTTCCTTCTGACTTTTAGCAAGGTCCCATGCCATGTTGGTCCTCCCATGAGGGAGCTATTTTTTTTTTTTTTTTTTAAATACATTTGACCCAATTTGTACCAGAGTGATGGCTCTATTTTTGGGATTGGTTTAGAGGCAGCTAAATGAAGCTTATTTTTCATCTGTAGTAAATACCTTTCATTTAATGTGAATGGTAAAATCAAAGGGCAGAGTCTGCAATGAGTTGGAAAGCTGCATGTATCCGGAGGCTGCTGGTCTTCTTTGCCTGATAGCTCCATTGGAAAGGTGTGTGTTGAGCAGTTAGAGTGAGATTCAGGGCCAGCTTTATAGGTGATGTTTCTGCCTGTTACCAGTTACCTAGTAAAATTACTACTTTTGTTGGGCAAGTGGCCATTCCCATTGACCCAATGTGTCTTTGTTCTGGATAGGATGTAACTCAGTTAGTTTTGGGATTTGGAAACTACCTTGGGGGGCAGAAGTTTTCCCAAGGATAGTTTTTGTTCTTTCTTTATTTTTTAAAAATATAAACACTCTCAAGTTTTTATGCAGCTTTCATTTATGGACTTGCAGGGACTGGTGGAGGCTGAAGTCATGGAAACGGTGCAACTCAGTTCCCACAGTAATATCCCCCTAGTTCAGTTGGTAGCAGTGTTTCCTCAGTTCCACTTATAGAAAGCAAATGTCATTGATTTTGTTTTCTTAGCACAGAGGAGGGGAATGCCTCTGTATCAAGTGTCAGAGTGGGGATGATTACAATATCATACTTCACTGTGATGAAAAATGCTTTATTTTTTATCATTCAGTTTCTTCTAAGCAAACTGACATGGTTGAACAGTTTTGAGTCTGTGTAATCTGTCCCCGGTACTCTCCCTCCCGATGCTACCTCCTAGTTCTCTGGCGTGTGGAGCTGCTTAAAATTAAAAATGTCCAGAATGAGGATCTTCATCTGCCAAATCAAACCTTCCTTGATCTCTACTGATGGCTGCACTCACCTCTAAGCCACCTCTAAACCAGCACTAGGTACTTGGAGGGCAAGGCCCAGGGCCCATACCCCTCTATCCCCTTATCTAGCAAAGGGCCTGATATAGCAGGTATTTTTTAAACCAAACCGAAAGTTTCACCGTCTGTGACCTTTTTCTTGCCCCTCTTCTCATCTTGTTGCTGAGCTTGTTGGGTTTTGAGCCTGTTGACATTTTGCCTCTAAAGGCCCACAAGTCCCCTTCCTGTCCATTCATTCCACTGTCAAGTGACTTTTGCTGGAGAAGTGATCCTGAGGCCTCAGTGTCTACTCATTGCCTACTGGGGTAAGGCCAGAGTGTGGCCAGGTTCAGCTTGGTCTGGTCCAGCTTTATTGGATTTTGTCTCCACTCCTCTCCTTTATAGCTCCACTCATTTGTCCACACAAGTTCCTAAACACCCCTCCGCCCCCCACTTGTCCACCTCCTGGCTTCTTTATTTGAAATGTCTCTTCCTTCATACTGCCCCTTCTTTTTTCTTTGAGACAGGGGTCGTCCAGGCTGGCGTGCAGTGGCGTGATCTTGGCTCACTGCAACCTCTGCCTCTGGGGCTCAAACAATCCTCTTACCTCAACTGCCTGAGTAGCTGGGACTATGGGCACATGCCACTGCACCTGACTAATTTTTGTACTTTTTGTAGAGATGGGGTTTCACCATCTTGCCCAGGATGGCTTCAAACTCCTGGACTCCAGCAATCCACCCACCTTGGCCTCCCAAAGTGCTAGGATTCCATGTGTGAGCCATGGCGCCAGCTTCTACTGCCTCTTCTTTACTGTCACTTTCCTTGTAGCTACTCAAGAATAATCTCAGATCATGTTTCTTCCATGAGGCCTTTCCTGAAACTGATCCAAACAATCTAAACCTCTTTTTGTGGCATTTTGCACATAAAATACCCTATATTTTTTTATTTATATGCACATCTTTATCCTCTCAAGCATCTTCAGAATACAGTGCATAGTGAAGCTTTCTGAATCCCCAGCCACGCCTGATGCAGTGGTAGGGGTGTACGGTAGATGTAGATATTGCTGATACGCACCAAGCAAGCAGCTCTCCCGGGAGAAGCACCTCCATCACTCCTTCCTCTGAGCCGTGTTTTGGATTTTCATGAGGGGCATGTTCCTTTGTGGATTCCTTACAGGTCCTTAGCTGGGAATGAGTGGGAAGGTATACATGTTATTCCTGAAAAGCTTAAGGTCTGTGGCCCTTCTTGTGTACCTCTGGCTGAGAGAGCCCTCAGTGCTGGCTTTCACAGCTGAGGAGTCCAGGAGATTTTGTGCTCTGGTTCCAGAGCTCAGAGTAGCAAAAATGGTGGGACCTATCTGAGAAGCAGTGCTGGGCTGTGGATGCTTGTCTGTGGGACCAGATGCTTTACAGTGGCCAGGAATGCTGTGGGACAGCCTACTTTGATGGCTTTCTTTCCTCCATGGCTAAGATCTGAGTGTAGTGTTAACTGGACTTAAAAAGCAAGTCCATTATATCTGTGTGGTCATGTAGTTCAGCATCACATGGCTTTTGCATCTGGTGGTGTGAACCGTAATACCTGAAACACAATTTCATAACCTGGCTCCTTGGGCTTAGCCTGTATGGTGGGGGTTAGGTCTGTACGCCATTAAGACTGCGTCATTGCTTGGTCTTCATTCTCTTGGAATTGAGCTTTCTTATTTCTGTATGCCTAGGTTCTGTCTATTCTTGGACAACTCCTATGCTGCTTCTTCCCTTCAGCCTTCTCTGATCCATTCCCTGCCTGCCTTCATCTGAGTACTTGCTTTCCCTCTGAACTCCCCATTGCTTAGTCCACTCTCCCGTACAGACACCAGCCCCTTTCCCCCGGTTTGTAACTGTTATGGGAAGTGACGTGGAGTGTGATGGTCTGCCCATGGGCTGGCTGTGGGGTCTGACAGCCTGGCTCTTTGGCTGATTAGCAGAGTGACTTTGGATGAAACTAGAATATGCGTTCCTAGAGGCTGAGACTGCAGTCTGATTTGGGTGTATAGCCTTGTGAACTTAATCCTGTGCCTGGCACACAGGAAGCACATCAGGAAATACACGTCAAATGAGTGAGTAAATAAATGCATGACCATACAAGGGCTCCATGGTATATTCTTGTAGATCATTAGTTAATTATCAACAATGGCTAATGATTAATGTTTGCCTGAGAGGCTGACTTTTTGTCCAGTAGTAATAACATCCCAGGAAACACCTGGCAGAGTTCATCTTTAATTCAGGATTCTATCTTTCTTTCTTGGCCAATTTAACTCTTTATTAAAGAGAGAAGAAGGACAAGTACTTGCTACTTTTTGAATCTGTAAGTTATAACCTGGCTTCTGTGTTCAATGTTGTACATGAGCCACATTGCAGATGATTCTATTTGGATGGATGTGTGATTGTTACCTTTCACATAAAAATTGATTGAGCCAGTCATAGTGGTGTGCACCTGTAGTCCCAACTATGTGGGAGGCTGGGGCAGGAGGCTTGCTTGAGCCCAAGAGTTTGAGACTGTAGGGGACTGTGCTCGAGCCACTGCACTCTAGCCTGGGTAACAGAGCAAGATTCCATATAAAAAAAAAAAAGGAGAGAGAGCCTCAAAATGACCAGAGTAGATGAACTCGATGGACTTGTGTAGTAAAACTCTACCCAAAGCTGGTTTCCTAATGATACAATGTGAAACAATCTATGTGCTATACAGATAATGATATCTCTTTTGTTAAGCCTTATGTCATTTTGACAAAGACATTACCTTGATTGAATATTGACAGTTTTTCCAAAATAAAATCCAACTCTTAATTGAGATTTGTGGCTGGGCACGGTAGCTCACACCTGTAGTTCTAGCACTTTGGGAGGCTGAGGAGGGAGGATTGCTGGAGGCCAGGAGTTCAAGACCCAGACTGGGCAACTTAGTGAGATTCTGTCTCTCAAAAAAAAAAAAAAATTAGCCAGGTGTGGTGGTGTGCACCTGTGGTCCCAGCTACTCAGGAGACTGAGGTGGGAGGATTGCTTGTGCCTGGGAGGTCAAGGCTGCAGTGAGCTGTGATTGTGCTACTGTGCTCTGGCCTGAGTGACAGAATGAGACCCTGTCTGAAAAATAAAGAAAAAAATGAATTTAGACTTTTTACTATTAAAATTCCTTATGAAGAATTCCAGTGGGGGTCCTTGCTCCTTTGGTTTGTTTTTTAAAATGTGAATATTATTATTTTATAGTCATACCTATACAATGAACCTCCCCATCTAGACCCTTTCACTAGTGAGACTACCTTAGAGTGGGGATATTTGCTTATATTAGAGTATTAGCCAGAACTCTTTGGGTAACAGATTGTGGGAATACAACTCACTCAAATTGGCTTAGCTAAAAAAAAAGTCCATATGTATGTGCAATTTATAAACTCAGTTAACCGAAGAGTCCAGTGGGTAGAAATGGCATCAGACACAGCTGGAAAAGGGGCTTAAAAGATGTCACCAGGATTCTCTCCCTGCCTTGCACCCTCAGGTTTCTGAGCCAGAGTCTGACTGACCTCTAGTAGGTCAGCCTCACATGTTGCCTATGTGTACATCTTCCTCAGCTCATTTTGTGGAGGGCATGTGGGGACATGCATTTCTTTCTTTTTTTAAAATTTAATTTTGTTTTAAGTTCTGGGGTACATTTACAGGACATGCAGCTTTGTACATAGGTAAATGCATGCCATGGTGGTTTGCTACACCTGGCAACCCATCACCTAGGTATTAAGCCCCTCATACATTAGCTGTTTATCCCGATGCTCTCCCTCCAGCATTTCTTTTTTTGTTGTTTTGCCTTTTGTGTTTTTTTTGAGAGTGAGTCTCTCTCTGTTGCTCAGGCTGGAGTGCAGTAGTGCAATCTTGGCTCACTGCAACCTCTGCCTCTCGGGTTCAAGCGATTCCCCTGCCTCAGCCTCCTGAGAAGCTGGGACGACAGGCGTGTGCCACCACGCCCTGCTAATTTTTGTATTTTTAGTAGAGACGGGGTTTCACCATGTTGCCCAGGATGGTCTCAGTCTCCTGACGTTGTGATCTGCCCGCCTCGGCCTCCCAAAGTGCTGGGATTACAGGCGTGAGCCACCACGCCCGGCCTATTTTTTTGGTTTTTAACATTTATTTTAGGTTTGGGGGTACTTGCGAAGATTTGTTACATAAGTAAACATGTGTCGTAGGGATTTGTGGTACATAATTATTTCGTCACCCAGGTATTAAGCCCAGTACCCAGCAGTTGTTTTTTCTGTTCCTGCCCCTCCTCCCAGCCTCCCCCCCGTCGGGTAGATCCAGTGTTGCCATTTCCCTCTGCGTGTTCATCTTATAATTTAGCTCCCACTTAGAAGTGAGAACAATGAATTTCTTTCTTAATCTCAGCTTAAGTTCAGTGTTTTAAAAATGATTGTGTCAGAAACAGAGACCTCTGTAGCAGATTGGTGGGTAGTATTCTTTTTTTAACCTTCTCCATCAGTGTTTTTTTACTTTTTAACTGTCTGGCAAATGTGAGAAATACCCGATTCAGGGGGGACAGCATGGCCGGTAGGAGAGACAGTGGGTCTTGTTAAATAGCAGCAGGGATGGGGACACTCCTCAACAGACCCCAATAGCTTCTCACCAAAGAAAGTTCCTAAATGAATGGAAGAGGTTCTAGAATTCTGGTGGTGGGTTTACAGGGAGGTAAAGTTTACATGTGCACTGTTACTGTTGAGTGGATGGATGTGCAGAGGGGAGGGGTGTTGGCGAGTGTCCCTGGCCTCGCGGGGTGGAGGGCTGCTTAGCAGTTGATGCAGGAGTAGATGTTAGCATCCCTACCATGCAGCTACAGGAGATGGCCCTTAAGTCCTGTCTGCTCATGTGATGGAAGTAAGAAAAGTGGTGGAGGGGGTCTTCCTTTTTTAAGTCAAGTGAGATTGGTATTCTCCAAGCTGGGCTTCCTATGGGCTGTAAGGGTGTTTGGCTGGGCAGGCAAAGCTGGAAATGGGTGATATGGAGGAAGAAACGGTGAGAACACTGAAGATAGGATGAAGGAGGAACTGTCTGAATTGATTAGTCAGCTTCAGCTCCATGTTCCTGTGTGTGTGTGGGGTGTGTGTGTGTGTGTGTGTGTGTGTGTGAGAGCTGATGCTCATGAGTGTGTGAGCTGGGGGAAAGGTGGAAGTGGATGTTGTTGACACAGACGTTGTCTTCTTCTGGTGGCTTTAACTAAGCAGGGCCCCAGACACTGCCCAGGCTGGGGAAAATGACTTTCTTCTCCAGAACCTCAAAGCAGTTACTTTTGCTAATTTTTTTCCTTCCTCCGTGCTAGGTGAGTGGTAATTTTCAAAATCACAGGACATCTGTTGAAATTATTGAATGAGTGAATGCGAGGTCAGGCTGGAGGGAATCAGGGGCTGACCTGAGGAAGGGCAGGAAGGCAGGTGCAAACTGTTCAGGGATAGTACGGTGGGAGCCCGGGCCTCGGCTGGCCCTGGGGAAGCCCGGCCAGGGAAGGCTGGAAGAGGTGGCCCAGGTGAGCTTTGCCTGGGGACTCAAAGGGGCTAGGCGAGAGGCACCTGCTCTTTCTCCTTCCCTTTTCAGGCAGTACTCATCTTCTGAGGGCTGACTGACTCCTTTTCCTGTGTCCATGGGGGATTCCTGCATAACATAGACTCACAGATACTTTTTTAGCGTTATAAGGGCACATGCTTACAAGGAAGGAAATTGAGGCACCTTTATTCCATAAATACTGATTAAGACCTCCTGTGCAGAGCACAGCAGCCCTGTGCTTCTGCCTTGCAGCCCGCCGCTGCGGCTCCCCACGCCTTGTTATGAAGGAAAACCTACAGTGTGGGGTTGGAGAACAGCTAGATTTGTTTTCATATTTTGATTTCTTACTATAAATCATCACTCAAAATTGACCCAAGTAACACAGGAATACATTGTTTTAAATAATTAAAATAATACAGGTAAAGCAACAAACTCCTTTACCTACCCAACTCATTCTAATTACAATCATCAGTTCCACGTGACCCTTCCGAATTGTTTTTCACAGCATGTATGTGTGTGTGTATATATCACCTGTGTATTTGTTTTTCACAGTATGTATGTATGTGTATATATCACCTGTGTATTTTGAAACATAAATACAGTTTATTTTAAATTTCATGCAAGTGGGAACATGCATTCTATAGCTTCCTTTTTTCCACTCAATAGACCTTACAGACCTTTCCATATCTGTATGCAGAGATCTAACAACTTCATAGTTGGCGTAAAATATTCCATGTATGAATGTCCCACAGTTTGTTTTCTTTGTGATGAACATTTAGGGTAATTCCAAAAGTTTTATTGTTTCAAATCATGCTGCATTGTGTATCCTTCTGTGTGCTTCTTTGTGCATGCAAGAAAACATTTGTCTGGGATGAGAACTCAGAAGTAAGCTAAGTAAGCTCTCTGCGTTGGAGGGCACGTGTGTTTTTAATGTCCATGCTTATTGCCACATCGTCCTTCACTAAGCCTGTAGTCTTTTACCTCACACCACATCTCACTGCCTCAGCAGTCATTTCATTCTGCAGAGCGACCTTATGTGTTCTGTGTCTTAGACTGTACAAAAGGAAGTCTTGGGGGTTGGGTCTGGCCTCTCTCTGGGATATTAGTAGCACCTAGAGCATCTGGTTAGAGCAGAAAGTCTACAAACCTGAACCCTAGATTTTTGGAATCTCTTTCGCATCAGTGACCAGATAAAAGGCACCAAAACTTATTCTTCTTTCCCTTGCTTTTAGTGCCAGGTGCTTAGATACTGTTGTTGTTGTTGTTGTTGTTTTTCAAGTGAAATATTCATTCCAGGCAGCTAATAGGTAAATAAGTTTCTAATACAAAAACTAAGTCTTGGTTTTGAAATGTTTGCTTGCTGCAGCCTGGTTTCATGACAAATATTGATTGCCTTTATGTCCCTGTTATTTGGGGAAGAAAAATATCCAATCTGGTATGTCTCTGATGTCCCAAGTTCTTATGATCTGTTTTATTTTCACACACAGTAAAATCTCACTATTATTAGGGTGTTTAGTGTTTGTGCCCTTTCTACTTTCAAAATCTCTGAGGTGGTTTAGAAAATGGAATTTGATGAAAAGTGGAGCAGTTGGGAATGGAAGCAAAGTCCACCTGCCAAGCGCTCAAGGGGAGCGGATTGCTGACACCTGGACATGGAATTGGCCTTGAGGTTTCCCAGCAGCCTCACAAAAAAGAGCACATCCTGACACACAGGGTTTTTATCCTTTCGACAAAGGGAAGCGCTGCACTCATTCACAACAGCACTTTCTAGGAACCACATCCAAAGAGGAATCTCCAGCGCGGGTCCTTGTCTGAGATGCATTGTTGGGGCACAATGAGCCGTGTCTTCACCGTGCTCTTGTCAGGGTCAGAAATGACACACAAGCAGATGGTTCCTGCACTCATGTTTTTCAAGGGTGAGGGTTGACATTAAATGTGGCATAATGAAAATGAAAGCACTTCTCAGTTCTATAAAAACACTGCTTTTTGATTATACAAATTAGTATAGGATGAAAGATGGGAAGATGAAAAAGGAGTAGTTTAACATAGCCATTATTTAATCATTCATAAAGTACTTTTTAAAGCATTTGTTATGTGTAAAATATAGCCCCATTAGACACATTCCCTCTTTGTGCTAACTTGGTTTAACTCAGAACTGATACAAAGGGATATAGGAATTTAAGCAAAGAACATCCTCCCCTTGTCCCACAAAAAACCCACCTTTGAAGATATGTGGTTTTATTATTTTACTCTTAAGTAATAAAGAAATGACCAATATTTTTTAAAAAGAAGAAATCCTTGAATGTTCTTCAGTAAATGGATAACAATAGGTATAATGAAACACTGTATTTAAATGGCTGCTTTTAAAAGGCGTGAAAGCAGCTTAAACGAGCAAATGGGTAAAATGCTGCCCTTTTACGTCAGTAATTAGCCCCTTGGTCCCTTTCTTATGATAATGCAAAACCGTACTTTTCTGTGGGCTTACACAAATTCTGAATTGTTGAACTATAAATTAATAGTGAATCTATCTAAAGCTCTTTTCAGAATTTTTATCTGGCGGGAGTGAGATTAAAACATCCAAAATTCTTTTCTTTGTTGTTTGTAGAAAGTGATTTATTTAAAGAGAGAGAGAAACAGGAGAAGGAGAGAGAAAGAAACAGCTAACTCTCACACTGCGTGAGAGAATCCAGAAAGACGGAATCCAGGAGAGAAAAGCAGCTTCCACACTGAGTGGAAGGGAATAGAGAGAGATGGAGTTTAGGAGGGGAAGACAGGCTTCCACGAGAGAATGTGGAAGGGGACTCCAGAGGGAAAATCCAGGAGAGAGAAAGACGGCTTCCATGAAGCAAGTGTTCGTGGAAGGGGAAAACATCCAAAATTCTAAATTAGAATGTGGCTAAGTGGAGACAGCCAGCTAGAATTTGGTAAAAGACAGGTGTTTAGTAAATCTTTTCCTAGACATCCATGGGTTGGTGCTAGTGTGGTGGGGTAGAGAAAGCTTTGGCGTGTTTTAGGTTGGCCAAATGAGTCAGCTAATTTCGGTTATTAAAGCCAGGTGGGACAGTAGTGGGTTAGATGGCCTGGTTTTGATTAACCCTGAATGAGGCATCACAGGCACGAGGAGGCTGGGATTGGAGAGGACATCAGAAACCTTCACGTGGGTCTGTTCCTTTTTCAGGCCCACCAGCATGACCTGCCCTGGGTTACACAGTGAGAGATGAACCACGTGGGGACTCAGGTCAGAGCATCTGTCTCCCAATCTGTTTTCTTCCCACTCACCTCAGTTACAGCTGTGAGTTCGGCCTGAAGTTGGGCATCTCCTATCTACCCAAGGGACAGGGTCTGAGAACTGACAAAAGATTGTTTCTTTAAAGCAAGCTGGGCACTGAGTCAACTTTTCATTATCTCCTTGATTATTTTCTTCGTTTAGTATCAGGATGGTGCAAAAGTAATCGTGGTTTTTCCATAATGTGTCTTCCAAAAAGGTAGTTTCCATCAACTCTCTCTCCCCTGCTTAATTTCATAAAATATTGCTTTTCTTATACATACCAATCTGCAGAAATTATTTGGCCATAGAGGGCCATATTTATTTTATGGATATAGCCAGGGCACAGGCCAGTGGATGTAGTAGGGCAGGAGAGAATCAGCAGAGCTGGTGAAGAAATGCAGTGGGTCTTTCCTCAGTTCCCTTATTTTGTGTGGTTAGCTTGCCCTGTCTTTTTTTTTTTTTTTTTTTTGCCCTGTTTTTTTGACTATAACTGGAGGCGAAGTGGTTATTGCCTTTGTTACTAGCTGACATAGCTGAGCTAGGTGGGCTTTTTATGTAGGGTCCTGTGCTGAGTAACAATGTTTCAGTTCATCAGCCAAGATCAAAGTTGGTGGTCCCATAAGATTATAATGGAGCTAAAAATTCATATTACGTAGTGACACTGTAGCACAATTACCTCATTTAAGAAATAAATTTGGTAGCCAGGCATGGCTCACACCTGTAATCCTAGCACTTTGGGAGGATGAGGTAGGCAGATTGCTTCAACTCAGGAGTTTGAGACAAGCCTGGTGAAACCTCATCTCTACCAAAAATAAAAATAAAAATTAGCTGGGCGTGGTGGCACATGCCTGTGGTCCCAGCTACTCAGGTGGCTGAGGTGGGAGAATTGCTTGAGCCTGGGAGATGGAGATTGCAGGGAGCTAAGATTGCACCACAAGTGAGACCCTGTCTCAAAAAATGAAAATAAATAAAATCAATGTAGTCAGAGTATAGAGTTTTTATAAAGCATATGGTAGTGTAATGTCCTAGGCTTTCACATTCACTCATCACTCACTACTGCCTCACTCAGAGCAACTTCCAGTCCTGCAAGCTCCATTCATGGTGAGAGCCCTATACAGGTGTACCATGTTTTGGCTTTTGTGCATTATTTTTACTGTACCTTTTGTATATTTCGATACAACTAGTGTTATAATTGCCTATAGTATTCAGCACAGTCACTTGCTGTACAGGTTTGTGGCCTAGTAACAATAGGCGATCCCATATAATCTAGGCAATACCATCTAGGTCTGTGTAAGCACATTCCGTGGTGTTCATGCAGTGAAATTGACTAACAATGCACTTCTCAGGATGTATTCCTGTTGTTAAGCTATGCATGACTGCAAACGCCTCTAATTCTCATTGAATCTTAACCATAACCTGCGAAGGAGATACTGTTAAAATCCTCATATTACAGGTGAGGAAACAAGGCTAGAAATGGTTATATTGCTTGCACGAGGCCATGCTCCTGGTCATTGGCAGGACCAGGATTCACACCTGGGCTTCTGATTCACGTGCCCACGCTTAAGTGCTGGGCCGTGAAAGGGAGTCCAGGCTCACAGGCTGATGGTGTCGAAACACCAAGCAGAGGCGGGTGCGGCCAAAGGGCAGAGCCAGAGAAGAGACGGCAGAGGAGTTGACAGCAGAACCTGTCGGTGGGTCTCTCTGGCCAGGCTTCACATTCATTAGTGATTAGAACCAAGGTCTGGGGACTGGCATAGAAACTTTCCAGGTTATGGGCTCTGGAGTCGGACAGACGTGGGTTCAGTCCCAGCTTTGCCTTTCACTGGCTCTGTGACTGGGTTGAGCCCTTTCCACATCTGCTCTTTTTCTGTGGAAGAGGAAATAAAATGGCTAAAGGGGTTATCACAGGCCCTGACTCCTAGAAAACACTGTGCAGTGAGCCAGAGGTTTAACATGGGCCTCAGCCTCACAGCAGTCCTGTGAGGTAGGTGTAGATGGAGAAACTGAGGCTTGGGAAGACCAGCTGGCTTGCTCTGGGGCACCTGGTGAGGGGCTGGCTGGATGGAGGATTGGTCAGTGATAGCGTCCCTCCGTCATACTAGAAGAGTTTCCTGGACGGTTTGCTGGATTGAGTTTAGCTTCCAAAGCCATTTTTTAGGTGTTTTTACCATATTGAGCTAGTTCATCTGTCCCACTGAATAGCCTAAGACTGTAGCGGTCATAGAGGGTTTTGGGGGTGGATCTAGTGAAGAACAATGAGCCTGCTGGCCATAGGAGGCCTAGACCTGGACCATACCCCCTCATCATTTAGACAATAAGGGGTTGTTAATTTCCCTTGGAACACCAAGGACAGAAATGGGGCTAGTTTAATGGTCAGGATCTGATTCTGCTGCAGCTAGAAGACTGAAGCCTGCGTCTACATGGTGATATGAGGTTAAAAAGTTCAAAGCTTAGCACCCTACCCACAAGGCCCAGTGGTGTCTTTACATGTGACTTTCTCAGCTGACTTAAAATCCACCAGCTGTCTCTTGTTTTCTGCTTGGCCCAGGTGGAAGCCCCTGATCATCTCGACTTAAATGTTGCTCAGAAAAGGAAAGCAGGAGCTAGGAGCACAAGGATGTCAGGGGGATTCTGGCCTGATAGGCGTGCCGTTCCTTGATTTGGAGCCGTGATAACAGTCACTAACACCCGCGTGACCAGGCACCGTATGGCCCTTTGTCATAGGGCCCGATTTTATTCTCACAGCAGCCTTGTGAACATTGCTGTTATTTTACACACCAGGCAGCCCAGGTGTGGGGCTGTGGAATGACTTGCCCAAGATCAAACAGCCAGTAAACAGTCCTGCCCTTTCTGCCACACTGCGTTCCTTGAGTCACGGAGTCCTCTCTGCAGGTTACTCAGGTAAGAGACCAAGGCTCACAGATGGGAGCTGCTTGCCAGAGCTAGGGCTCCTCAGAACCTGGGGATGGGCTTGCTTCTGTCACATGTGCTCCCTTACCTCTGTTTTCTCACTTTAAGATGGGGGTCATAGCATTGTTGTTCATAGCAACGCCATTGAGAGGATTAAATGCGATTTTGCAAGGGAACCCTCTGTGAACAGCAGAAGCTGGCCCGTTAATGTCCTTGTGCATCAAGTCCACTTTCTCAGGCTTTTAGGCTCTGCCCTGCTCTGGCTCCCTGTCTCTTCAGCCTTCCATTCTGTCAGGAGAGGGGAGACTTCGGAGGAAGACAAATCTTGGTTTGGGTTTTAGATTTGCTACTGATGGGCTTTGGGACTGAACAAATGATCTCACCTCCCTTAGTCTGGCTTCCTCATCTGTAAAATAGAGATAATAATTCTCATCTCACCTTTCATATGAGATCTTTGTGAGGAGTCAATACAAATAATGTGCGAGGGAGCTGTCATTAACCAGAAGGCATTAGTTAACCGGTCAAAAATAGTTCCAGGCTGGGTGGGGTGGCTACTGCCTATAATCCCAGCGCTTTGGGAGGCCGAGGTGAGTGAATCACCTGAGGTCAGGAGTTTGAGACCAGCCTGGCCAACATGGTGAAACCCCATCTCTACTAAAAATACAAAAATTAACTGGATGTGGTGGCAGGTGCATGTAATGCCACCTACTTGGGAGGCTGAGGCACGAGAATCTCTTGAATCCAGGAGGTGGAGGTTGTGGTGAGCCAAGATTGTGCCAGTGCACTCCAGCCTGGGTGACAGAATGAGACTTTGTCTCAAAAAAAAAAAAAAAAAAAAAAAAAAAATAGTTCCAGAGAGTCTTACTTCCTGTTGAGGTTCAAAGTTTGGCAGTATTTGAGCACTGGGGGAATCTTTTCCTATCCCTCCCTTGAAGTACTGTAGGGTTTTAAGAGTCAGTCACGGCCGGGCTCGGTGGCTCATGCCTGTAATCCCAGCACTGTGGGAGGCCGAGGCGGGTGGATCACGAGGTCAAGAGATCGAGACCATCCTGGTCAACATGGTGAAACCCTGTCTCTACTAAAAATACAAAACATTAGCTGGGCATGGTGGCGCGTGCCTGTAATCCCAGCTACTCAGGAGGCTGAGGCAGGAGAATTGCCTGAACCCAGGAGGCGGCGGTTGCGGTGAGCCGAGATCGCGCCATTGCACTCCAGCCTGGGTAACAAGAGCGAAACTCCGTCTCAAAAAAAAAAAAAAAAAAATCAGTCACACACAACACCTATTAATGATTACTGCCTTTCTTTGCCTTAGGATTTTTTCCCTTATTGTGGAGGTTGGAAAGAGGAACGTGTCCCTTCCCTTCCCCTCCCTTTCTTCAGCAAGGGGCTAATTCCTGCTTATAGCTCAGGGCTCACCCAGCAGAGCGCTGTGCGGAAGCCTGGTGGGGGCACTGGGTGAGTAGTGCTGTAGCAGAAAGGCCTACTGCTGAGGTGCTGAGGTCACCATTTTTAGCAGCAGGGAACCCGGTGACTGAAAGCAGAAAGACCAAGTACAGTGTGAGGCCTCTGGGGTTGGTGTTTGTGGCCACATTGATGGCTTAATGGAAGTGTGTTCCCCTCTGTGCAGTGAACTAGTAGGGCAATGACCTGTGTCTTGGGGCCTGCACCCTGTGATTGCAGGCATCAGGCCCAGCATTTTATCTGTCTTGCCTGTCTAGACAACAAGCCTTATAGTAGTTACTAGCATCCCCATTTTGCAGGTGAGGCAGATGAAGCTAGGAGGAGTTAACTAAATGACTCTTTGCTGAGGGGATAAACCTGTAATGACAGATGGGGACTGTAGTCACTCCCTTCACTGTTTCAGTGCTGTGCCCAGCACTGAACGTGAGGGATGTCATGGAGAGAATGCTGAATTTGGAGTCAAGTGCCCTGGCCTTGAGTTCTGCTCTGTAACTTCACTTCTGTGTGACCCTCACTTTCCTTATTGGTCATAAAGCAGGAAGTAAACATTTAAATGGGATCTGTGTGAAAGCGTTTTATACTCTGAGGCTGTATACACCTGGGCGGCATCATCCTTACGGCTGTCTGTTGAGAGAGGGACTCGAGGAGAGGACTTAAGGCCCTGAGTCCTAGCTCCACTCCATCTCTCCATGATGCCAGTGCCACACTGGGCCCTACACAGAAGGGTCACACCCGCCAGCACAGCTGCAGTGATTGTGCTTGGGAAGAGGTTTGAAGTTGCAGAAAGTGGGGCGGTAGACAGGGACTGAAAGAGCCAGCCAGGCCAGAAGCTTGGCAAGACCCTCCCTCCTTCCCTACCCTCCAGAGAGAAGCTGCATCACGGTTTTTTCTTTCTTTCTGTCTCTCTCTCTCTTTCTCACCCAGACTGGAGTGCAGTGGCATGATCTAAGCTCACTGCAACTTCTGCCTCACCCTCCCGACTAGCTGGAATTACAGATGCATGCCACCACACCCGGCTAATTTTTGTATTTTTAGTAGAGATGGGGTTTCACCATATCAGCCAGGCTGGTCTTAAACCCCTGACTTTGTAATCTGCCCACTTCAGCCTCCCAAAGTGCTGGGATTACAGGTGTGAGCCACCATGCCCAGCCATGCATCATGATTTTCAAAGGCCAGCTTCCTGACTGTTCCTTGAGCTCCTTGAGATTTGTGGAGTTTACTGTGCTTGTGAAATGCAAACTGCAAATGATTCTGACCTCATAATGGATAGGCCTGTGACCCAGCCAGGCCCCTAGGTAAGCAAATGATATTTCCGAGTTTTAAGTATGAGCAGAGCATAGTTAATATCACATCTTCATCCTCCTCCTCCTCAATCTGTCTTTATTTTGTCTGATGAATAACTGAAGTAATGGATTTTGTCGTGCCACTAGCTGGGTAGCCACCAAAAGCCAGAGTTCTTGTGGGTCTTGACTGCTTTCTGTGCACTGTGGCATTGCATGTGGGGTGTTGAAGCTGGGGAGGTGGAATCAGCTGGTGTGTTGTCTGTAGAACTGAGGGGACTAGCCTCCTGGGGCGGAAGCAGCTCTGCTGTCTGAACCACAGACTTGCTTGTGTTTGATCTTATGCTGTTTTCTTATTTCTCATAAGCATGTGGACTCCTTGTGGGCAGGGACCCAGTCTTTCCTTTCTCTTAAATCCTCTGTAGCTCCTGGCATGGGATGTTTGGTAAATAATAGACCATTTAATAAAGCATCACTCTACCAGGCACCCTGAGGTTGCTTTGATTGTTTTGCCTGTTTTCTTAATAGGTATCCGGTGGTCTGTCTTTCTAGCGCAGGGAACAGTGGTGGAGGTAGAGACTGACTGCTTAATGAAGTTATCAGAATTTGCGTAACCCAAACATAGGGCTCCCATCAAAGTAGTGGTTCTAGGGCTGCAACCTCTTCCCAAAGATGTTGTAACACTTGTCTTCAGGGCCAGTTTCTGCTTTTCATTTTGCTTTGCCTCTGGCTAAAAATGGGATGATCCTGTTGCCACTGACCTTACTTCCCAGTCTTTTCGTAAACTCTTGAGTGTTTGTAAGGAAATAAAATCTATCTTCAAAGAATCAAGTTTTCTTATCTTTGAGAATTTTGAGTGCAATGTGTCATGGGCTCTGGAGAAGGTCTTACATTGACATATTTGAAAACACTCTGAGGAATGGCAATATTATCAGAATTAAGTGTCCAGCTTCCCAAGCTTACTACTTTGAGGGAACACATATTTACACAATTCTGATGTGTTTATTAAACAAACAGCTTTACCACTTTGCAGTCACACTTCTCTAGTCTGCAGTCTTGTCCAGCCTGACTTTCTCCTTGTGCCAAGAATTCCTTTACCTTTCCTCTTTAGCCTTTGGCCCCAGGAAAATGGGAAAGTGAGATATTTTACTCCTGGCCAATGCCTGATTTTTAAAAGCCTTCCTCATTCCCTAGAAAGACAGATTTTCCTGTTACCTCAGAGTAAGGGGACTTGGTTCTGGGGTTCTGCATAGTGATGGCCACTTGCCTGACCCTTGCTAGGGCTTGAGGGTCCGTGGGAACTGATGTAATTGTACCATTCACAGCTGTCGTTCAGGTTATTTACGGAAGTAGATGGAATTACTTCACTTACCAGCAGGGCTTCTTTTGGGCTTGACTCAGAAGAGTATGTAAGCTTCTGCTTTTTTTTGCTTACCTGTTTAAAAACTCATTTTTGATACCAGGAAAGTTAGACAATTTAATCTTACCTGTCGCAGAGGGAACTCCATCCTTGCTGTGTGAAGCTGTGTGAGATGACAAAGACTGTTACAGAAAGAGGCCTCTTGCTTATAATTGGAGCATATTTGACCTGAGTCAGTGTTCTGCAGCCAGGCTCAGATATCAGCACTGGTCACTGGCACCTGGCATTGGGACCTGGGGGCAAAAAGTAACAATTAATTGGTTTCCAGTAAGTAGTTGGGATGATGGCATGTTCATACTTTTAAAAAGAAGCCTTATTGAGATATAATTCACACACCCCATACTTAACCAATGTAAATCATACAATTCAGTGTGGTGTGTGTGTTTTTTTTCTTATTAAGTACTGTATTCACCATTAAGCAACCATCATCAAAATCAACTTTAGAACATTTTCATCACCCAAAGAAACCCCATACCTATTAGCTGTCACCCCCATTTTCCATTCCATTCCCTCTCCTGAGCCCTAGTCCTAGGCAGCTGCTAATCTACTTTCTATCTGTGGATTTACCTATTCTGAATATTTCATACAAATGGGATCATACAATGTGTGCCCTTTTTGCCTGACTTAGCATAACGTTTTCAAGGCTGATTCCTTATTGTAGTGTGTATCACTACTGCGTTCCTTTTTACTGAGGAATAATCTTCCATTATATGGACATACCACATTTATCTCTTCATCTATTGAACATTTGAGCGGTTTCTCCTTTTTGGCTATTATGATAATGTTGCTGTGAACATTCATGTGCAAGCTTTTTTTGTGAACTTAAGTTTTTAATTCTCTTGGCTATATTCCTGGGAGTGGAATTGCTAGGTCATATGGTAACTTTCATATTTTGAGGGACTGCCAAGCTGTTTTCCAAAGCAGCTGCACCATTTTACATTACCACCAGCAACATGTGAAGGTTCCATTTCTGTATGTCTTTGCTAACACTTGCTATTGTCTATCTTTTTAATTATAGCCATCATAGTGTATATGCGGTGGTATCTCATTGTAGTTTTGATTTGCATTTCCCTGATGACTAATGATAGTGAGGATCTTTTCATGTGCTTATTAGCCATTTTGGAAGAGTATATATTCAAATCCTTTGCTCATTTTTAAATTGAATTTTTAAAATTATTGGTTTGTGGCTGGGCATGGTGGCTCACTCCTGTAATCACATAATCCCAGCACTTTGGGAGGCTGAGGTGGGTGGATCACCTGAGGTCAGGCATTCAAGACCAGCCTGCCCAACATGGTGAAACCCCATCTCTACTAAAAATACAAAAATAAGCCAGGTGTGGTGGCTTATGCCTGTAGTCCCAGCTACTAGGGAGGCTGATGCTGGGGAATTGCTTGAACCCAGGTGGTGGAGGTTGCAGTGAGCTGAGATCGCGCCACTGTACTCCAGCCTGGGCAGCAGAGTGAGACTTGGTCTCAAAACAAAACAAAACAAATTGGTTTGTAAGACTTCTTTATATATTCTGTATTCCAGTCCCTTTTTGGATGTATGATTTGCAAACATTTTCTCCCTTTCTGTGGGTTGTCCCTTCAATTTCTTCCTTTCCTTTTTCCTTTCCTTTCCTTCCCTCCTTTTCCCTCCCTCCCTCCCTTCCTCCCTCCCTACCTTCCTCTTTTTCTTTCTCTTTGTTTCTGTCTTTTTTTGGTTCAAGCAGTTCTCCTGCCTCAGCTTCCCAAGTAGCTGGGATTACAGGCATGTGCTACAATGCCCAGCTAATTTTATATTTTTAGTAGAGATGGGGTTTCTCCATGTTGGCCAGGCTGGCCTCAAACCCCTGACCTCAGGTGATCCATCTGCCTTGGCCTCCCAAGGTGCTGGGATTACAGGCATGAGCCACCACACCTTCTTTCTTTGTCTCTCTTTTTCTCTTTCTTTTTCTTTCTTTCTTCAGACTTTTGCCCTAGTGGCCAGACTGGAGTGCAGTGGTATGATCACAGCTCATTGCAACTTTGAACTCCTGGGCTCAAGCAATCCACCTACCTCAGCTTTCTGAGTAGCTAGGATTACAGGTGTGTGCCACCCCACCAGGTCTAATTTTTAAAAATTTTTGTAGAGACGGGAGTCCTGCTACATTACCCAAAGTGGTCTTGAAATCCTGGCCTCAGGCAATCCCCTGCCTCAGTTTCCTAAAGCATTGGCATTCCAGGCATGAGCCACTGCATGGCCTTCAATTTCTTGATGTACTCTTCAAGCACAAAAGTTTTTACTTTCGATGAATATACCTTGTTGGAATGCCATAGCTGGGTCAGGTCTTCAAGGTCGCCTGTTCCAACTCCCTTGTCTGAGTGATGGGAGTGGTCAGACAGGAGGGGCCTTGCTGAGGGTCACAGACCCAAAAAACCAGGACTGGAGTATAAGTCTCAGGACTTTCACCTTGGGGCATTCTCAGTTTCCACCCCACTATTTCTGAGGGTGGTAAGGTTTTGGTATATACGTAGGGAAAGTTAATTGGTAGGCTCTGAGCCATTCTCATTTCCCTTGAAGCACACAGATGTCACACTCTGCTCTGCTTATAAGTGAGACCTATGGTACCTTCCCTTAGTCCATTTGTTTTTTTTAAGCGTCCTGTTAGGAATTTGGTCCTTTCTTTCAGAAGGTACACTATATAGCCTGGGGCCACACTGTCCAGAATGGTAGTCACTGGCCACATGTCATTATCAGAACTTAAACTGATTAAAGTTAAATGAAATTTAAGATTGTTTCTCAGTCATAAAGCTATGATTTGGCTGAGCATGATGACTTATGCCTGTAATCCCAGCATTTTGAGAGGCAGGATTGCTTGAGGCCATGAGTTGGAGAACAGCCTTGGAAATATAGTGAGACCCCCTCTCTACAAAAAAAAAAAAAAAAAAAAAAAAGCCAGGCATGGTGGTGTGTGCTTGTAGTCCTAGCTAGCTACCCAGGAGGCTGAGGTGGGAGGATTGCTTGAGCCCAGGAGTTCAAAGTTGCAGTGATTTGTGATCATGCCACTGCACTCTAGTGTGAGCGACAGAGCGGGATGCTGGCCAAAAATAAAAGCTACATTTCCATTGTTCCCTATCTATATCTGGTCATTGTATTAGAAGACATATGGGTTGTCTCCATGATTGTAGCAAGTCCTGTTGGGCAGCAGTGGCTCGACCCACTGGCATTCTGTCCACCCCTGATCCAGTGGTACCCTGGACATGCAGCTGTGGTCTGTCTTCTGTGGGTCCCTCATCTACCTGCTGCTCAGGCTTCTTTATGTAGGTGCCTTTGGACTTCCTAGCAAGCCCCCCACTCAGACTAGATAGTTTGTTGCAGGCAGAGACACTTCTTCTGCATAGTTTCTGGATGTGGTTGCCAGTATAAAGGCTAGTGCCTTTCCTCATCTCAGCCAATAGATGTGACTTGCAGAAATAGAGCTGAAAGTTGCTTGCAAGGAGTGTGTTCTTTCTTGGAGAGGTTAGCTCCTAAAAGTGAATGATGAATGAATTGATGAATTGATCCGCTCTTTGGACTAGGGGAAAATATGGAAGAACTTTTTTTTCAAAAATTTTATTGATATGTAATAATTGAACATATTTATGTGCCATTTTGATACATGCCTGTAATATACAATGATCATACTGGGAAATTAGAGTATCTGCCACCTCAAACACTATTTCTTTGTGTTGGGAATATTTCAAATCTTCTATTTTGAAATATACAATAAATTATTAACGATTAGTCACCCTACTGTGCTGTCAAACACTAGAACTTATTTATTCTATCTAACTATATGTGCTGCTGAACCAACCACTCTTCATCCCCCTCCACCTCCTCTTCTCAGCCTCTGGTAACTATCATTCTACTCTCTATCTCCATGAGATCAGCTTTTTAGTTTCCACATGTAAGTGAGAACATGCGATATTTATCTTTCTGTGCCTGGCTTATTTCACTTACCATGATGAAGGTTGGAGTACTCTTGAATTTAGTTCTTTTGGCTGCATTAGTTTGTGGCCTTTTGGGTGGGCACTTCATTTTAGAGGCAGTCAGTTCCAAGAATTTGCAAGATGCTGAGTGGAGTGGGGGCAAGAGGCAGGAGTTGGAGCACTGGGTGTTCTGAGACAGTGATATGGGGGAGACTGGTGTGGTCCTGCCAGGTGCCCTGTGTGGAGGTTTCCTCTATTTCAGGTGCCTGTAATCCTGAGGGCCATCTGAGCCATCGATTCAAGGTCAACAGGGCTATGGAAAGAATCAAGAGCGCTCTGTACAAGAGGATATTTTACTGTATCTTAGTGATGGAAGACACTGGTTTGGACCAAGCTAGGATATTACAGACTGGAAATGAATTTAAGGACTATCTCAAACAAGAGAGAGGATTGACCCAGAATCATAGCAAATTCATGGTGGCACAACTGAGACTGGCATCCAGGGCCTCTGGCACTTTGCCATAGGCACATTCCAAATGCCATGTTATATGTCTTCATTTACACAAGGACAGGTACTTCATACACACAAGCAAGCAAAGCAACTTCTTGGAGACAGTGCCCAGGCTTAGATTTTAATTCATTTAATCCACGTTAGGCACTCGGTCCTGCCTTCAGGCCCCCCTTTGCTACCCTCATAATTAGAAGGTATTAAGAAACCTTTCAATTACTGCAAGATCACCAGGGTTCTCATTTCTTTTTCTTATCTCCAGCCTATCTCTAGAATCTATTTTTTGCAGGGAGGACTGTCCTTGACTTTAAAGAAAGCATTCAGAAACAAAGAGACTTGTTGTTTTTGAGGTCAGCCTCCTCCACCAGACTCTGAGAGCCTTGAGGGCAAGGACAGTGTTGTCTCTTATCACTACTTAGGGACTGGTGCAGAGTGTTCATTTGGTGGATATCCATAAAATTCTCATTTGTAGGAGAACCCCCTTTTGCTGGGCTTCTCAGGCATAAGGTCCTTTTTCCCTAGGGTCCTGAAACTTTACCAATTCTAATTTAGAAATAGTGACGGAAGAAATGGAATAATTCTGTCCATGGCAGGGGGGGAGGTGCTCATTTTGCCTTTGAACTTGATAAGAACGGGAGGAGAGTAAGGTTTTGCTGAGAATGTAAGGGATATTGTTTCCTGAATTGAGCAGTGGGTGGATGGAGCCCAACAGGCCATCCTGGGATGGATTCCCAGAGCAGCAAGAGGGCAAGCACAGAATTGTGGAAGGAATTCCGTGCCATAAACACAGAATATCTTATTTAATAGTGGAACTTTTTTGCTGTCTTCTTAAGAGGTGGAAAACAGTTCTTTTCAAAGACAAGCTTAATGACTACTCTGCCAGTACACAAAACTACAAGATAAATTTAAGTATCCGTTTAGCACCAGAAATGCAGTTTACAAAAGATTTTCAATGTGTTTTAAAGATTTTCATGCAAATGTCCTGAGGCTCAGCTGGTGCACTTTTAAGTTTCATTAGTAGGAACAGGGCTCTAGGGACGAGCTGATGGAGTAGGGATGTGACCTAGGTCAGAGTACCTGTGCACCTGGCCTTTGAAGCCTCTTTTGGGGTTCGTTTTAATTTCTTGTTCAGCTTTCACCATGGCCAAAGTTTCTTTGGTTGGAGCAGAATAAGTTTTCCGGCTGAATTTCTTGGATCATTGCCTTTGTTTTCGTTTTCACATAGCCTGTGGATGTCTGGCCTTTTCAGCCAAGGAAAGAAAATGGAAATGGTTTTAAACACTCACTTGAGCCATGAATTTCAACCATGTATTAATTTGCTTATTTTTAGATTTTTGAGTCTTCTGAGAAGCAATGAAAATGACACAGGGGCAGGCCGCCAGGGTCGTTTGGAGGCTCTGCAGTGGCCTGGAGCAGTGGCCTCTGCAGTGGCCTAGGGAGAGGCTGGGGAGAGTGGAACTGTGCCGTCCCACTCGTGCTACCCACACAGCAGCCTCCTCCCTCCCTTCTTCCCTCCCTCCTTCCCTCCCTGGTGTGTGCGTGTTTGAGGTTCTGCTTAGCGTTTTATTTGGGGAAAAAGTTTCTGAAAACTTATTTTGTAGGCAATAGAGGAGAAATTGGTGTATGTCTTATCCTTACTTGAGTTGGCAAGAACTCTGGGCTGAATATTTAGGGCTGGGCTCTTGTTCCCTCTGCCTAGGAGTGAGACACAGGGTAGATTACGTAGTGAGGTCTCACTTGCCTTTAACTCATGGGTATTGCTTAGCTCTTTGGAGCAGCAGAAGTGAAAATCCTGGTGACATCATTTGAGCACAATCAACGTGAAGGAGCACAATTCCTGTAATACGTGATTTCTGTGTGTTATTGATAGCTTGAAAAATATTGTTACCTCCATGTTTTAGATACGAAATAAAGGGCTGGATCAGGACATGAATGCATTCCTCTCATCTTCTAGAGCTATTTTCCTAAGGAGGAGAAGACCCAGTGGTGAAGACCAGGTAGTAGCATGTTACACATGGTAGCTTTGCAGCAGAGGAAGGGGGCAGTACGGTGGGAATAAGCTAGAGCTAATGATTCAGTAATCAGTATGGGGCTTTGCAGGTTTTTGTTATTTTCTGCTTTGGGTTGTAGGCTTTGCTCTGCAAAGTCTGAAGGTGACCTATTTAATTCCTGTATATTTGGAGCTCTCAGGATGTGCCAAAGATCAGCCCAATTCACTGAACGTTAACTGAGGGAGTCAGGAGTCCTTCCTGACCTCAGGAAGCTCACAGTTCAGTTGGGGATAGATGGCCTTTAGCTTGTGTTTTAGGGCTCCTCTGGTCACAGGTAGTGAGCCCAACCCAGTACAGACTAGATTAAGCCAAAGAGGAATGTATTGGCTCACATCACTGGCCAGTCCAGGGATAAATCTGGAGTCGGCTCAGGGGCTCAAATGATGTCACCAGGATCTGGTTTCTCTCTCTCCAGCCTGGCTCCACTTCCTGTGTGTTGACTCCATTCTCAAAAATTCTCAGACACGACCTCCCCTCGTAATTGCAGGATGGCTGCCAACAGTTTCTAGGCCTACGCCTTTCTACCTTCCAGCAAAAAAGATCGTGAGAGTCTTTGTCCCAGTCCTTCCAGATGGAGTCTTGTTTCATCCATTGGCTCAGATTGGCTCACGCACGTCTGGAACCAGTTGCAAGGCCAGGGACACGTGCAGCACTGCTGACGTGGGGCTGGGTCATGTGTGTCACCCCTCGACCTGGGGAGGAGCCAACTCTACCCTAAGTTGCTGGGCTAAGAATGGAAAGAGAATCAAGTATTGGTTACTGGGGAAAGGCAATGATGTAGGCTTGAACTCTGGCCTGACCCATTGTCAGGACAGCCTGAACTTCGGGCTGTGTTCCCACCTGACATAGCCTTAAGTCAGAATTTATCCCAGCATGAGTACAGCATCTTATTACCATGCGGTTTTAGCTGCACTGTGGATTTAGACACTAAATCTTGTCTTCTCTGGGAACATTGTTCTTCCTAGAGGTGGGGTGGAAAAAGCTTATTTCAGGTAAGCATTGGGACCTTGACCCTAACCTTCATGGTGATTACTGTTCAAGGTTTTCAAACACACAGTGAATAAAGACAGCTGGCGCAATGGCACCCCCTCCAATTGGCTATGTTATCCCGATAAACATATCTTAATCTTCCTGAGGTTTTGTATAGAGGAGTGGAGAATTGTACCAGCTTTTCTCCTCAGCAGCTGTACATCTTGACTTTGTCACCGCGCCCGGGATTCCTTGTCTGTGAAAGGGTAACCCCCTCAGAGTTGCTGTGAGAAAGGAGTGAAGTGATTTGGGTGAGGCACAGCACCTGGAACGTAGTACACAGCGCGTAAGAAGCAGCTATTGTTATTATCTCCTCCTTTGTCGAATGAGCAGGGTGTATTGCCAGATAAGCTCTTTAAAGTTTTAATGTTCACATTCTATGAATCTAGGAAAATCTTGCCTCTCCACGGCTCACCCACACTTGGATTTTGAGCACTGCATCTTCGCTGAGGGTATGATGTGAGGAAGTGCTCAAACATCACCCTCACAGAATGTATAGTGTTCCCTAATTCACCAAGTAGTTTCTGTCCCTTCTCTCATTTGATCCTAGAACAATCTATGATGAAACAAAGCAGGTATCACAATTCCTGTTTTATAGATCAGGAGACCTAGGGTTTAGAGAGATCAAATGACTTAACCAAGGGCATAGTGGCTGGAAAGTTGCAGGGCAAGGTCATTGCCAGAATCTTCTCAGATAGCCCATGTCTGTTGGAGCATTCTGCTCCAGTGTGGATTTGCTTTTCTGTTATGATTTATTAGATATCTACCATGGCTTCTGATGGATTTGACTGGAGAACTACATTGGGTAGCTCATCAAAGTAAGAAGCCTTGAGTTCATATAATGAAAAATAAGATTGCTTTTTTCCTTTTCCCTTTGTTCATTGGCTTGATTTATTAGGATTGTATTAGCAAACCTTTCCTGCCATTAAAGCAAATGACCTTAGTTTGTGTTGTATGAGATAGCATAAGTCAAATTTACAACATTTCAAAGTTACGGTCAGTAGCTTTCTAATTAGAACCTTAAGAGCTTGCCTAGCTGAGGTTTAAGTCGTTGATCTTGGAAAAGGTCAAGTCTTCTCAGGGAGGTTGGGCTGTTGTGAATGACAGCCAGACCCTCAATTCTTGGTCTATTAATATGTGACCTATTTCTTCCTATCCACGCGCCTCCTTAAAGCTTTGTGTACTATTAGTATTTACAGTACTAGATAATAATTATGATGGCAGTAATTATTTGAGATAAATGGAGTGTGCCTAGTAGCCAATAGACTATTGTTAGAACATTATTAGTATTTTTTTAGGTCTTTTGGATAGCACTTTATTTCAAGACATTTGAAAATGTAGACCAGTTTAGTCAAAAGCATTGTACATAATCCATCCATGAGTGTATTCTCTTATTAGAACTTCTGGAATCATTCTGAGATTATACCCAGCTAGATCATACAAAATCATACCAATTAAAAGGGAAGACTTCAGTTTGATTTACAGAATATTGGAGAGAAATCTAATTTTATTACTTTTAATATTGAAGTCAAATTTTGATTTTTCTTTTATGGTTAATGTTACCTGGGTCCTAAGAAAGATTACAAACATATTTTCTTATCTTTTTTTTTTTTTAGAAGCTTTATATGGTATTAGCTTTTACGTTTAGGCCTGTGGTCCATTTAAAATTAATTTCTTTTCTATGGTATGAGGTTGGGGTTAAGAGGTTAATTCCAACTACCTCCCCTGTGGGTATCTGGTTATTCCAGAAGCATATGTTGAAAATGCTTTCCTGTCTCCAGTGAATTGCTTTGGTACCTTTATTGAAAATCAGTGGATCATGTAAATTTGGTTCTGTTTCCAGGGTCTCTGTTCTGTTCCATTGACATTTGTCTTTTTGCTATTTTTGCACTGTTATGATTACTGATGCCTTGTTTTAACTGTTAACATTGGATTATGTAAGTTCTCCAATTTTTGTTCTCCATCTCCCACTGCAAGATTGTGTTGGCTATTCTAGGTCCTTTGCATTTCTATCTAAATTTTAGAATTAACTTGTCAATTTCTACAAAACAGCCTCCTGGGTTTTGATTGAGATGATATTGAATCTATAGGTCAATTTGGGGAGAACGATAGCTTAAGAATATTGAGTCTTACAATCGCTGAGTATGATGTATCTCTTAAATACTCTCCAATTTTTCTCAGCAATGTTATTAGTGCAGCAGTCTTACATGCGTGTTATTTATAAAATTACTTTATTATTTTGGATTTTATTGCAAATAGTTTTAAAAAGCCTCTAGTTGTTTATTAGTAGCATATGGAAACATGCTTGAGTTTTTTTATATGTTGCCTTGTACATGCCACCTTGTCACATTATTTAGTAGTTTTTGAAGATTCTTTAGAATTTTCTATGAACACAATAATTTTGTTAATAGTTTTATTTCTTCCTTTCTAATGCTTATTTATATATGTATGTATGTATGCACGTATGTGTGTATGTATTTTTCTTGCCTCATAACATTGGCTAAGACCTCACATACAGTGTAGGAATAGAAATGTCAAGAGTGTAGACATCCTTGCCTTCTTGAACTCAGGAAGTGTTTATTCTTTCATTATTGAGTACAGTGTTAATTGGAGGTTCTGCACAGGTGTCCTCTATTGGTTGAGGAGGTTTCCTTCTGTTTCTAGCTTCCTGAGAATTTTTGTAATGAAGGGTGTTGAATTTTGTCAAATGTCTTTTCTACATGCATTGAGATAATCCTATGGTTTTTCTCCTTTATTTTATTGTGGTAAATTTCATTGAATTTTGAAAGTTAAACCAATTTTGCATTCCCAGGACACACCTCACTTGGTCCTGATATGTGATCCTTTTCACATATTGAGGGATTTGATATTCTAGTATTTTGGCATAGGCTTTTTACATGTATGTTCTTGAGGGATATTGGGTCAGTACATTTTCTTTGTAATATCTCTGTCTGGTATTGGTGTCTGGGTTATGCTGGACTCATAATATGAGGAATAGGCTGATACCAGTTCTGTCATGACCAGCAGCAGAAGTCTAGTTTTCTCACTTTAAGTGTATAGAGTGATGACTGTTAGGTAAAGAGAATTATTTTAATGATCAGCCAAGAGTCTCTGCTTAGTAACGTGAGATATCTATGAAATAGCATAACTGTTGTGTATGAAGGTAGTACTTCAGAGAGGCTGAGAAGTAAGTGGGTTGAACAACTCACACCATTCCTTGTGCTAAAATTGTATTCATATTTTGTTAGCAAAATTTATTACTGAGGGAATGAATTATCCATCTGATTGCCACTCATAATTTATGGAGTTATCAGTTAATATGATTTTATTGTATGTTAATATGAGCCTCATTTTTTTCCTCTCTCCCCTCTTTGGGTTGTATTTTTTCCAAATAAAAGCTTGAATTCACGAGCCAGCTAATATTGACCTGCATCTATTGAGTTACTTTGCGTAAATTTGGCTACCTGGCCTCAGATAAGAATGTGTTTTCTTTTTTTAAAATCTGTATTGGTGAGATTGTTGGTTGCTGCTACTGCTGTGGTTTGTTTTTGTGAGACTTCTGTTTAAAAGAAGGGTTACGAATTCAGTGTCACTCAGAGGAGAGGTGAAGTATGGAATGGGGTTAGAAGAAAACAAAGCGTCAATTTTGGTGAAGTAGAAATCATTTATTAAATAAGCAGTGGGTGACGGGGAATTGGGAGTAACCATCCTGGTTCCCATAGTGATGGTGCATCCAGGAAAATTACAGGGAAAAAGGGAATCATTATGGAAGAGTTTTGGGTGTGTGTTGTCATGCTTTAGGAAACTTGCCAATTTCTACACCTCTGTCTTCAGATTGTCGTGTTTAGACACACATCC
This sequence comes from Sapajus apella, assembly GCF_009761245.1. Lineage (NCBI taxonomy): Eukaryota > Metazoa > Chordata > Mammalia > Primates > Cebidae > Sapajus > Sapajus apella. Next base: position 5,002,393 of record NW_022436963.1, read on the forward strand.
CACACAAAGTGCTCAGCAGTACTTCTTGTGCCTGTCTTTATCCCCTGGAATCTAGAGGATGGCACCTCTGGGGGAGTTATTGTCTCACATGATTTAGAAAGACCTCCACTGTTTTCTTTCTAAGAGTCCAAGGAAGGTGGGTAAGTTGTGGGCCAAGCCTGGCACCTATAAGCAGGGACCTACACTGCTTGAAGCACCTGGTGACCTCTTATTGACAGGCTTCCTCTCCCCACTGTTGACCCCACTTCCGCAGGTGGTGGGTGGCGTAGCACAGTGCCCGTGGGGTGGCGTACATGTTCTCTGAAGCCACCCGCCCTGGCTCAGTGCTGTCTCCTGTAACAGTCTCATTTGTTTCTCTGTAGTATCCTTATTAAAAAGGTCTTGGGGGCCATTTGCCTAAAATGTTCCCCAGCATGAAATGTCCCCCACACTTGCTCTTTACCCATGTACATCCTTTTTTTTTTTTTTTTTTTTTTGAGACAAGGTCTTGTTCTGTTGCCCAGGCTGGAGTGGAGTGCAGTGGCACAATTGCTCCTCACTGCAGCCTCGACCTCCTGGGCTCAAGCAATCCTCCTACCTCAACCTCCTGAGTAGCTGGCACTTTGAGAGTCCCACCACACCCAGCTAATTTTTAAATTTTTTGTAGAGATGGGGGTCTCAGTATGTTGCTTAGGCTGGTCTTAAACTCCTGGCCTCAAGCAGTCATTCCACCCCGGCCTCCCAAGAGGATTACAGGCATGAGCCTCTGTGCCCAGCCTCTTCCTCATTTTTGTAGACGTATCAAGTCCGGCCTCCTTCGGGAAGCCTTCCCTAACTACTCAAGCTCCCCCTGTTTCTTTCCTTTCGGATCTACTTTTCGCATGTGTATGGTTTAATATACCCTTAAGAATAATGTGTTTGGAATCGTAATTGAGAAGATAAGGTTTATGTTGGCAGATATAGTCTAACTCTGATTTTTAAAAAAGTGATACAGAACAGAGAGTTAAAAAAAAAAAAAAAAAACAAAAACCTGACATTCTCAGGTAGGTTTTGGGTATTTGGAGATAAGAGTAAAAACATGTCTTTAAACCACCCAGTGGGAAGTAACGTGTGTAACAGCCAGAACATTTAGGTTATAAAGTGTCAGAACAGATAATTTAGGCCAAAAGAAACAAAGCTGAATGATTTGGGGGCTTGATTTCTCTGGCTTTACCCCCTGGATTATTACCTGTTTCCTTCACTTCCAGACTGGTAAGATTTTTCTACAGAGGTACCATCTTATTAATGGATTCTTCCCATCACACGCACTCTGTTTGAATTTCTGAATTACCTTCTCCTTTTGGTTTCTCTCCCTCAGCCTTCTTCTTACTGAGACTTCTCTGACGTTTTCTCTGAGGGTATTGCTATCGGAGTCAGACATGCCCGGCACAAGATTTCAGGCTGTGTAATCTTGAGCAAATCAATCTTTCTGGTCTACTTTTAAAAAAGAACAAGGAAGCTTGCCTTGCAGGGTGGTTAGAATTTGAGACAATGTATGTTGCATGCCCGGCAGGCGGCAGGTAGCTAGTAACAGGTGTGCACTTGCTGTACACCAGAGGTCCCCTTGGTCTTTGGTCTTTGCACATCATAGATGCTCGGTAAGTGCTCTCTCAAAGGATTACTGACATTACAAGTAGGGTAATGCTTATAGCCCAGGGGAGGTGAGTGTCATCAGGCCCAGGTTTCTATGCCTATGTCTGCTGAATTGTTGCAAAGTTACGTTTTCATCCTATTTACCAAGTTGTGTTTACAGAAGACTAGTCCTGTTCTAACAAAGCCCATTGAAACAACACCCAGGAAGTAGACAGCAAGAAGTCAGTGGGTATCTTTCTCTGTGTCTTTTACGGGGATCTGTAAGTGAATAAGGGAGAGAGAAAATGTGGAGTGCAGAGGATGCTGCCTGGAGGTGAGACTTGAACCACAGATTTTTCTCAGGTATGGGGCAACGGCTCTGTCCCAGGCATTGCCTCCAGTCGTCACAATCACAATATAGGGCTATTTTTTTCCTGTCCCACTGAGGAGTAAGCAGGGGCCCCAAGAGGTTGCATCTGGAGGCGCGTGTGTAACACTTGGAGAGAAGTTACCAAGTGGGCACTTCACAACGGGGAAGAGAATGAAGAGTTGGATAAAGAGAAATGTTAAGCACTTTTTGGTAGTACTAGAATTTTGTCATGTCTCTTGATTTTTAAGAAAGTGGCCTATTGGCTAGAATTTGAGACTTTTATTATATTGTTCAGTTGGCTTTTGCATGTATATTGCTTTTATGTTTATTGTTTTTGATATGTTTTTTCAAAACCCTTTAAATTGGTTGGATTTTATGTTCTTAAGTTTGATGAGGTAGGCACTTATTTTTTGCTCGGAGTAGAGAGGCAGTGAGTGTGTTAACAGAACACAGCAACCTCAGACTCCAGCCACCTCTCTGCTGTTACCCAGTAGTGTGACGTTGAGCATGATGCGTGACGTCTTGGCGGCAGAGGTGCTGGTGCTCTGTGTCAGGCTCTGGGACCCCTGACTGAACATGCCTAGCATCATGAGGAGGTTTTTGTTTTTGTAGTGTTGGCTACAACTGCACAGCCAGTGGGTGAGGATGGCTGAGATACAAACTGAGAATTTTGCACTTGGACCTAGGCTCTTTACTAGATCAAATTTCTCTTGATGTCTTAGCCACGCCCCCTCTGACATATCTCTCCCCAAGTTATTAATATATCTGTGTTTCCCATCATGGTTCCCCTTTTGTCTTGGCTTCAAAGAAGCTCAGAGCTAAATTTATTGCTTGATTATAGTTGCTGGATTAGCCAAGGTTTAAAATTTATGTTTTTAACTTTTTTATGGGATTCCCTCCCCATTTTTATTTTGATAGTCTTACTGTTTATTGTATATCACCTTAAATCCATTTGAGAAGTAGATTGGGTCTACGTTTAAAAATTGCGAATGTGGGAGGAGGGCCATGAGGCAAATGGGACACAGATTTGGGTGACTTTGGCCAAAAAAGTTTGGGTTAGATTTTTGTATTCTCTGTGTTATGTTATTCCCTATCAGATGGTCTTTGCAGCTCATTTTTCTGTCTTCTCCTGTGTGGTCAGAATCAGGGGAGAGTTTTCCTTTAATGATTTGTTTTCCTGATATAACAGTGCTGGCGGGTAACATTCAGTTCTGACTTTGTAGGCAGACCTGGGATTCCCAGAGGGTTCAGGGACCATAGCACTCACTCGTCTTTGTGACAGGCCTGAGGCAGCTTCCCTGGGGACCCCAGCCTGCCTTCTCCACCACTGCTGTGGCTGTGGGCGCTGAGCACGTGCAGCTGCTGCCCGACACTCCTGGATAGGGAAGGATAGATTTTGGGCATAGTTACTAGGTATCACTGCCTCCTTTTTTCAGCCTGGCTTTTACAAGTAGTTTTAATTTACTTGACAAATGCTTATTTGGCATTTCCTTATAACATACTGGGTACTGAGTTGGGTACTATATTTTTAGGCATTTAACTGATAATAGCAGCATTGTTAATTTACAAATATGATCTGTCCATCATATAGACAATACATTTCAGAAGAAGAATGTTAAAAAGACTCATAGTAATGGACGTTTGCAGCTGGAGTAGAGGAACTGGAGCCACTTGGTTACCCCAGGGTTCAAGGTCAGGGCCAGCATTCCCATCTCTAGTTTGTGGTGTTGTGTGGGAGGGCCTCCTTGGATACCTCTTGACAGTCATTCCAGGTACTTGTGCTCACGGGGAAAGTGCGTAGGGCCCTCGGCCCTTTGGTGTGGCCCTCAGGGACGCCTGAGTTATTTCCAGAAGTCGGGTGGTGGGTGGAGTGTGAGGGCTGGTCTCCCCGCCTCTCTCCCCTGTGTGGCTTTTCCTTTCTGTAATTCAACTGATTGCTTTTCCTTCCAAATTGCTGGCTTAAGCTTTATCTTATCTAATTTTATCTCCTCCAGCCTTGTACATCCAGAGCATCATTAGGGCCTGTGCTCATTCTGTCCCTCCCACTTCTGGTCTCCCTCCACATCCTGAGGGGACAGCGACAGAATCTGCATAACCTCCTCATCTTCCTGCCTGGGAGGGCAGCTAGGGTGGTGCCTGCAGCCTCTGGAACCTCTGCTTTCTGTGTGCCCCTCAACCCCACGGATGTATTGGTGTTTTCCGCTACGTGGCCCTGCTTTCCGTGTCCCTGTCTCTCTCTCTCTGCCCACTGGTTTCTGTGACCCACGCCCTTCTTACCCCATTCTGCCCCTTTTGCTCGCTTGTTTTTCTTACCTTCTGTCACATTCACATGCTCACTATTTCTTTTTACTCCAAGCATCTGTTCATCTAAATCATGAACTGCAGTTGGCATAATTAAATATGTAATGTGTTTATTTTAATGTCAATATGTCTCTTCATACACATATTAGTAAGAGATTTGGCTGTCAGCGCTGGGCCAGATCACCATTTGCAGATGTCCACTCATGCCAGCTCCCCCGAGGGACGTTTCCTACACACTTCTTTGATTCTCTATCTCCCTGTCTCTCTTTCTCTCTGTCTCTTTGCTCTGTGTACATCTCTCTCTCTCTATGTCCCTGGCTTTCTCTCATTACTCCAATAGGCGGGCACCTTTTTCTCTCTGTAAACCCTGGTTTGTAGGTATACACAGACACCCAGGCAAGGGTAGAGGAACCAAAAAGCACTTGTTCACGCTGGCTCACACGAGGACCAGTGGAGGCCTCGAACTGCATACCACGTCTTTATTATCCTTGCTGCTCGCTGCTCTGGTACAGCAGCTCTGTGACAGTTTGGAATTTGAGCCTGGGCACTCTCCCCTGAGTGCATTGCTGATGCAAAGGCAGGCAGGAGCAAGCACAGCGTCCCCTCGCCTGTGGGTCCCAAGTGATCCCCCTCCCCAAATGGATGTAGGGAAGCCAGTCCATCTGCGAGGCATCTGGAGTGGAGTGACAGGAAGCAGAGGATCCAGTATTAAAATAGATTACATGGTATGTGCTTGTCACTTCCGTTTAAAGGTAAATAAAAATCTATCTTTGGCTTAGAATTCTAGCCTCCTGACCTGTGGGTGAATATTGACTGGCAGGCTTTACCTCCCATGTAGAGAAGGGTTGCCTGCTGGGGTTATAAATTAGAGCTCTGCCTTGGATGGATCTTAATGTTTTCTGTGGAGTGGAATTAGAACACGTTGTTTCTTTCGAGGTTACAAAAAGCAAACAAGGATCCCTTTCCTCCCAGACTAGTGGGAAGTAGACTAATTACGTGAAATCCTGTTTTATCAGCTGTAAAAGTGAGTTGAAAGCTGTGGCGTTTATGAAGATCTCGATATATCCTAGACCACAAATTTCTATTCCTTTTCTGGAAGAGAAAAACTGCATTTTAGGTTTAGGCAATTTGGCCAAATTTTTTAGGCTATCAAATGCAAAGATTATGTTTTTAGAGTCTTGAGTTTTAGCAGAGATAACATCACTTAACCTTCGTGAGTGAAAATTCCTGCCTTCTAGGTGGTGGGGAAGATCAAACGTGCTGTGTATGTTAGCATGCTTAATACGTGTTCAGTAAATAATAGCGACAGATCAGCCGTTGGGTAAGATTGCTGAAGGCTTGTGTAGCTAGCTCTTCTGGGCTTGCTGGTTGGTTTTGTTAGAATGTACGGCCGGACCTAAGATAACCCATGTTTGCGCTTCTGTGGACACTGGTGCTTTCAGGGTCTTAACTATATCGTTCTCATGGAAACTTTGAAAGGACTCCTGGCTCCAAAAGGGGCTGAAAAGTTTGAATTTCCTTTTTTCTTTCTTTGCAAAAGATTTTAAAGCTTAAGTCGTGTAATTAATAACGGGAGGTTAGGAGTCAGAGATTTTTCTCTTACCCTGGTCATTTTTTAAGCTGTACTTGGCATGGCTTGAAGCAAATTCGTGTCTTCTTGACCATTTACTTTTTTTTTTTTTTAACTGAGAAAATAGATTCTATCTCTAATGAAATAATTGTAAACAGCCTTGTTAGCATATGGTACTGATTTTTCACAGAAGCATTGTTGAAATGCATGGGAACTACCAGGTTAAAAGACATAAAAATAGACAATCCATATAGTCCAGATGGTATCTCCAAACTAGGGGATCCAAGTGGCATGAGAAACTGTCTAGAGCAGGAGTTGGCCAACCATGGCCCCCAGGCCAACCGGCCTCATGCCTATTTTTGTATAGCCTGTGAACTAAAGAATGGTGTTTTACATTTTTTAATGTTTGAACAAATATCTGAAGAATAGTAATATATTGTGACATATAAAATGATACAAAATTCACATTTCGGTTACCATAAGTAAAGTTTTATTGGAACACAGCCACACTAATCCATTTACATATTATCCATGGTTATTTTCCCACCACAATGGCAGAAATGAGTAGTTGCCTAAGATATTTGCTGTCTGGTCCCTTACAGAAAACGCTTGCCAATCCTTGGTCTAGATGGTGAGGAATTTTAGTTCTGATATGTGTTAATTGATACATGATTTTGTTTTGAAGTTCAGCTTTTAACTTTAGGTTATTTTTTTTTTTCTACTTTTATTTTTCACTAATAAATACAGTAAGAAGGAAAACACCGCCCATTAGTCTGACTGCTCTGACTACCCCTTCTAATGTTTTTGATAATAAAATTAGCATGTGCATTTTAATTTTTATCTCAAACAGTATAAGAAAGCAAAACCTGTCTTCTGCATTTTCCCTTATTCCTGTTCCTCTACCCACTGTTAATATTTAGTAGTTAACATTCCAAAAAATGTTTTGTGTTTGCACTAGAATATATACATATGTATTCTTTTCAAAAAGCTTTTCTCAATGAGCTTAGTTTACTAGTAAAAATACCCTTATTTAACCTTTTATTATGAAAAAAATTCAAATATGTATACACAAGACAGAAAAGTATAATGAATCATTCAGCTTTGATACTTTTTTTTTTTTTTTTAATTATGCTTAAAGTTCTGGGATACATGTGCAGAACGTGCAGGTTTGTTACACAGGTATACACGTGCCATGGTGGTTTGCTGAACGCATCAACCTGTCATCTACATTAGGTATTTCTTCTAATGCTCTCCCTCCCCCAGCCCCTCGCCCACTGACAGGCCCCGAGCTTTCATACTTTTTTACTTATGGCCAATTTTATTTAATTTGTGGAATCCATTTCCTGTATTTTGAAGCAGATCTCAGGTATATTATTTTATCTCTAGATATTTTAGTATGTATCTCTAAAAGATAATCACTTTTTAAAAAATATAACCACAGTCTGCTAACATGTGAGAAAATATAACTATTTCTTAGTGTATATCTGAGCACTGGGTATTACCTGTCATTGTCTTCCCACCGCCCACAGTTGTCTTTTAAGAGTCAGAGTTTATTTTACTCTGTTTGAATTGGGATATAGGTAGGTTTCACACAGTGTGACTTGGTTGTTGTCCTTTAAGTCTATTTTAATCTGTCCTTTCCCTCTATACCTCTTTTATCCTCCTTACTACTTATTTTTTAAAGAAATGAAGTTATTTGTTAGAGGTTTTACATCCCATGGTATTAATATGTTCCTCTGTCCTCCAACTTTCCCGTGAATTTGGTAGTTTGTTCTAGAGGCTCATCGCATTCAAGTTTTGTTTTATTTATTACCTTTTTTATTTTTTTTAGGTAGGCTACTTCATTGGTGAAGTAGTACCTCCAATAGGAGGCACTTAATATCTGATTAACCCTTTTTGTGATGTTTTATGTTAGTACTCATTGGTGTTTAATGTGTAGATCAAGTCATTCCTTGTGGGTTGTAAAATGATGGATACTCTTAGTTCTATTAATTTCTTTGCTATTTATTGGCTAAAATATTTGAGTTTCCCCATATTTACCAGTTTTTGGAGTATTTTTCTTTTTTCTTTTTTTTTTTTGAGACAGAGTCTTGTTCTATCTCCCAGGCTGGAGTGCAGTCAGGAGATCTTGGCTCACTGTAACCTCTACCTTCAAGGTTCAAGCGATTCTTGTGCCTTAGCCTCCTGAGTACCTGGGACAACAGGCACATGCTACCACATCTGGCTAATTTTTGTATTTTTAGTAGAGATGGGGTTTCACCATGCTGCCCAGGCTGGTCTCAAACTCCTGACCTCAAGTGATTTGCCCGCCTTGGCCTCCCGAAGTGCTGGGTTTTAGGCATGAGCCCCTGTGCCTGGCCTATTTTTGAAGTTTTGAGTTAACTTATTAGCACCCTTTAACAGTGACTAATTTGTTTTTTGTAATTTTTGAAAGTATGATGGATTTTAATGTATTTACTGTATTCCACTGAAGTTACCAATGCTCAAATCGACACCCTTGTGGTAGTGTGAACCTTCTCACATTGGTCCCTGTGTCTGTTTGGCATGACTTTGTAGTCTCTGATAGCTCTCTATCTGGTACAACAAGATGTTTTGGATTCGTCTTACACATTTCTTGCCCTGGATCTGTGATCAGCCATTTCTTCAAGGAGTCAGTCCTGCTGCTTTTTAGTGGGAGATAGTATTTCAGGACTAAATTTTGGGTTCAGAAGTACATATCTGTAAACAAACAGCTTTTTATAGTAAAAACACATACAGAAAATGCATACAGCATAACACCAATGTAATCTGGACCAAAAAAACATGGCAGAGCACCACAGCAGATCCCTTTCTGAACAGTCTTCTCCCACTTCCCCTCAGAGTCGCTGCTCAGTGTTTATGGTAATGACTTCTTGATTTTCTTTCCTGTTTTATCATTTAAGACAAAATACGTCCCTAAGCAGTATAGCTTGGTTTTGTCTGTTTTGAATTTTATTCAAATGGATCATGCTTCCTAAAGTCTTTTTTTTTTTTTTTTTTTTTTTTTTGAGGCTCTGTCAACCAGGCTATACAGTGACTCCATCTCAGCTCACTGCAACCTCCGCCTCCTGGGTTCAAGCAATTCTCCTGCCTCAGCCTTCCCAATAGCTGTGATTACAGATACCCGCCACCATGACCAGCTAATTTTTTTAATTTTTAGTAGAAACAGAGTTTCACCATGTTAGCCACGCTGGTCTTGAACTCCTGATCTTGTGATCTGCCCGCCTCAGCCTCCCAAAGTGCTGGGATTATAGGCATGAGCTACCATGCCCAGCCTCCTGAATTCTTTTATATCTTGCTTCTTCCATTCAATATGAGATTAATTCATTTTAATTTTCTTTGCAATGTGATCGTCCATTGGATGAGTAGACCACAATCTATCCATTCTGTTATTGATGTACAGTCAAGTGGTTTCTAGTTCTGTGCTGTTAAAGAAATGCTGCTAATTTTGTATCTGTCTCTGGTTGCACATGTGCATATGTTTTTGAAGGATATATACACAGAAGTAGAATTGCCGGATTAAATGATATGCGTGTCTTCTTTCCAAAGTGTCATGCCAGTTGATGTGCTCATCAATACTGTGTTGAGCATTCCTGTTGCTTCACATTCTTGCCCACACCTGGAGTTGTCAGACTTTAAAATTTTTGTTAGTCTGTTGATCAGAAGTGATATCTGCCTGTGACTTTAGTTTGGTATTTCCCTGATTACCAGTGAGGTTAAACACTTTTCCATATGTTTAATTGAGTATTGGATTTTCCTCCTTTATGACATTTCTGTTCAAGTTGTTTCAACATTATCTCTTCTTATTGATTCATAGGCATTTTTGTATGTATTGGATACAGGTTCTGATTGGTTGGGTGTGTTGTGAATTTCTTCTCATACTCTGTGGCTTTTCTTCACTTTCTTTATGGTGTCTTGAGTAACACAAGTTGTTTCTTAACACACATGCTATTTATTTATTTATATTTTATTTAGTCAGGGTCTCACTCTTTTGCCCAGGCTAGAGTGCAGTAGCACGATCTGAGTTTACTGCAACCTCTGCCTCCAGGTTCAAACGATTCTCTTGCCTTGCTCTCCTGAGTAGCTGGGATTACAGACATGTGCCACCATGCCCAGCTAAGATTTTTTTTTTTTTTGGTAATTTTTTTTTTATGGTAGAGATGGGGTTTTACCATGTTGGCCAGGCTGGTCTCGAACTCATGACCTCAAGCCATCCACCTGCCTTGGCCTCCCAAAGTGCTGGGATTATAGGTATGAGCCACCATTCCTGGCCACAAATGCTTTTTAAAGTCTCACTGTAGGATGTCTTCCTCTACTCTGTTAGGACATGTGGTATAGAAAAGATTTCAAATATAGTAATGTTATTATATACTATTTAGTATTATCTGCAACATTATATATGAACTTTTTTTTTTTTTTAAGTCTTATAACCTTGCCTTTCTACTTAAATTTCCTTTCAAAAAAATTGGCACTGAAGAAATAATAGTGTCACATTGTTTGCACCTTACTTTTTCATGTAGAGTTTTATTCTGGAGCTCTTTCTACGTTATTTATATGCCAATCCACTTCATTCTTTGTCATGGTGGTATGGTGGTTTTTTTTTTTGAGATGGAGTTTTACTCTTGTAATGTTACCCAGGCTGGAGTGCAATGGCGTGATCTTGGCGCACTGCAACCTCCACCTCCTGGGTTCAAGTGATTCTCTGGCCTCAGCCTCCAGAGTAGCTGGGACTACAGGTGTGCGCCACCACACCTGGCTAATTTTTGTATATTTAGTAGAGATGGGGTTCACCATGTTGGCCCAGCTGGTCTCGAACTCCTGACCTTAGGTAATCCACCCACCTCGGCCTCCCAAAGTGCTGGGATTGCGGGAGTGAGCCACTGCACCTTGCCAGCATGGTACTTCATTGAAAGAATTAAGGTTGTTTCTTGTCCTGTTAAAATTGTGCTGCAAAAAACTCTTCTACATAATCTTGACATAATTTTGTGAGTACATCTATAAAGCAAATTCCAAACATGGGAACTTCTGGGTCAAACAATTTGATTGTTTTAAACATTAATAGACATTAATATTTACTCCCAGTTAATCCATGTAAAATAGCAGTTTGTACAGCCTAAATTAGGAGGTCTAATTGGTCATATTCAGAGAAATTATCTGGATATGAAGTAACTTTTTTAGGCCTAACCTGTATCAATGACAATATGATTACAGTATTTTCAAAAGATTGACACTTAACCATTCTTTGTGTTTCAAAGGAATAAATGCTAATTTAGCCAAGTAATAGTTTGGAGCAAATTTTGTGGGGCAGCCTGCACTTGTGTGGAGCAAACGCCCCGTCGTGGTGTGAAATAGGCACAGAGAAGCGTGTTCTGATGACTTGTTGCTGCTGTTTGTGACAGATAGTGTGAGGACTCGGGCTCCTGGGCGATCCTCCTCCCCAAATGGGGGAGTCTGACCAGTCTTTTGGATCTTTGATTTTATTCAAATGGAAATGCTGTTTTTCTCTCATTCCAGTAATTCTTTGAGTATATCTGTTTTTCTTCAGATGTTTCCTGAGCGCCTGTGTTCTGAGGAATAGTGAACACTGAGGAAGGTGGAGGATTGACTGTGAGATACACTGTTTGTCTTCAAGTGGATTACCATCGTGTAGCAGGAGTCGTTGATATAGTGTATTTGTAGAATGGACTTTTACCATAAGTGGGTATAACTCCCTACAGGACATCATTTAAGTCATGGCAGCTGAGCCAATCACAAAAGACCACATATTTTATGATTCCATTAATATGAAAGTCCCAAACAGGGAACGCTATAGAGGCAGAAAGTAAGATCAGTGATTGCTTCAGGCAGGGGGAGAGTGGGGTGGTAGGGAGGTGATAGCTAAAAGATATGGAGGTTTTTTTTGAGGTGACAAAAATGTCCTAAGATTAACTATGGTGATGGTTGCATATATCTGTGAATATATTAAAAGCCATTAAATTGTGTACTTTAAATGAATTGCATGGTATATGAATTATGTTTCAGTGAAGCTATTAAAATATTAAAAATAAAAAAAATACAGCTTTTTTTCTAAGCTGTCTCCATGAAGTTTCCCCTGTAGGTTTCATATTTACTTTAATGAATGGGTGATAAAGAATTCTCTGGTCTGGATTAGATGCATTGGCTCATGCCTGTAATCCCAGCACTTAGAGAAGCCGAGGAAGGAGGATTGCTTGAGCCCAGGAGTTTGTGACCAGCCTGGGCAACATATGGAGACGCTGTCTCTACAAAAATAAAATAATTAGCAGGGCATGGTGGTATATGGCTGTAGTACCAGCTACTCAGGAGGCTGAGGTGGGAGGATCACTTGAACCCAGGAGTTTTTAGGCCTTCTGATTTATTTTTATATCCAGTCAACCTCTGTCAGCCCATCAGTGAAGGCCATTGCTAATTCATTAAAAGACCTTGGACTGAGGACATGCAAGTCATAATCAGGATATTTCATGGACTGGGAATTGGGGGTGGGGGAGGGACACAGATCTGGCAAATTCATTGTGTGATCTAACTCAGAGGGTCATCTTGTCCCAAAGTGTCCCCTCAGTCTTTCTCTGCTTCCCCAGTTATTAAGACTGTCCTGTGAAATAATTAGAAATATCTACAATACAATATGGACAAATGCAGGCCTAACAGTAATTCTTAAGGCTTTCACAGATGGGCAGGGTTGGGGGTAGGGACTGGCTGGAGGGAAAGAGAAGGCTTCCTGAGACGGGGTGCTGGGACTGGCTCCCACCCAGATGAAAACCTGCAAATCTGGGGGAGAAAGCTTCATGCACTGTAAAAAGGTCACAAGAACCTCCAGTCCTGGGATGATGCAGGCAGGGGAAAAATCAGATGGGACTTTCCCCAGTGAGTCATGAGTCATTTGCCTGGTGATTGGTGGGAGTCACCTGTGTGTTGTGCCTGTTCCCAGTGGGAGGTTAGAGCTTCATCGCTGAATTAATATCAAAAGAAGAGCTGTCTTTACAAATCAATATGCTTTTCACATGGGGATGGCGTATTTAGATGCAAAGGTTGGCATGGCAAATGGGTTGGTTTGAGGGTAGTGGGGCATCTGGGTTAAAGGCTCAGGCCCTGGTGTTCTACAGACTTGGGTTCGAATCTTAGCTGTGCTACCCTCAAGCACCGTGACCTGGCAAGTTGCTTAGTTCCTCATTTGAGGAAGTGGGGCCACTGGAGATCCTGCCTCATAGGCTTATGGGTGGTGGGGAGGATTAAATGAGAGAGCACATGCAGCATTTAGCACAGTGCCTGGCACGGAATAAGTGCTCCATAGGAATTAGCTAATGTTTTATAACTCTGGAGGGGAGGAAAGATGGATATTAAGGTTGGAGAACTGTGGATCCTTCCCGTTGTATTCACAGAGAGAACCATGCCATGAGGCTTTTTTGGCAAGTCACTTTAACTTTTTGGGCCTAGGTTTTCTTAACAGTGAGATGATGGGTGGTTCTAAATCTTTCCAATTCTGCCCATGACTGTAATCCTATGATTCTGCAGTTTTAAAGAGCATCTTAATGAATACAAATCACTTGTCAGAATATTTCCTTCTTTGATCCTCCCCACAACATTGATGGGCCGATGACGATGCCTGCCATTTTTGCAGATGCGGCGGCAGGGCTGGCAGACATTTAATGACTCTCCCTCACAAGGCCGTGGAGCTCGAGAGAGAGCATAAGGCCAGGTTCCCTTTAAAAATGGGTCATATGTAAAACGGATGTGCCTCAATTGGGCTTTTGCCCTTGTCATGAAACTGAGCCGGAAGGAGGTTCTTAGAGGAGCTGGGTGAGGATTTCAGGAGAGATGATTCCCAGGAGAGCTTCAGGCCAGGACTGTCATAGTAGAACAGTAATTTATGGGCTTCTGACAGCTTAAAAAGGTCATGGTGTTCTTTACTTATAAATGAAAACAAAGTAACTTGGGGGTCGGGGGAAAATGAAAGGATTTGTGCAAACCTCAAAATCCCTGGTGGTTATCATGTAAAAATTCAATTTGTTTGATGCAATTAGCCAAACCTGGACACTTCCTTCTCCTTCTCAAAGTAATTGGGATTCAGGGCACAGGATGAAACAGAGTTGGGGCAGGGGGCAGGGAGGAGGCACTCTGGCAACAGTGGGAAGTCCAGATTGTTTCTATTGTGTGTGCTGATGTAATTCTTTTTCTGCAAGCTCTCTGTGGTTTATCACTTTCCCTTCACGCACCCTTCTTATAAAGTAATTACAGAATCATGGGAAAATAGGCAGTAGCGGTGTGAATCAGTGTCTTTTGGAATGGGGAACTGATGCAAACTGGGTTTTGGTTTGCAGAGGGTTGAGGAATGTCTAAGGCTCATGATGTGGGAAGGATAAGTGACAAGAGATCACAGATATTGTGTATTGAGCCTCTTTGGCCAGGCCCTTCAGCCCCACAGGCCCTTCTGCGCTGCTTACTGGCTGCAGGAGGGCTGTGGCTGTGGCTGTGGCTGTGGCTGTGGCTGTGGCTGTGGCTGTGGCTGTGGCTGTGGCCGTGGCAGCTGAGCTTGTAATTTAGATGTTACCGCTACTCAACTCTGAAAGGTCAGGGTCAGGCAGCTCTGTCCCAGTGCTGGAAGGGAGATGTGGGCCCTGGAGGAAATGGCAGCTGGATTTAGAGTGTGACCAATTCCAAGAACTCAGCAGAGCAGCACTAGAGCCCTCCTCACCTCACAGGGTCTGAGTTTGGTGGGGGTTCCCCAAACCAAATCGTGTTCAGACTTTTCTGTGACACTGAGTCTATAGCCATTAATCAGGGCTCCAATTAATCTCTGTCCTTATTTTGGAGTAGCTTTTGGCCTAGGGTTCTGGTGACCAACTGGGTACAACCATAATTTAGCTTCTGAAAGGCCATAAGAGCCAGGATTTGGCTAGCAGGGGTGAGAGGTCATCTCCACAGAGATCCTGCATTTGTAATTGGGGATTTCCTCTGTGTTTACTTTCGCTCCTTGTCTCCTACTCCAAGCCATCCCCATGTCCTTGAATGTTGAAAGTTTTGGGTTGCCAGACTCAACCTAACAGCATGGTTTCATTCCTGTCATGATTAATAACTGCACTGCATCACACACAGCAAAGTGAGGGGTTGGAAAATAGCCCTGCTTCCTAGCAGTGGGCAAGAGACTCAGCTCTCCTGAATCTTGGTGTTTTTATTTTTATGATGGGAATTGTAAAATATCCAGCCCAGTATAACATTGGCTGGATGTAAAACAGCCTAGTATACACCATGGGCTTTGTAAAGTTAGATGTGCTGTTGGAAAGCTGTTTGTAGTAAATCGTATTATTACATACTATATTTATATAGTACTTAACATTGGCCCCAAGAGTTTTTATTTTGTTACTCCTTTTTGATCTCATAAACCATGCCATGCAAAAAAGATGCAGGGACTGTTGATTGTCCCCTTCCCCTCATTTTACAAATAAGGGAAATGGAGGCTCATGGATGTTGAGTGACTTTGTCCAGGATTATTGCTGAATAAGTGTCAAAATCGGCAGTACAACTAGGCGCCTGGAGTTTGAGTCCAGTGTACCTGTCATTGTGTGCTGGGTACAAGGTGGTGAGGCTCACTGGTTGTGGCCCTAAGTGCTCCCCTGCCTTTGCCTACTGGCCCCCCATTTATTTGTTCATTGGCTATCAAGAGAGCAGCTGGAAGCCAGGCCCTGTGTTAGGAATGCTGCTAACGAAGGCAACAGGGCTCTCGTTCTCTTGAAGCCTCCCATCTAGCAGGGGAGACAGACTTAAAAAAAAAATTACTGCATCAATCGGTTCTCTTTATTTCCTGCATCCTGTGAATGTGCAAGGGCCCAGAGTGGAGAGAGACTCGGTTTCCTCATCTTGGGCTTGTCTTACTTTCTCTTTCCTTCTAGAAAGTTGTGAGTCAGCTCTTTAGATGGGTGCTTCAGGGTTCTGTCTTCCTGTATTTGAGATTTAGTATACTTGGTAGTTGGAGACCATGGAGCTTGCATTTGTGTGAACTGAAGAGAATTGAGGAAGAAAAGAGGCAGGCAAGTTTCTCCAAGGAGGGACATTTTGAACCTGCTTTTTTTTTTTTTTAATTTCTGAGACAGAGTCTTGCTCTGTCACCCAGGCTGGAGTGCAGTGGCATGATCTTGGCTCACTGCAACCTCCTGCCTCAGCCTTCTGAGTAGCTGGGATTACAGGCGCCCACCACTGCATCTGGCTAATTTTTGTGTTTTTAGTAGAGATGGGGTTTCACCATGTTGGCCAGCCTCCTGAAGTGCTGGGATTAGAACCTACTCTTAAGGATGAGGACAGTGGCCCTTTGGGGGCAGCTGCCTCTCTTGCTGTCGTGACCCAACCATGGAGCACTGGCAGTTTTCACTGAGACTTCACCTTCTGTTTGTGATGTTTTAGTTCAGGTTTACCTCCTCTGAGTAGAACCGGAAACCACAAAGCTATGAAGTCCTGCCTATGCCCCTCTAACATCGTTTCCCCACCAGGAGTTTTCCCCTGAGGATGTATTTATTACATGCCCACTGCTTCCTTGGCATTGCTGGATAGCCTTTCCATTGTGAGCAACAGGGACAGTTCCAGAAGAGTGACACATCAGGCCAGGGAGGATTATCCCAGATTTTATAGCTGGGTAGGTGGAAGGCAGGTCTGGGCTCATGAAACAATCAAAGCTTTTTTCCCCCTTCCATCAAGGAGTAGAGGTGGTTTGCAAATTTCTCTGTTGTTTGGTTTACTTCTTTCTCTCTTGGTCCTGGGATTCTTTCTGCATGTGTCTTTTCTTTTTTCTTTCTCTTTGCACCTTTGTCCCCTCAAAGGTCATTTGGCAGAATGGTTAGAGAGAAGCATGTTAAATATACTAGCTTTGTGGCTTAGTTGATGGTGCGCAGAATAACTGAAGAAGAAAACATACCTTGGCTTTGCAGATTGTATGCTTCTGGGGAGCTGAATTTTCCAGAGTGCTGAAGCTGAATTTTATCCATTGTAAGCAACAAAGCTTTTTTAAAAAAAATTATTTTTAAAGAATCCATTTTGGAAGGAAATTCTCTGAAAATACATTACACATTTAATTGCCTTCAGAAGCAGCCAGCTTGGAAGTTAACCCAGCATTCTCCCCATCATGCAGGGTCACTGTTCCGAGCATGAAATTCTGCTGTTGCTAGATTGGTGGTGCCTTCAGGCTGCTTGCCCCTATAGGCAGTGACTCCAGAGTCTTAGACTTCACTGATTCTTCTTTCTGGTCCTGTCCCATCTGGTCCCCCAACACCCTGACCCCTCAGATGGTTAGATATTACCTCTCTCCTTCTGGTTTGTGTGCTAAGAAACAAGAGAGCAATTTATTTAGAAATATAAGAACAACATCTGCCATGTAGTGGTTCTTACTGTAGGTACTGCAATAGTTTGCATAAATGTTCCCATTTAATGCCCACACAGATCCATGAGGTGAGTAGCGTTGTTTGTGATCTTTATTTTACAGAGGCAGACACTGAGTGGTAGAGAAGGTGACCAGGTATTCTCCTTGCCTGGAATATGGGAAATAAATTCAACATTCATTCATTGGGGGCTTCTGTTGTACTTGCAACATCATTAGTTAAAAAATAATTGGTGTAGGGGGTATTGAACAGTTAACAGAAGAGTTTGAAAAATAGAATATTCTCATAGTCTGGTTATGTACAGTGCTTCATAAATCTTTGTGTTGTTTTACAGCACTTAATGGGTGTTAAGAATGATAGAAACAGTCTGTAAATTAAATCAATATGCAGATGCCATCTTCTCACTGATGCTGTGGGGTTTAGCTCTACGGATCAGAGGACAGCTGAGTATAGTAGGCGTTTTCTGTTTGTCACGTGTTGATGTCACAATACTTTGTGTTCTTTTATGTGCTCTAATTGCCTCAAACTTGAATGTGGTTTCATTTAAATTTATTTACATTGCTTTTGTTAAATGGAAATGATTTCCATATGAATTTGGAGTTACATACTCATAGGCCCTTGAGACCATGTGGGTATCGTGAACCCAACTCTAGCTAGCCTTGGGCTCTAGTTTTGCCTCAGCTGCTGACTTGCTGTAGGGCCCTGAACGGAAATGATGACTTTTCTGGACTTAACACTCCTCAGCTGTACAGTGAGGTAGGAAATCTGATGTGATCTCTAGATCGGGATGTTCTAGAAGATTCCATATTATATCTTGAATGACTGTTCAGAGACAGTTTTTAGGTGCTTACTCTCTAGAGAGGACTGTGATGAGCATAAAGTGTAATAGTGGAAGCCCTAATTTATAAGATTCTTTGAAAGTTGACTCTTAAGGGTATTATACGTGCTTATATTTTAAATACTTAATTAAAATTTTTTTCCCTTCATATTTGCCATTGGCTTTTCAAGCATGCACAGAAGTGGTGTTCCGATCATTTCAGATCAATTTTATCATAAAATGTAAGATGATAGGTGTTCCCTTAATGACGTTCACATACTGTCTGTTCACCTTGGCCCTTTAGCTTTGAGTAAATTAGAGAGATAGGGGAAAGGTCTTTTTCCTTTCAAATACTCAAAGGATCATGTGTTCTCTTGAGCAGTTCTGCATATCCATATAGAAAAAAAGTAGAATTAAGGATTTAAAGTGAAAGATTTCAGTCAACTGGACTGAGAGGAAGAGATGGTGTGTGGTGCTGACCGTCCCTGATCAGTCCTCATGAAAAAAGCACATTGGCTTTCCCCACACTGGCCCCCTTGAAAGGGACTGATGAGAGAGAGAGAGAGTGAGGAGAGCTGGGGATGCCCTTCCAGAATGCTGACCAGGGCAGGTGGGAGCAGTGGGGCTGGCTGGCCTTCAAGATTCCTTTCTGCGCATGGGGGCTGAACCAGGGAGATACAGCACCTGGATCAGGCAGTGCAGAGGAGCAGTGCAGTTCTCCTCTGTGGTGTGAAATTACCCTGGAACCACGGAGCAGGGTTGAACAGCACCAATCCCTCCCTTCAACCCAGCTCTGGGTCTCGTTTCCTTAGCACTGTGTGTGGCACCCCTGGAGGCTCCGTGAACCTCTCACCCTGCATTCCTGGACTTTTCATGAACTGTCAGGCTTCCTGTGTAAGTGGGTCAGGTAACCATGTGACCTGCTTACTGCCAGTTTCTTTGAGTAGATGTTTATTTCATGGATCATTTTGAAGATTCTCCATGGGTGTGCAGCATGGTTTCAGAATGTGAGGTAATATCTCATTTGTTCTTTGAGATTGATGGCTTCTCAGTGGTCTTTGCAGTCAGTCACTTTAGACTTGAGTTACTCTTTTGCTGTCTTCATTTTATTGCTCCATGTCTAAGGAAAATCTTGTGAAAAATCCCTAGACCCTAGGAGTCCAACCTGCCTGGGAAGTGGTGGCAGAGAATGCTTGGGAGACAAAACACATTTTAGAGTTATGGGTATTTTAATTAAAAAAAAAAGAGACCCAGAAGCATTTTTTACTTAAATGAGCAATTATATCCTTGACTCGGAGATGGAAATATGTTCGGAAATTTGTTTAGTCAGCTCCCTCTGAAATAAAATTACAGTGATGATATCATTCTTGTTTCAGATGTTTGAAAAGGTATCAAGACAAAGTGATTAAGGCCTAACTGTTTGCCAAATTTTCTTTAAAGCTCAATTTTTTGGGGGATTTCTATGCCAGAAAACATCTTAAACTGATGAACATATAGTTCTCTGCACTTGTATTGGCTGGTTTTTAATTAGATGACTGTTTTCATAGTGGAAGAAAGACATTTAGATTGGGCCTAAGCCCCAGGGTGCCAGATTTCAATCCCAGAAAAAAATGTTCTCTCTCAGTTTAGTGCTAATGTGCACTTAAATAGCACAGGTGTGAGTGCTTTTCCTCGGCCAAGGTCACACGTGACTTTCCAGAGGGCTGATTGGTTATGGGGTTGGCAGGTTTAAGGTCAGGTTCCCCGGCTTGCCTTCTACCCAGACGAGCCAGGACTCTCAGGCTCCCTGTAAGGGAGGAAGTTACCGAGATCAGGGGCCTGTTTTGTCTGGGTCAGACTGACTTGAGCCGCAGGGAGTGGGTACAGAGGCTGTGCTGCTGCCGGGTATGGCCCGACCTTCATCTTGTACCCACTCTCTCCTTCCTTTTGTGAGTCATCAGCTCACACATCTGTGTGCTTGCACTAGGTGCTTGAAAATGAACCATGAGGCATCGCCTATGTGCTGCCTACCGTGGTAGGTGCTGGAAAGGATGAACCATCCATTTTCCTAAACCCATACTTAGAGGCTTACAAAGAGAAAAACTCATGGCTTTTTGTTGTCCCCTTCTCAGGAACCTTCACTGGCTTGCTTTTTAGTCAGGAAAGAAGGTCCAAAGCAAAAGAAAGAAAATACAGGGTGTGAAGGCTGGACTCCTACCTAACACACCTGTCCACCCCAGACACGCTGGCCATACCTCCTCCTCCCGCTCCTGCGTGTGTGTGTGGCTGTGTTGTTCCTGTGCAGCTGCTGACGGGGAGGTCTTTCACTTGGCTCCATGGTGAATAGGGGAACTCTCCCAGGCACCCTTCCTGCCTCATCTGTGACAGTTTGTCTTCTCCTAGGGTACAGTTTGACTACTCGGTGGTATTTTCAGCCTTGTCTTTGCCCTGAGGATGGAGAGGTACTCTCCTGCTATCCCATTCCTGAGCTGTACCCAGGCCCACTCTTCCCTCTGGGGGTGGCTCCCACTCGTATGGCCAACTCAGTGCAGTGCCCTGGAAGACGGCAGAACTTGGGCATCTCTGGCCTCTGCCGCTGTCCCCCAGTGTGTGTGGAAGGGCTCTATGCTTGAGGGATTATTTTACTGTGACTTACCTCCTTGGTGTTTTCCCCTACTGGAGTTTGGGAGAGAATGCTCAGGGTTTGTTTGACACCTCTTCATTGTCCCGGAGTTGTAAGGGCTGGGTCGGAAGCTATGCCACCAGAAGCTGTTTCTTCTGGTTTTTTTTTTTTTTCTTTCTTTTTTTTTTTTTTTTTTATTCCTTGACATAGACCATTTCCTCCCCGCTTTTTTTCCCTTCTTCTTCCTCTTTTTTTGGGACAAGAGTCTCACTCTGTCGCCCAGGCTGGAGTGCAGTGGCGCGATCTCAGCTCACTGCAACTCTGCCTTCCAGGTTCAAGCACTTCTCCTGCCTCAGCCTCCCCAAGTTGCTGGGATTACATACATGCACCACCACACCCAGCTAATTTTTGTGTTTTTAGTAAAGACAGGGTCTCACCATGATGGCCAGGCTGGTCTCAAACTTCTGACCTCAAGTGATACACCCGCCTTCGCCTCCCAAAATGCTGGGATTGCCCATCATTTTCCATTTTTGTTTGATTTCTCCTGGTTTCTTCTTTCTTCCTCTTTGGACCTTCTTTCCTATCTTATATTAATTTTGCTTGGTATTGCAGTAAAAAGATATCATGCTACCACTTTACCCTCCAGTCTGACTTGGGACTGTTGCCATACAGTAAAAGCATTTACTATTCTTAAGGATTTTCTTCTATCCTAAACTTATCCTAAACTACAAACTTTTTCAGGTCAGGAACTACATTTCATTCTGTGTGTTCCCATTGTACCTACACCCGCCGAGTGCTTAATTTAATAAACCCAGGACAGAACTGAAGAAAGGCTGTGCCTGTATTGGAGAGCAGTTGCTTTCAAGTTATGGGCCCCAAAACTCCTGGGCCCATTAAAAAATTACTCAAGGATACAAATCAGCTGCCTGCACGTGCATGAAAGCAGGGAGCTAGCGCCTCTGTGGAGCAGTGACTTCAGCTTAGGAAACAAAAGGTTACTTTAAAGTAATGCTGTTTTACTTATGTTTAACATGTTCTTAACACACTTATTCAGAATGGCCTTACTACCAATTAGTGGAGCATGTTAGAGAATTTTTTTTAATACATTCCTAATTTTCATGACTGACTAATTAAGCTGTGCTTGTGTTCAACACAATCCTTGCTCTCAGTTATGAAGTTATACAAAAATGTGTTTATGCGGTTGCTCTGTCTGCTTCCCCACCTGTCTGCACGGTCATTAAGAGCACTGCTGCTCTCCTGTTCCGCATGCATTTCAAGAACGTGCCCCTACCATTCATCAGGGGCATGTGCTGGTGGTGGGAGGGGAAATGTTACAGCACTGCTGCCCCCACTACTGCCACCCTGTGTAGATAAGCAACCTGTTCATATGTGTGTGTGAACATCGTTAGACTTCACAGCAGAGACCCTAGGGACTTGCCCAGGTAGCTCTTTCAATGTAGTGTGTGTGTGAATTCCAACATTTCTAGGAGGAATGTTTTTTTTCTTAGAAAAAGAAATAGTTATTACATTTAAAGTTTGTAATGAGAACCATTTTCTTCCCAATGGAGTTGTAGCAGTGAAATGATAAATAGGGTTTTTATCCAACTCTGTGACGAGTCACATGTACGCATGCCAGACATAGGCTCCAGATTCTGTCATATTTAGCTTTATCTGTCATAATAGCCTTCTGTTATATTTAGCCTATATATTTAGTCAACATATTTGATTCCCTGGCAATCAGTCTTTGCAGTGGAAAAGAGAGTAAAAATTAGGACTGTTGAGTTCAAGGCCTGTCTTTGTCATGGGAGCTCTCCATACTAGATATGTTACCTGGAGACTTGTGTTAAAGTGGAAAATTATGGTTACAAATTGTGTTTGTGTCAGTCTTTGTGAGGGTGTCCTAAACTGTAAGTGTGCCTATGTGGATGTATTAAAACCACAATGTGTAGTATTGCACCACAGATAAAAGATATAAGCTAAATAATAAAAATTATTCACAAAAATAGAAACTGTGTCAGTAATTTGCTGTTACTATAACTGCACTCACTGCTATGAACAACCACATGCAATTCCTACAGGTCATTCTGTGTCTAGCTTCACAGCCCCCTCACTCTCCAGGCTTTTCTGCCAAACTCACCACCTCTGTGAGCATGCCCTGATGAGTTCAAGGGGCTTCTTTCTTCGTGCCACCATCTTTGAGCCCACAACAGGATGGCTCAGGAATTGAATGTGCACTTAGATTTCCTTACTGTTTCCTAGGTCTTTTTCAAGTACATTTGGCTTCCCTCTTCAGTTACTTTTTAGTCCCACTCAAAGGTAGGGATTAGATTCTTCTTTGTTCCTTCTCCCATAGCACAGTGTAGGTGGCTTTTGCTGCGTGAGGTTAAAGCACATTGGTGGCTTACATTTTATCCATTTGTAACCTCTCGGGGACCAGCACATGGCCTTGTACCCAGTAAGCAATCAATATTTTGTTGATTAACGATGCCTAAAGCTGGTTAAGTTCTTGGACTCAACATTCTTCTGAGTTCGATGACTATTTGCATTCCAGTCACAAATAGGAAAAG
Source organism: Sapajus apella (assembly GCF_009761245.1). Taxonomy (NCBI): domain Eukaryota; kingdom Metazoa; phylum Chordata; class Mammalia; order Primates; family Cebidae; genus Sapajus; species Sapajus apella. The sequence continues at coordinate 5,025,609 of NW_022436963.1, forward strand.
GTTCTGTTGGCAGTTAGGGAGATTATAAATTCCCCCTGACTCTCATACATTGACTTAATCAGAAACAACTCCCCCTTTTCAAATTTGCATTTTGAATGATAATAATATGTAGGATTATGACATTTTAAAGAGAAAATAATGAAATAGAATAAAGGTGAAAAACTGTAATTATATTAGAGGAAAACCATGTTTCTCATGGCTTGTATCCCACTATTTCTGTGTAGTATGTCTGGCGTGGTCCCATGAGGATGCCATAACCAAATGATTGAACTAGAAACTAAAGACTTATTAAACATTTAGTGTCACGGACTTGTGAGATGAATCAATGCTGGGATTTCCAGCTATGTTTTTAATGCCACTGTATTTTACAAAGCCATGGAAAATATTGAGCATTTGAACAAGGCTCTTGCTCACAGTGATATAACAAGATGCAGGATAGGGCTTTGCCAGTGGAGTTCAGTGTGAAAGTGGCTGTGGTTGGTGGACCTTCTGCCCTTTCCAGTATTGCTCTCTGGCTGCTTTTTCTGTTTTTTTTTTTTTTTTTTTTTTTTCTTTTTAATTTTTTTATTATGAGGTACTTCCCAGGGAACAGAGAAATAAGTTGACAAAAGGCACATATAAAAGAGAGATGTAGGACTTTCTAAACCTGAAGCTCACAGCCCTTTCATTTAATGCTATATTGGCTCATGCCTTTTTTCTCTTCAAGTCATTCTCAATGATAGTCCATTTCTCACCACCCTCTAGTACCAACTTATTACCAGTTGTGCCTGACCTTTTGGGAAGGAAGAGTCTTTAAACCCTGTTTGCATCTCAGCAGACGGAGTGCCTGCCGGCTTCTCTTCTAGGGTTCGTTTTTCTGCCTTTAGGAATTCTTTTTTTTCCTTGATAACACACTGCCCAGATTGTTCTTTTATTTATTTAAAAAAATTAACATACAGTAAAATGGGTGTGTGTGTATGTGTGTGTATACAGTTCTGAGAGCTTTAACATATAAGTAGTTATATCTATTACAATTAAGATACAGAACAGGTCTGTCATCCTCAAACTTACCCTGCCTCTTATAGTCCTGCTCTTCTTTACCTCAGCCCTTGGCAAGCACTGATATGTTTTCTATTGCTATAGTCTTGTCATTTCCAGAATGTCATGTAAATGGAATCACTTAGCATAATGCCTTTGAGATTCATCCATGTTTAGGAGTGTGTAGCAATCGTTCTTTTTTATTGCTGAGTATTATTACATTGATGAATATACTACAGTTTATCCATTCATCTGTTGAAGGAAATTTGGGTTATTTCCAGTTTCTGGTGATTATAAAAAGGTGCTATAAACATACAGGTTTTTGTGTGAATATAAATGTTCATTTCTCTAGTGTAAATACCTAGGAGTGGAATTGTATGTTTAACATAAAAAGCTAACTGCTTTCTAAAATGGCTGTTTCGTTTTGTATTCCCACCAGAAATGTATGAGAACTGTAGTTGTTTCACGTTCTTGCCAACACTGAATTGTGTCAGTAGTTTTTATTTTAGCTTTTGTAATAGGTGCGTAGTGGTATCTCATTTTGGTTTTAATTTTTATTTCCTAATGGATAATGTTATTTCATGAACTTACTTGCCACCTGTTTGTTCTTATTTTGGTGATTTGGTGTAGTGACTATTTCTGTCTTTTGGGTTTCTTTTTCTGTTAATTTTGAAAAGTTCCCCACATATCCTGGATCGAAGTCTGTGTGATTTGCAAATATTTTCTCTCAGTCTACAGCTTGTCTTTCTATTCTCTCTCTCTCTTTTTTTTTTTTTTTTTGAGATGGAGTCTTGCTCTGTTGCCTAGGCTGGAGTGCAGTGGCATGATCTTGGCTCACTGCAACCTCCGCCTCCTGGGTTCAAGTGATTCTCCTGCTTCAGCCTCCCAAGTGGCTGGGATTACAGGCGTGTTCCACCACACCAGCTAATTTTTGAATTTTTAGTAGAGATGATGTTTCACCATGTTGGACAAGCTGGTCTTGGAACTCCTGACCTCAAGTGATTAGCTCACCTCGGCCTCCCAAGGTGCTGGGATTACAGGTGTGAGCCACCGCACCCAGCCGTCTTTCTATTCTCTAAGTGTGTTATGCAGAGCAAAAGTTTTAGATTTTGATGACATCCAGTTATTCAGTTTTTCCTTTTGTGAGTTATACTTTTGGTATTGTATCTAAGAACTCTTTGCCCAACTACAGGTCATAAAGATTTTCTCCAGTTTTTTCTCCTGGAAGTTTTATAGTTTTATATTAAGATGTGTGGTCTACTTAGCTTTAATGTTTGTAGGAAAAGTGTAAAGTTTAGGTTGAAGTGGGGTGGTTTTTTTTTTTTTTTTTTCTTCTCGTATGAGTGTTCATTGTGCCAGCTGTATTTGTTAAAAAGCCTATCCTTAATTGAATTATCTGTACATTTGTCAAAAATCACTTGGTCATACTTGACTCTATTTCTGTTGGTCTTTGTATCTGTCCCTTCACAAGCACTACATTGTTTGGATTATTACAGCTTTATTGTAAGTCATAAAACAGTAATTTGAATTCTACGATTTCTTATTTCTCAAAAGTTTTTGTCTATTTTAATTTGTCTTTTCACATGAATTTCTGATTCAGCTTGCTGACTTCTACCAAAAAAGCCTGCTGTGATTTTGATTGCACTAAATCTATAGATCAATTTGGGGAGAATTGATATTTCAACCATATTGTTTTCTAGTTCATGACCATGATATTATTCTCCATTTATTAAGATCAGCTTCTGTTGAGTTGATCATGTGGTTTTTGACCTTTATTCTATTAATATGGTGTATTACACTGATTTTTATTTGAACACAATTTCGCATTCTTGGTTTAAATCTCAACTGGTCATGGTCAAAATTTTTAGATGTTTATATGCTGCATTCAGTTTGCTAGGATTTTGTTGATGATTTTTATGTCTATATTCATAAGAGATACTGGTATGTAGTTTTCTTTGTGATGCCTCTGTGTAGTTTTGGTATCAGGGAAATACCTTATAGTATTCCCTCCTCTCCTGGTTTTTGTAGAAGTGCTTATGAAGGATTGGTGTAAATTCTTTTTTTTACATTTGGTAGAATTCACCAATTAAGCCATAGGGTTTGGGCTTTTCTTTGTGGGAACTTTTTTGATTAATTCAGTCTCTTCAGTTACTATAGGCGTGTTCCAGTTTTCCAGTCCTTCTTGAGTAATTTTCAGTAGTTATTTATTTTTTTCCTGAGAACTTGTCCATTTCAAATAAGCCATCTAATTTGTTGACTGCATTTCTTTTAGAATGAATTCTCTTAGTTTTCATCCCTCTGAGATTATTTCACCTGCATTTTAAAAGGATGTTTCTTGCTAGATTGATAGCTCTTTTCTTTCAGCACCTTATCAGAATTGTTCCACTTCTTTCTGATTCCCATGGTTTCTTTTGAGAAATCCGTTATAATTCACATCATTTTTGTCTATGCTGTATGTTGTTTTCCTCTGGCTATTTTCGAGATTTTTTTTCCTTGTCTTTAGTTTTCAGCAATTTGATTATGATGTTTCTGGATATAGATTTCTTTGAGATAGTCCTGCAGGCAGTCTGCTGAGCTTCTTGAAGTGGTAAGTTTAGGTCTTTTGCTAAATATGGGAAGTTTTCAGCTAGTATTTCTTGAAGTATTTTTCCTACACAACACCGTTTCTTCTCTTCTTGTGGAAACTCTGCTAACATGAACGTTAGGCCTTTTAGTATTTTCTTACATATCCCTGAGCCTCTGTTTATTTTTATGATCCTTTTTCTCATCTTGTTTTACATTAGATAATCTCTCTTAGTCTAAATTCACCTTCACTCACTATTCCTACTGTTACCTCTAGTTTGCAGTTGAATCTATCCAGTGACATTTTAAGTTTTTTGTTACTGCATTTTTTATTTAAACAATTTTTATTTTTGGGGGGCTGAGATTTACTATCATTCCATCTATTTTAAGAGTAATCAGCCTTACTTCTTGGAACATGGTTAAAATAGGTACTTTAAATTATTTGTTTGATAATTCTGGTATTGATGTTATCTTGAGGTTGGTGTCTTTTGATTATCTTTTTCCTTGCAAATTGAGACTTTTCCAGTTTTTCATAGGTTAAGTAATTTTGGAGTATGTTCTGGACATCTTGAATGTTTTTATTCTGAGTCTTACGTACATCTTATGGAAACTGTTTATTTCCTTTCTTAAGCAGATAATCAACCTGGTTGCAAATTCTGACTTGATTGCTCTGGGCTATGTTTCAGACGTTAGTTCAGTTTTCAAAGCCTTTACAGTGTCATTTTAGTCTGCTACTTTTGCATGCGATCTATTGTCCAATCCTGGGACCTGGGCAATGATATCCTAAAGTGGAAATCTCAAGGACAGCGGCATGCTTTTTAGGGTCAGATCCACAATGAACAGCTCAAATGTGAGCTTAAGTGTTAATACACCACTTCAAGATATAACTCTCTTGAGCTTCCTTGATTCCCTGAAGTCCTCTTCTTTTTGCTGTCCTCCAGCCAGAAAGCCAGGAATTTAGTTCCCCTGCTCTCCTGCATTACTTTATGCAACTGTGTCCAAGGCCAAGCACTTGAAGGCCAGAGAGAAAAAGAAGCAATGGAAATTTGCCCTATGTTCTGGGACTACAACTCTTGTGAGAATCATTCTTCTTTCTCAGAGTTTTAGGTACCTGCTCCACCTGTGCTGCTGCTCCTTAGTACTGAGGGATGGTCTGGGGAATGGGGTGGGAGAGATCAGAGAAAATTAAAGCAATACAGAGAATTTCTCTGAACATTCAGAGTTCCTTCCCCCCCCCACCCCCTCCCCCCTGCTTTTGGCCAGAAAATGAGGGTTATCTTCAGGTTATTTCTGTCCATACCTAGCTAGCACTTTTGGATGCTGAGCTGCCTTTGAATCCAGACTAGGTGATACTGGAGGGGGAAAACAGTGGAATATTCTCCACTGGTTTGGTGATACTCTGAGTTCTATTCTCATTTCTCATTCTACTTGTTATTACTTATTTTTCAGAGTCCTCTGACTCTTCATGTTTTCTGTCTAGCTTATATATTAGCATTTAGTAGGAAAGATATAGGGTGGGAGTTCTTACTCCATCTTGCCTGGAACTGGAACCTCCATATTAGTCTTAACATCACTGCTTATTTATTAATAAGTCCTATATAGAGTGGGATTTACCAAGCCTGGTTTCATGAGATCCTAAAATGTATTCATAACACGTATGATGGAATTCTCAAATAATGCTTATGATAAAATCAGCTTAAATTTTCTTTACTTTAAAGCAGAGGTTGGTAAATGTTTTCTGCATAGGATCAAATAGTAAATATTTTAGTCTTGTGGTCATGTAGTCTCTGTCATAACTTCTTAACTCTGCTGTTGTAGTGTAAAAGCAGCCACGAGCAATACATAACTAGTAAAGATAGCTGTGGTCCAATTAAACTACTGATTGAAATTTGAATTTCTTATACTTTTCATGTGTTATGCATAATAATTATTATTACTATTTTTTTGAGGCAGAGTCTTACTGTATCACTTAGCCTGGAGTGCAGTGGCACGATATTGGCTCACTGCAACCTCCACCCTCCAGGTTCAAGGGATTCTCCTGCCTCAGCCTCCCAAGCAGCTGGAACTACAGGCGCCTGCCACCACACCCAGCTTATTTTCGTATTTGTAGTAGAGACGAAATACGGCCAGGCTGGTCTCGAACTCCTGGCCTTGTGATCCGTCTGCTTCGGCCTCCCAAAGTGCTGGGATTACAGATGTGAGCAACCACGCCAGGCTGAATTATTATTTTTTTTTTGATTTCTTACAACTATTTAGTAGGTGGTGGGCCAGATTGACCCCATGGGCCAAAATTTATTGACCACTAGTTTATGTCATGGATAGCTCTATGGCCCTTTCAACTCTTCTTGATTGGTATTTTCTGCCTGTTCTGGAGCAACAAAGGTAGGAAAGCAAGAGAAGTTCTAGAAAGCCTAAGGAGTGCTTATGGATACAACCTATAATCCAAAGTATCTTCTCAGTCGTCTTTTGAATTTCTTAGGTAGGGCACAGAGAGAGCACTTACATGTTTTATCTTAATTCATCTCCATATTGCTCTGTAAGGTAAATGCTTTCATCTCCATTTTATGGATGAAAAAACTGAGGCACAGAGAGGACTACTAGCATGTCTCAGGTCACGACTAAACTGGGGTTTGTATCCAGGCCTGTCCAGCACCAAAGCTGTTGCCCTTCACACTCTAGGATGGTGCAAATCTCCTTTTTTTCTGTTTTGCCTTATCTCTGTACAAAATGGCCATGTCAATAAGGGCATAGGTCATTGAAAGCCTTATACTTAAGACTGCTTTGTTCTGATCTGGACTTGTTCATGAATTATTGCATGATTCTGGGCAAACCTCTTCATTTCTCAGGGTCTTTGTCTCCAAGTCTATAAAATAGGGGATTGGACACCTTATTTCTCTCTCATGGTAGCTGTGAGGGTTTTGGCCATGAGCATCCTAATCACAGACAGGGACCTTGGGAAGAGATGGTACACCCTGTCATTGAAGGGCTGTGGGGAATTGTAGAGAATAAGCCTCATCCTGGAACCATATGTGGTGGCTGTTGAGGTAAAGCTCTGTAGCTGTCCAGGAAAATAGAGTGAACCCAGTACTTCCTTTTGATCTTCAGGTTTTGCCAGTATGCTTGTAGATCATACTTTCCTGGATTTAGTATTAGCCATATAAATTAGTGCCATTTTATTTGAACCCTTATTGGTGTAAGTCGGTGACAAATGCTCAAGAAACTGGGCCTTCCTTGATGAAGTACTGGTATGCCTTGTTTGAAATTTGTTCTGAAAATAGTAAAGCATTTCTTAAAGACTTTGTTATAATATGACAATGTTCACTGCTTTCTTTGTTCATTTGTACTTTCTTATCCCTTTTACATTGCATGCCGTGATTACGTAGTTGATTTGATATTCTCTGAAATGTGATGGAGAAGAAAATGTAAACACAAAATTAAAAAGCAGAGGAACAAAGACACGTTTTATGTGCTGCTTCATGCTAGATGTTTTTGTACGTATCCTTGTACAAAGTAGTGGTCTCATTTTACCATAGTGAGTAAGCCCCTTGTCTCTACCTTTAAGGAACTTAGAGTTTGATAGGCTTAGAGGTTCTCAACTGGCATTACTCTCGAGAGTATTGAGCAATCTGTGGGGCAGTTGCAATTGTCACAAATATTGAGGGATGCTGTTGGAATTTAATGTGTGGGATTTTGTCACAATGAAGAATTATCCCATCAAAAATGTTTATAGGTCTCCTTTCGGAAAACAACATGCTGAGTTAAATAGTAGTAATGCTAATAAAACACTTGCATATTGAGCACTGCCATTGTGTTCAGAGAGTTCTACAGGTACAGTCCATATTCTCTGATACGTAGCTCTAAGTTCAGAAATCTCTAATAATTGAAATTTTTTAAAAAAAATCTGTTTGGTAAAGCGTGACCTGAATTGATATGAGAACTTTTTTTTTTTTTTTTTTTAAAGCTGAGAGCTGCATTTTTTTTATAGCTGTATTGATGTGTAGTTCCCATATCATAAACTTCACCTGTTTTAAGTGTACAATTCAGTGATTTTTAGTAAATTTTAAAAGCTATACTTACTACCACAATCTAGTTTTATTACATTTTCATAACCCCTCAATTCTCTTGAACCTGTGTGAGACTTGTTACGAATAGTTTTGTCTATTTTAGTGTTAATTTCCAGATGTTTCACTGAAGAAGTATGGAAGTGTTTGATTATGGAGTGCTGCTCCATATCCTTTCTCAATGCCAGGTATTCATTCAGTTTCTGAGATCTGAAAAATTTTGAATTCCAAACACACCCAGCTGCAGAAGTTTCTTATAGCAGATCGTGGACTGTATGAACACATCCCATCCCACAATAACCCTTGGAAGTAGATGCTATTATTGTTCCTTGTTTTGCAGTTGAGGAAACTGAGGCACAGCCTTTATCCAAGGCTGAATGGACTGTCACAAGAAAGTCCAGTGGAAGTCTAGAGGAGAAAAATCTGTGACCACTGGGCCTGTAATAGAATTTGCCTATGTTTAAAGATGGAGGAAATAATCTTTTTTGTTTTTTAGTTGATACTAAAGAATATGCATAAAGTATTTAAAGTTTAACTCACGATACAATGAACACATGTGGACCCTCACCACCTATTCTAATAACTCATCACACCTTTCACTTTTTTGGGTGTCCATCCTCATCCCCTGTCTCCCCCACAACAGGGGTGACCACTGTCTACAATTTGTGCTTATCAGGCCAGGCATGGTGGCTCATGCCTGCAATCCCAGCACTTTGGGAGACTGAGGCAGGTGGATCACCTGAAGCCAGGAGTTTAAGACCAGCCTGGCTGATATGGTGAAACTCTGTTTCCACTAAAAATACAAAAATTAGCCAGGCATGGTGGTGGGTGCCTGTAGTCCCAGCTACTTGGGAGGCTGAGGCAGGAGAATTATTTGAACCCAGGAGGCGGAGGTTGCAGTGAGCCGAGATGGCACCACTGCACTCCAGCCTGGGCGACAGAGCGATACTATGTCTCAAAAAAACAAAAAAACAAACAAAAAAACCAAACAAAACTGTGCTTATCTTTCTTTGATTTTCTTTAGTTTTACTATATATTTTAATCCTTCAGCAACACTTTAATTTTGCATGTTTTTGAAGTTTATATAAATGGAATTATACTAAGTGTATTCTTTTTAACTTGTAGTTTTCCCTCAATACTTCTTAGGTTTATCTGTAATTCATTTGTTTTCATTGCTGTATAGTAGAACATACCATGATCTGTTCATACTTTGACTGTTGGTGGATATTTGTCATCTTTTCTTTTTTTTCCTGAAAGAAAGGTAATTCAAATGGTGCTATCTTAAATAGTCCTCTGAATTTTTCTTGATACATATGTGCTAAAGATTATGTAGATGTGAAATTGCAGGGTCCATCTTCAGCTTTATTGGATGATGCCTTGTTGTTTTCCAAGAGGTTATATAAGTTTATACTCCAATAATTGATAGGTGCTAAAATTTTTCCAATCTAAATGATATATCATTCTGATTTTAATATGTATTTCTCTGATGACTAATGAGATTGAGCTTATTTTATTGTAGCCATTTAGTTTTCCCTTTTTGTGAATTGTCTAGTCTTATGTCCATTTTTCTACTGGGTTGTCTTTTTATTTGAGACAGAGTCCTGGTCTGTCACCTTGGCTGGAGTGCAATGGCATGATCTCAGCTCACTGCAACCTCTGCCTCCTGGGTTCAAATAATTCTCCTGTCTCAGCCTCCTGAGTAGCTGGGATTATAGGTAGTTGCCATCACACTGGCTAATTTTTGTATTTTTAGTAGATACAGGGTTTCCCCATGTTGGCCAATCTGGTCTCGAACTCCTGACCTCAAGTGATTGCCCACCTCAGCCTCTCAAAGTGCTGGGATTTACTGGGTTGTCTTTTTAATACTCATTTATTAAACTTCTTTATGTGCTCTGGATACAAATCCTTTCTTGATAATACATGATAGAAATGTTTTTTCCTCGTTTGTGGCTTGTCTTTTTGATCTCTTTTTGGAGTCTTTGCATGAACAGAAGTTGTTAATTTTAATGTAGCTAATTTATGTTTTTCCATTAGGAATTTTTTTTAGTTTTTAAATTAGCATTTATGGAGTATTTTGTATGTGCTAGACCCTTTTCTAAGCACCTTATAAATATTTATTCATTAATATAATAACATTAGAGGCAAGTACTGTTGCTATTTCCATTTTATAGGTGAGGAAACTGAGGCATAGAATGTTAAGTGACTTTTTCAAGGTCACTCAAGTAGTAAATGGTAGAGCCAGGACTTGAACCAAAGCAGTTTAAGGAACTCTTGTTTAAGAAAGCCTTTTCTACCATGATATGACATGCAAATATTCTTATATGTCCTCTGAAACTTTTTTCTTTGCCTTTAGCATTTAGCTCTTCAGTTGCTCTGTAATAGATTTTTGTGTGTGGTGTGAGGTAGAGGTCTTGTTTAATTTTTTTCTATGTGGATTATCAGTTGTTTCAGCACAGATTACTTAAAGTCTAACCCTTTCCCCACCTCTGTAATACATGCTTTATAACAAATCAAATTTCCTTATATACCCATATCTATCCTGGGTTCTCCATGTTAGTGGTGAATTTGTCTGTCGGCAATGTACTGTATTAGTTAGTATGCATTTATAATAATTCTTGGTATCAGTAAGTCAAATTCTTCCATCTTGTTCTACTTCAGTAGATTTTTGGAAAGCTTCCTACTCTTTAAAAGCAAGATTGTAGGAGAATTTTTTACAGTCACGCACACACACACACACGCACACACTCTCATGCATACACACATTGGGGCTTTTGGAAGATGATTTGTCATTGCTGTTGCACTATCTTGTCTGCTGAAAATTTAGCAGACACAATTTCATTTGAGTGGCTTGAGCTCTGTTTATCTACATGGCAAACATCTCAAATGCACACGATGTAGTGGCTTGCAGAAAGCTTTTGATTCTTGTTAAACGGAGAGGAGGGAGAAAGGAAAGGAAAATCAGTCTAATAGATTACTAGTGACTTCTGTTTAAGTTCAGTTGCACTGATCTGATAATTCCAGAAAAGGTACTAAGGAACTTCAAAAGGTATGTGGAACCTTGTGTAGTATGTATGATTGCATAAGGTAAAAAACAAGATAATACATCTTCTATGGTTAAGTCGCCTTATTTATCAAGTAAGTGATAACTATATCCCGTTGGTCTTGAATAGCTGATACGCGGTTTGGCATTTAATGGTGTCTGCTGGAGGAATTGAACTAGAATCCCTAAAGCCTCCATTGGGAATATTTCTGCTCCCCAAATGTGATGTCAGAATAATATCAAATAGAATGTGTAGTACACCCACCTACTGAGGCTCAAACTGCTCTCTCCCATGACCCTTTCTCTGTAGAAAGTATTACTTATACTGTAAATAGCAGCCAAATTTCAAAGAACACTTCTCTACATCTTAGCCTTTTCCAATCTGGCTAAGCAAAGTGAAGCATGATTAGATACTGAAAATTTATAAATGCTGTATCTGAGAATTTCTAGGCAATGGGAAGACATCTCCCTAAGGAAACCGTCAGTCTGAAGTCTTCCCAGCTTTCAGAGCATAGCCAAGTCTTACCATGGCCTGGAGAATACATGGTCTGCCAGTGCCTGCTCCTCCTTCACCTCTTACTGGCATCCCCCGTCTCTCTGCACCAATGGCTGCCCTGCTTTCCTCTGAATGCCAGGCACCCTTTCACCCCAGGTGTTTGCCACCTTCTTCCTTCTGCCTGGATGTGCTTCCCAGATGGGTGTTTGGTTTATTCCGAATCACCTGGGTCTCTGCTCAGACGTCATCTTCTCAGAGAGGCCCTTCCTGACCACCCGCTCCATAATGGTACCCACATTCATCTCTGGCAGCCCCCCCTTGATCTACCTGTACAACTAGGCATCATCCAATAAAGCTGAAGATGTACACACAGTAGGACCCTGCAATTTTACGTACCTGACACACATTCATTGTCTGTCCCCCTCCCCCCCACACACACTAGGAAGTCACTTCCTAGAGGACCAGGGACTTTGTCTTTTTCCTTGCTGTGTCTTCCGTGCCTAGAACAGTGCTTGGCACATGGGAGCCACTCGAGAGCTGTTTGCTGAGAGAAGGAAGCTGTTGGCTGAAAGGAGGGCAGAGAGCACCTCTGGAGCAGGCCCTGCCCCACCAGCCCTCCCCGAGAGCTCCTGTGGCAGCTTACTTGCCTCTCTTTCGGAAACTTGCACCATTTAGGCAGCTCTTCCATGGGCATTCTTCTGTCACATGCTAAGCAACTTGAGACAAAGGTCTGTCTGAAGTTCTTTGCGTACTTTCACCCCTGCTGTTTTCCTTCAGGGCTTGGACTGAGCCTGGCACGCTCTTTGCTCACAGTAGACTCTTCAGCTATCTGCTAACAAGGCATATGGATAGCAGTCATCCTCCCCAAGGAGAGGAGCAGATTAGCCAGCACCATAATTCCTTATGCAAACTCCTGGCCCAAGCAGCATTTCCGTTCTGAAATATGAGTCTTTGAGTCTTATGGAGATGATAATCTTGGTGAGAGCAGGGACCAGCCATATTCACTGCAGGATCTCCAGTGCATAGCATGGTGCCCAAGGCCTGGTGCCCCAACTCAGTAAACACTCACTAATAATTCATTGCTGAAGTTTACTTTTGGCCTATGTGAAATTTATTGGTGATGTCCTGTGTTACACTAAAATTATAGGAATTTATTTACAACATCTGTACAGGATCTGTAGGGAGCACACAGTTTTTGATTATGAAAGAGGCTTTGTTGCTCATCTGAGCTCCTGTGCTATTGAACAAAAGGTGTTAGACACACACGCATTCCGTACTTGGGATATTCATAAATGTCAGACCTCAAAGTCTCTCCTGAGTAAATTACTACCTTTGCTTCATTTAAAGGTGCCCTGTGACCATAAAGAATCCAGCCACCTTTCAAAATAGAGTTCTGTTTCTACTCCCGCCTCACCAGAGGGTAAGCCTCAAGTGTTTGATTATAGAGGAGTGAGAACCTACTCTCTAGGATTAATGTAATAAGAGATCAAGGGCAGACAACAAAGCTACTCACAGAAAATCATGTATTCATAAAAAATAAGCCAAGCCAAAAGCCTACAGTTCAGAATATTTTCATTAATAAATACTTTATTGCAATGAACAGCTTAATGGCTTACTCTCTGTGTAGTTGGGGACATGTCTTATATACGCTACCTGAGCTGTATATACTTGTGTACACTGTTGGCTGGATGGGCTTAGGGAGAAGTAAGGGTCAAGGCTTTTGCCAGTCTTGCAAGGTGCATCAGGAATTCATAGAGAATGAGGAGTTCTCATTATAGGTTTCTTTCTGACTGAAAGGAGCATGGTGTGGGCAGAGCACTAGGCTGGGGGTTAGAAGACCTTTTGCTTCGTGACTCTAAATAGTCATTTAACCTAGTTGAGCCTCGGTGTCCTCCCTTAATGTGTCCTTGAGGTGGACACATCAAGGGGCTGTTTGGATCAAATGAGATCATATGACTGTGGATAAAGAAGTTCTGTGGAAAGAAGATGGGAGGGTAGTATTGCATACTGTCTTGGCAAGACCTCAGACTTGCTTAGCTGCAGCTCTTCACCCTCTTACGGACCTGCAGCTGAGCAGCTAAGTGTGATTGGAAATGTCATTCAGCTACGATGATTGGTATTTTTAAAAATGACTTCAAGCAAGAACTTAATGCCACTGGCATTGATGCTACATTCAGGACCATTCTTTCTCATTTCTAGACAGTGATTTCTTATATTCGCCTCTCTCCTGAAACCTCCAGCACCCTCTGTCCTCACTCTCAGCCAATGACTTGACTTTCCATTTCCCTGAGAAAATTCAAGCCACCAGAAGAGAACGTCTCAAAAGTGCCCACTGTCATATCCACCTGCCTATACTTCTGTCGGCAGATGTTGCTGCATCCCCTGTCAGGATGGATGACCAGGCCAGCATCTTCACTCGCACACCAGGTTGCATCCAGCCTTCCCTGTTGAAGTGCATGGCAGTGCAGTTCTCCTGCCTCTCTCCTGCTGTGTCAGCTCATTCTTCCAGACTGGATCTTCCCAGTCGATACACACAAACATGCTCTTGTTAATATCTCCCACTTAGGTAACAGACCTGTCATTGATTCCTTTTCAGCCATTAGCTACAACCCCATTTCTCTTTTCCTGTATGGCTAAATGCTTCCAATTATTTTCCATATTCACTGCTGTCTATTCCTCCTCTCATGTTTCTCTTTAAACTCATCGTCATCAGGCTTTTGCTCCCTCTAGCCTACTGAAAGTCAAGATTGCTGTCATCAAGATCACAACTGGTCTTCATGCTGCTAAATCCAGTGGTCAGTTTCCATCCCTCCCTGTACTCGATTCCACATCTAGCACCCTCCCTCCCTAATGCACTTTCCTCTCTTGGCTCCCAGGATATCACCCCTCTTGGGGTTCCCCTCACCTCACTGTTGCTTCCTCTCAGCCTCCTTTCCTGATTCTTCCTGGCCATTCGTTGTCTTGTTGGAGTGCCTGGAGGAGTCTTTGGACCTTCTCTTCCTGTTTCCATCAGCACTCACTCCCTCAATGATCTTACCCAGTCTGGAGTTTCAAATCCATCCAGAAGCTAGCATCTCATGCATCTCCAGCTGAGGCTTCCCTTCCAACTGCGAGCTCTCACGCCCCTCTGCCCTTGGAGAGGCAGGTCCTGTCCTACTTACCCTCCCAAGTGCTTACCACAGGTCACTGGCTTTGGCGTATGTGTTGGCCAGGGGTTGTCATCTTTGTGCTCTCCACTAGAATATGGGCCCCACAACGGAGGACTCTTTGTTTACTGTTGCATCTTTAGCACTTGACAGAGACCCTGGCACATAGTAGGTACTTATTAAATATTTAGTTAAAGGAGTGAATGTGTTAGGTCTCCATATACAGTAGAGACTCTAATTCACTGTCCCAGGCCCTGTCTCAACTCACCCTGCTAGTACTAGGGTGCTGGTACCAGTACTAGCCTTTCAGAGATGGTCTTTGTCTTAGAACTCTTACTAAATCCTTTTGATAAAATATGATTGTTTTCCTAGAACTCTGTTTAATTGATGTCAGGCATTCAACTATTCAGTATTAAATATATTCTCTACAATTGATTGGGGGAGGCTATTTGGGATAGTAGAAAGATCTTTGACTTTAGAGCTGGATATTTCTAAGTTTAAATTCTTGTTCTACCACTAAATAGCTACAGAGCCTTAGTTGAAATATAGCTGCCTTAGTTTCCTCATTTGTAAAGTGAAAGATTTGGTTCATAGGGCTATTGGGAGAAATTACATGCTGAATACATGAAATGCATCTAGCATGATCTTTGGTATAAAACAGACATTCTATAGTGGTAACTATTATGATTATGATCCTTCGCTATACAGATAATCTTTAGGATTGCTTGCAATTCAGAACTTTTTTAAATAAAAAAATGTAATTATTCCTTTTAAATACTGGCCGTTGGTCTTCGGTCCAGAACATAATTGTCTAATATAACATTGTTTCTGTGGTAAAAAGTAGATTTGATTTACATTTCAACTTATAGAGCCTTTTTCAGGAATTTACTCTGCTTCAAAGATCAAGGGCTTCCTTCTGGTAAAACTTAACAGCAGTGCTTAGGAATGGAATGCTCTGAAAGGATTGTCTTCTAGTTAATGAGAAAGAAACTTGTTTTTTGGGGGAGGTTCTAAAATGCCTTTATATGTATACTGAGCATAATTCCAAAGTTACACAATAAACACTCCTTGAATACTTGGTTACTTGTTTTTGTTCCAGAGACACTTACCTGAATTCCTATATCGAATGCCCTGAGGTATAGCTATGGAAAGTAGAGGTGATGCTGCTAAATACAATTTCAACATAAGCTTAAAAATGTCTTAGAGGAGCTTTTCTGGCTTTGAACTATAAACGTCAACAAAGCCATCTTTATGATAATTATATCTTGATTGTACCTTCTTAGGGAAAGGATTGTAAATGGTCCTAGCTCACAGGAAATTGAACAAAGAAGTTGAGATAGCACATGCAAACATACACGTCCATGTGTGCACAAACACATGGACTCTCACATACTGTTAAATAATGCGTGAGCAAAATATCAAGTGCAAGGTACACTCTAACACATTTCACTCTGCAATATGTGGTAAGTGCCAAATGAACGGGATAAATTTAAGTACTGCAATTTCAAAGAAGGAGTCATTAGCAAAGGCTAAAAATGGTCAAGGAAGGCTTCCTGGAAAAAGTGAGCTTGGAGCTGGGCATTGACAGCTGAGTCAGACTGTGCCTCATGATGCAGTGTGCAGGACTGGTCCAGCTGGGGTCAAGCGGGTGGCTCTCAGGCCAATCCATACCCTCCTCTGGGGGAGCTGGGGCAAGTCTGCTGGTTACCTCACTCCTTCCCTATCAATGCAGCCCATTATTCCTAAATCACATCCTTGTCTGCCGCTGGTGATTTTGGGTGCTTTATGGGCTTCGGATCGAGGCAGGGGGTTCTTAAGCAGGGAGGGCAGGCAAGGGAGTTTAGGATCAAGTTTATTGTGGGGAAGTATCTGAATGATTCATTTCCTGTGCATGTCTGACGCTTTCTTTGGAGATGAGTTGGCTTTGGATTTCTCTCTGGTGATGTGATTTGATTTGATGGATAATTATGGAAGAGAAGGAAAAGGAGATCAGGATTTAGACACGGAAAAACCTGACACCATTCACAGACACTTTCCTCCACCCACAGAAACCCAAACACTTAGATTGTGCCTTGTGGCAGGGGCAGTAGGGTGGCTGGAGACAGTTGTCACGTATCCACTCACTTGCCCTGCTCCCTGGATTGTTTACTTGGCAGCCATAGCTGTTGATAGTTGGTTATACTAATGGGGTGTGTTTGGCCAGGAGTCCACTGTCTCACTCAGGCCTTTCATATTAGTCATGAGTCATGAGGGGTTCTCTGTGGGCAGGGAGGCTGGGATAGAGGTGGGGGAGTTGGAAAAGGATGGACCACCTCTGTCCTGTCCACAGGGTGACAGCCACTCTTCTCCACAGAATCCGAACCTGCAGGTGTGTCAGTTAATTGTGAACCCTAAACAGGAATATAACATCGTCTTTTTTAGACCTCTCCAGTTTGTGTCCCTGCATAAGACAATGAGTTTTATTGCATAGGCCTAGTTACAAAAAAGCATGACCTGTGTGACGATGACTGTGACTATCCCAAGCTGTTCTGCTTTGGTAGGACAGTCCAAACCAGAGCCAGGGCCAGGCTTGCTTGGCAGAAGCTCTCTAAAGGAACAGGTGGTGGGAAACTTCTGACCCTCAGCCATTGGACTTATAACATTCTCTGGATGTGCCTTAGACATTACCCTGGTTTTACAAATGAGAAAAATATCACTCAGTCCATGGACTGATTTGTTTGAGGTTACCAAACTCTTCTTGTCTGTCTCTCTTTCTCTTTACATGCTGTTAATTTGCTATTGACTGCTAAGTTTACATCTCTTCCCCTGACCTGTTGCTCTTCTAGACTTGTATGTTTCAAAGGCACCTCAAACTTGCCACGTGCAAAATGGAACCCAGTTCTTTCCCCAAGCCTGGCCATCTCCAGCCTGTCCAGTCCCAGTGGATGGTGTTGAGTCCACCTAGGTGCTGACCCTGCAAGTCGAGTCTGAGAATGTCTTGGATTTCTTTTTATTCCTCTGCCATCAGAATCATCAACTTGTCTGGGCCTCTCTGCCTCTGGTTTGTTTTTTGTTTGTTTGTTTATGATTTTGAGATTGGTCTCTGTCACCCAGGCTAGAATGCAGTGGTATGATCTTGGCTCACTGCAGTCTTCACCTCCCAGGCTCAAGCGATCCTCCCACCTCAGCCTCCTGAGTAGCTGGGACTACAGGTGTGTGCCACCATGCCCAGCTAATTTTTGTATTTTTTATAGAGACAGGGCCTTACTGTGTTGCCCAGGCTGGTCTCGAATTCATAAGCTCAAGTGATCCACCCACGCTGGCCTCTCAGAGTGCTGGGATTACAGGTGTGAGCCATGGTGCCCAGCCTTCCGGATTTACTTTGAATCTGTCTGTCTCTGCTACCCACCTCCCTGACTGAAACCACCACCGTTTTTTGTGCCTCCAGTCTCTTCTCCATGCAGCCTCCAGAGTGGCCTTTTAAAAACAAAGCTGAACATGTTCACCATCTAAATGCCCCTTTATAGACCATCTTTTTAAAAATTTTATT
The DNA here is from genome assembly GCF_009761245.1 of Sapajus apella. Lineage (NCBI taxonomy): Eukaryota > Metazoa > Chordata > Mammalia > Primates > Cebidae > Sapajus > Sapajus apella. The sequence continues at coordinate 5,043,460 of NW_022436963.1, forward strand.
TATTTTTACTTTAGGTTCTGGGGTACATGTGCAGATCATGCAGGATTGTTGCATAGGTACATACATGGCAAGGTGGTTTGCTTCCTCCATCCCCCTGTCACCTATATCTGGCATTTCTCCCCATGTTATCCCTCCCCTACCTCCACACACCCTGCTGTCCCTCCCCTAGTCCCCCCCAACAGACCCCAGTGTGTGACGCTCCCCTCCCTGTGTCCATGTGTTCTCATTGTTCAACACCCACCTATGAGTGAGAACATGCGGTGTTTGATTTTCTGTTCTTGTGTCAGTTTGCTGAGAATAATGGTTTCCAGATTCATCCATGTCCCTGCAAAGGACATTAACTCTTTTTTTATGGCTGCATAGTATTCCATGGTGTATATTTGCCACATTTTCTTTATCCAGTCTATCATTGATGGGCATTTGAGTTGGTTCCAGGTCTTTGCTATTGTAAACAGTGCCACAATGAACATACGTGTGCATGTGTCTTTATAATAGAACTATTTATAATCCTTTGGATATATGCCCAGCAATGGGATTGCTGGGTCAAATGGAATATCTATTTCTAGGTCCTTGAGGAATCGCCACACTGTCTTCCACAATGGTTGAACTAATTTACACTCCCATCAACAGTGTAAAAGTGTTCCTATTTCTCCACATCCTCTCCAGCATCTGTTGTTTCCAGATTTTTTAATGATTGCCATTCTAACTTTGGTGAGATGGTATCTCAGTGTGGTTTTGATTTGCATTTCTCTGATGACCAGTGATGATGAGCTTCTTTTCATATGTTTGTTGGCCTCATAGAACTCAGGCTTTGTGATGGCGTACACAGGCTGTGTGTGGTCCCTGCCTCTCTCCTGCGTCCCTGTCCGTCTTCTCCCTTACCCATGGCACGTCGGCCACATCAGCATCATTTCAGTGTACTTCGAATGAGAAGAATGTGTTGCCACAGAGCTTTCAAACATAGTTTTCCACCTGAAAACTCCTTTTTATCCATTAGTTTGTAGCTTAGATGTTGCCTCCATTAGGCCTTCATGGATCCTTCCATCTAAAAAGTCCTCGCATATTTTTCTCTATCATTATGGCCAGCTTGTTTCCTCAACAGCATCATTTATGATTGTTTATTCGTTGATCTGGTTGTTCTCTGTGCTGACTGCTGGCAGGAAAGGGCCAACGTTTGTTTTGTGGCCCCGAAGAAGCGTGCCTTTGTTTCCAGCTGGCCTCCTATTGCTGTGCCTTCCCTCACTCCTCCACGCTTGTCTCCTTGCTGTTCCTCAGCCGAGCCAGGCTTGCTCTGCCCCGGGGCCTTTGCACTTGCTCGGCCTTCTGTTCAGAGCTTTTTTTCTTTTCTTTTCTTTCTTTTTTTTTTTTTTTTTTTGAGAAGGAGTTTTGCTCTGTTGCCTGCCAGACTAGAGTGCAGTGGCACAATCTCGGCTCACTGCAACCTCCACCTCCTGGGTTCAAGTGATTCTTCCGCTTCAGCCTCTCAAGTAGCTGGGACCACAGGCACATGCCACCACACCCAGCTAATTTTTCTATTTTTAGTAGAGACGGGGTTTCACCATGTTGGCTAGGATGGTCTCGAACTCTTGACCTCGTGATCCGCCCACCTTGGCCTCCCAAAGAGCTGGGATTACAGGCGTAAGCCACCTCGCCCGGCCTGTTCAGAGCTTTTATATTGATATCTGTGTGGCTGACTCTCATTTTCTTTAGATCTTTACTCAGAGTCACCTTTTCAGTGAAGCCATCTCTGGCCCCTGTGTCTAAAACTGCACTGCCCTTGACACTCCATACTGACCTTCTTGGCTTTATTTTTCTCCTTTGCGCTTCTCCCTGCCCACCTTACGGCACGTTTTACTTATGCCTTTTATTGTCTGTCTCTCCAACTAGAATGACATCTCCGGAGGGCAAGGAGTTTCTTCTGCTCTTCCGCTTTTGTATGTCTAATCTTGAATAGCTCTGGGCACATAGGCACTATATAAATGTTTGCATGAATGAATGATTGCATGAACAAAGTGTGTCCAGTGACTAGCACATAGTGGGCTCTCCTTATCCTTTTTATTGTGGTGAGATATCATAAAATGTTTCATTTTAATGATTTTTAAGAGCACAGTTCAGTGACATTACATTTGTATTGTTGTGTAACCATTGCTACCATCTGCTCCCTACACTTTTCTGAAATGAGTCGAGGAATAAGGAAGTAATTGAGTGAGGGACTCTTGGCAAAGCAGGTGTACCATATAGGTCTCTGGAGTCGGAGGCCCAGGGGATCCTTTCCACTGCATTGTGCTCTGGAGGAGGGAGGGTGAGGTGGGTCTGAGCCTCATCTCAGGGTACTCAGTGCATACAGCAAGGATGCTCAGTGTTTCCACACGTTTCAGGTGGCCTCTGTTCTAAATGATGAGGGTCCTGCCCTGTCTCCCCTTCCCTCTGCCATGCCTACCCACACTCACACAGGCACCATGTGCACACATCCCTTCCTCTGCCCCTGAGGAAGTGCCTTTGCAGTATTTTCAGCTCACTGGATGGGGTGAAAGGGATGTGCTCATTCTCCTTTGAACCTTTTTACCAGATCCCCATCACAAGGGGACTCTGTCTCCTTTGAGGTTCTCGTCAGCACCTTGTCAGGTGAGTATTTCACTGATGGCAGGGAAGCGTTCATTTTTAATTCTAAAGTAAATCAGATTACATAGAACATAAAATGTTCAGTGTGGTTCAAAACCATTGACGATGAAATCCTTCCAGATGAATGAAAGGTGGGGACTTGTTTCCAGCTCTTAACCGCTGCTTTGTGCAAGCTGAATTCTACGGGAAGTCCATCCTTGTGAGCACTTCACCATCTCAGGCCCTTCCCATGGGGAGCTGTGGCATCTCCCCCACCACTACCACATTCATACCCCCCAGCAGATGGGAACATTCTTATGTTCACTGTCACTCACATGTGCTGCCCCACACATGTTCTCACTCATATGCAGTAATTACACACACACACCCAACTCGCAGGTTTTCTTTTGACACTCCAGGAATTACAAAGGAGCAGCCAGAGAGCCCAAAGCAAGCCTTGAGATGACTTTAAGTCCTATGAGGCCTACAGGGTGAGTCCCCTGCCCAGACCCACACGACAGGCTCCTGCTGTCCTGCATCACATGAGCTGCCCTGGATTCCTTGATGACGTTGAGGTGGTGTCTTCTCAACAGAACTCCATTGACATCTTGAGACAAGAGCATAGGTCAGGCTCATCTAAGTGTTCAGGGTCTCCTTTGCTGAATGTGCGTGGAACATGGTTGGCCTGGGGTATTCAGAGAGGATTGGGTATAGGCCAGGCCCTAGAGGAGCTCATAGGACAGTGCCGGTGGCAAAGGTGCCCACCCCTGGTTTCTGAATGACGTCACATGCGTGATACTTGATCTGTGCACAGGAAGCTGTGGGAGCTCCGAGGAAAGAGAACCTTGCTCTGTGGGTGGGAATGCAGGTCAACGCCAGGGGAGAGTTCACAGAGGCACTTGCCAACCTGAAGGTGTGGAGGTGCTGCATGCATGGGCAGGAAGGGGAGTGGTGGGGCAGAGAAGTTGGGGTATGGGGTGGGGACGTGGCTCAGGGCAGCTTCCTGTTTGTCTTGTCAGCAACAGATTAGGAACTGGATGTCACTGGGATTATGGTCACTTGTGATGTTAGCGCTGATCATTTGTTGTTTGACTTCTTGCATTCCCACTACAGATATGAGTATGTGGCAGGAAATTTCTGAATTCCCACAGGTGTGGCCGGGGTACACAGCATAGCAAGGTCCAGGGTCAGTCATCATTTTGCTGGTAAGGAAGGTGTAAACTAACAGTTCGGTAGACAAATAGCAGTGTCCCTTCATGCCACCTTTGTTAAAGTAAAGACACACACCAATTGGTTTAATGTATTTGGGTAGATTTTCTACTAGTCATGTCCATTTAAAAAATCATCAGTCAGTTCTCTTTATCGGAAAAGGTGCTAGATACCTGTAGTCGAGCAAGTGATGAGACCTGGTGTTTTGTTAATTGCAGTATTTGATGATACTTGTATACCCATGGCAAAAGTCACTAAGAGACTCCTCAAAACATCTTGTTAGAAATGGGAAGTATATTCCTTAACTGGCAAAGTTTTTTTTCTGTTCTTAAAATTAAGCTTATAAATGGCTAAATATGAGGGGAAAATTAGAGTTATTTTTTCCAAAGTTGTCAGGCTTTAGTTGGAAGGAGATTTTTGTGTCCGGTGGGAACGTTCCCTCTCTCCGTTGAAGCTTGAGGAAGCACATGACGCTGATGGTGTTGGTGGCAGCTTTACCTTATCGGCTCTCCTGGATGTCTTGGCCTCAGATAAGACGCTTGACCCACAGTGGGACCACGCTGCTGTTTTCAACTGGGAAACGTTCCGTCTGTTTCCATCACAGTGGCCCGTGAAGAAGTCGAAAGATGCCTCTGACATTTGTTATTTTACAGAAATGTCAAGAAGCTCCTAAAGTTTCACTCGTAGGTCAGTTTGCTTTCTTAAAGTGGCAACCAATGAAAGTTTTCTGGTGAGCGTTATCCTCTGAAATTTTAAGCAGATTTAAGTAAAGTTCAGTCCATGGATGAGAGGCACTAAATGCTACTGAGCTCAGAGTCACTGCTTTCTATAATGTTTTCCTGTAAGATCACGAGAATCTCCATCCTCTATCAGACTAATGTTTTTCCAGTTCAGCCACTGAGAGTGGAATTAAGGGAGTCGCTGTGGGTGGACCCCATGACCCTTCCAGCCATCACCTCGAAAACATAGGAGTGTGCTTTAAATATGTGTAGCTCCTCTTAATAAGCTGTTGTGGAGCCATTATTCGTACGATTCTTGAATTTGTCTAAATTGCATTTGCAGCAGTTTTTATTTTGGGCTGTTACCATCTGGTGGAATGTGACGGCCAGTCTGAACAGCAGCCAGTCAGGATTTACCCCATGTCACCAGCAAAGGATCTCAGTCCTTTTTCCATTCAGTTTCCATGCTGATTCATTTGATTCACTAAGTAGACTTGATAAATGCCGACATTGTTCACCTATGTGTTAATTTTTGGCTATTTGTAAGGGCATTGCTTTAAATCATGTCACCAGTCAGTTCTTATTCTTCCTCTTAGTATGTAAGAAGTGTACCTTCTTCATATTGGTTCCAAAGGCACAATTCACCATGTTTTTCATTTTCTGTAGGGGAAGTTGGAGCTGTAGAGCCTCTGGTTGGTAACACCCATCATAGAATAGTGAGGTGTGAGCCACTGAGAGGCTGAACTTATCCCTGGTCCCGTTGTTTACAGGCCACGTGGTCTTGAGTGCTTTCCTGCATCTCCCTGGGCTGGGCTTCCTCATCTGCAAAGTGGGGGTAATAGGTGCCTTCTCATAGAATTGGACTCACTCAGACTCTCTCAGTTGCCAGTGACAGCCCAATTTCAAGAGACTTCCATGAAAGGTGCAGCTGACCTCAGGTGGTGCTTGATTCCAGGGATGCGGGTGAGGGGCTGTCTCTTTCTTCATCTTTTAGCAGGGGTTATCTCTGTTTGTCTTTCTCCCAGGATGTGATGGAGAAATGGCCACTGACAGCCCTGGATTTATGTCTTACCAGTGTGACAACCCAGCCAAAAGAGACAGCATTTTTCTAATAGAAATGCCATAGAAATCCCATGGAGATATCTGAGTGCTTGGCATGGGGCACAGTCTGTTCTTTTCTCTTGTGGCCAAGGAGGTAGAGTTTTCTGGCCCTGCAGTGGCCAGAAGATGGAGTCACTTTTACCCAAACCACATGGGGAAAGGATTCCCCACAGAGTTCTCGCCAGCAGAAGTGGAGGGGGCCATTTACAATAGTGTGAGATTACAACAGTGGCCGCCCTGGAGATGTGAGGGGTGAGGCATACAGGCAGAGCCCCTCGGGCAGAATTCTGTCATGCAGAATTCCCAGTAGATGGAATCTAACCTCTTTTTTCCTTCCCTTTAGTACTTAAGGCATGCAGCTTCTTTAGATTGGTTCCAAAGGCACTTCTTTCAAACCTGAAGTTGATTCTACCTTTAATAGTTTTATAAATTTTTAATTCTATGTACTCTCAATCTTGATGTGTTTTGGAAATATTTATTTTAAGGGGGGGGGTGACATGGCAGGGAGAAATTTTACTTGATCTGCTTTTTGTCATTCAGTCAAAAATTATGTATGGAACCTCTGCTGTATACAGAACACCCCAAAGTCTGTGGTGAGAGAGTGGAAAGGAACCATGAGAAGCCCCTTTCCTGGGGTGTTTGCAGCCCAGTTGGAATGTGTGATGGGTCAAATGGGTAGATTCTGTGATACAAGGTGGAATATGGGCAGGTGCTGTTGGGGAGGTGGGAAGCTGGAGAGGTCCCAGAGGGGAGCAGGGCCCCATCCAGCTGGGACAATACAGGAGGGCTGGGTGGAGGAGGTGGTATCTGAGCCAGGCCTGAAGGAGAGATGTGGTTTTATGGGCATAGCTGTTGGGGGCAGGGAGGGGTGGAAGGAGGAGTGGCCCAGCAGAGGTGAGGGAGAGGGAGCTGATTGGTTCATTCTCGATGCTCACTTTATGTCAGGCTCTGGGCATTTAAACAAGTAATAGTTCATTGCTCTGTCCAAGGAAGAACCCCATCAAGGCATGGGTGCCCAGCCAGAAATCTTTAAGGGGTCGAGTGAGGGTGTGGAGGAGACAGCCTTCAACTCTCCTGCAAGGCATAGAGATGGGATGGTGAGGATGAATCTGTGAAATGATTCCTGGGTTTCTGGAGGCTGAGGTCTATATAGAAGGTGGTGCAGTGGAGCCAGGCGGTAGAAGACCTTGAATGCCAGAGTAAAGAGTTTGGTGGAGATTGTTGAGGCACTAGTTCTTCAGGGAAGGCTTGGTGGCTGTGTCCTGTGCACCTCCCCAGGGCCCCATGCTCAGCTTAATGCTATTGTCATCTTTAAATTCTTAGTACTTATAAAACAAGGGATCCTGCATTTTCATTTTGCACTGGCCCTGCAAATTTCAAAGCATGCCTGGGGAATGATGTACTTAGAACAGAGCTGTGCTTTAGAGCAGAGGTCGGGTCATAGTTGGGAAGCTGTTTGCATCCTTTTGAGGAAGGGAGAATAAGGGCCTAGATGAGGATGGGCATGCTGAGGATAAGGGGATTCCTCTGACAGCCTGTGCCTGAGCAGCAGGCGGAGGAGGAGCTGGAGTTAGCCGTCAGCTCTTGATTGGGGGACATGCTTGGAGCTGCCCTCTAAGTCAGGTCTGCAGGTGAATTCCAGGGATAATGTTGGTGTTCTAAATGGCATTGAGAAGACTGACTTAATATTTTTACTCTCAACAGCAAGCTAAAACTGACACTGGCAGGCTCATTCAACGAATGCGAAATAACCAGAAAAGACATTCCAAGGCATTCTGGAATCAAACAGATGGACGGAGCAAACATGTTAAAAACAGTAAATCACAACTTGAACTTCAGTTAATCATAATCACATTTCTCTTTCCTTATTTAATATTGAAGCATCTTCCTAAGAAGTTTTCTATTTTGGTTTCTTTTACTTAAGAGACCTTGTTATTATAGGGCACCCCAGTTAAAGATGCTTCATATGTGACATCTGAACCAAAAAACCTTATCGTTTAGGAAATGATACCCTTTCTGAGGTTTGAGAAGTGGCTGTTTTGCCTCTTACAATGATTTGTAGGGAATTTATTTCTTCTTGTTCACATAGAAATGAACAAAACTGTTTTTACTTAGTGATGTTCAAAAACATGCTTCCAGTAGGTCAAGGTTGCCCTGAACTCAACTGAGGGTCTCAACCAGCTGCAGACCAGTTACATCTTAGCAAGCAGGGCTTTGAGTGGTGCAGTGGGCAGGGTGTGTGGCTCTGACCTATCAAGTGTGATCCCCTCCTACTGTGCGCTGTATCCTCTCTGGCACAGACACAGGCAAAGCACCTTTGCTGAAAGGACAAAGACTCAAGGTTAAGGCAGTGCCGTGCAGGCTCCAGATGCTGTGCTGGGCGTTTTGGAACTGAGGAAGCCGCTGATGGCCAGTGGGGCCGGTACGGGGCATGTGAAAAGACTCAAGGCTTCATTCCAGTCACATGGACCCATTGGTACTGCTTTTCACATTTTTATCAAAAAGGGGCTGCAGGCAGATACAAAGACCCCTGCAGCCCTTCCTGTCCTCATGGCATTGCCCTATAACTGGCCATCTAAAATGACCTTCTCCACTCCTACATCCTTTTTAGGAAGGGGTAACTTGATACCATTCAGATGTGCCATGCTTAGAAAATGAGGGTGCTTTCTTTTGAGGGAGTTGTGGAGGAATACGTGATGTCCTATGGCAGGCCCATAAAGTTAGTGAGATTTAAAAAAATGAGTTTTTCTTGCTTTGCTCATTCACCCATAGTGATGGAGAGATTTGATTTCATCTGGACGCTTCTGTTCCACTGACAGTGAGTAGTACTGCTCAGCCAGTGCTTGGCGCTAGGTAGTTAGGTGTATCTCTCACAGTGTTTAGTACAGTGAATAGAGAAAGTGCCTGGCAGTTGCTTGGCCGTCTCCTTTGCATCTCCCATAGTACCAAGTACCTTGCCTTGTGCACGGTAGGTGCGTGTTTATGGGGCAAATAAACACATTTGCAGTTGAAGTAATCCTGTTTATCTGCAGGAAGTAATACACATTCACCATCTGTGGAGTGGGAATTGTGACTTCCTCTAGATGCAGGCACAGCTTTGTGATAGAGCATCCTCATAACCTCACTTGGCCCTTTTTGGCACAAAGACCTGTAAAGGCAGAGACCATGCCTATTTTGCTCAGCATTTATTTCCCATTGCAAATACTCAGTATTTGTTGAATGAATAAATAAATAGGATATACCTGTCTTGCTTAAATTGCAGTAGAAGTTCATTCCTTTTTTTTTGTTTTGAGACAGAGTCTTGCTCTGTCGCCAGGCGCCAGGGCACAATCTAAGTAGTCATGTATGTCTTCATCAGAGTTCCTTCAGTCCTCAAAATCTTCTCATATGTGTCTGTGAATACACACACTCACTCAACACAGCGGTTGACATACAGTGGCCATTTGGTATTTGTTTTGCAAATGAAGTTACTATATGGCAGTAGGTAAAGAAGAGGCCACTGACTGGGAGGTGGAAGATCTGGACCCAAGTCCACGTTTGGCCACCTAAGCAATCTGGAGACCTTGTTAAGGGACTAGGCATCCTGTCTCAGCCTGTCAGAATCCTGCTGTCTAAATGAGGCTAATCGCTGCTCTACTTATCTCGAGGGTGGTTTATGCAGCTCACAAGAAAGAATTGATGAGCAAGGCTTGGTCAAAGTTAAGATTTGTACATGTGTGAGGACTTTGTTCTTGTCACTGAAACATGCTCAGATCCCCTTGTTGCACTGGATGTGTGCCTAATGTGTATGCACCTCCTCCCTAGTCCACCGTGAGAGCTGAGGGCTTCATTTTACCTAAATAAATAAGAAGATACATTGTCAATGTTGAAAATTTAGAATTCACAGAAAATTATAAGTAACAAAAATTAGCTACAGACAGTAGCCCAGAGATAACCACCGTTAATCTTGTGGGATGTTTCTTTTTGTACCTTTCCTGGGCAGGTACACTCACATCACGCGCACACACACACACAAAGACACATTATTACTTCAGTCACCTCATCATTAGTTTTGTATCAGATTTACCCAAGTAGATAGCCCATTCCAGGAAAAGAAAGAGCCTTATCTTAACATATTTTTGTGTAACTTTCTTAGGGCCTAGTGCACTGTGAGACTGAGAAGGTATTTGTTAAATACTTAATGGCTTTCTAGAACATCAGGGCCTGACAAGGTTCTGAGTTACAATCTAACATTCTCAGTTGAAGTACAGGAGAACAAAAGCCCCTGGAGAGAAGCAGGCGCAGGGCCCCAGGGCTTTCCACAGTGTGCTGTTGCCTTGCCTGCATCTACTTCCCACTAATAAGATGCACCTGTAAGAAGGCCCATTGGGTTGGTGCTTTTAGCAGAGAAACTGATGCTTGCTTAATTTTGCCTGCATCTCTGGGTTTGTGGTTACTGCTTGGAATCAGGATAGTGTCTGGGTATCTTGAAGCTGCTGTCTTCAGTGAAGCCTTTGGGCTGATCTTACAAAGTTATGCTAATTTCTACTTCAGCCTACATTTGGGGCCCTTCTCCTGGTTAGCGTTGTTTATACTGTATGCACAGATCCTGCACCCTCATTTAATAGTCCAGCCTTGCTGGGAGTCTGTTCCCCTGTGTTTTTGTTGGAACATCCCAACCGTGTACTGCCCTGCCTTGCCTTTCAAGCAAAGTGGAAAGGAGTCCTTTCTATGGGAGGCCCATCCCTCCTGCTCTCATCCTCCCACCCTCCCTTTCTGTGGTGTCTCACTGAGCCAGTCATTCATTCCCCAGCAAATATTTCGTGTTTACAGTCCTCAGCTAGGCTATACTGTGGAAGATTCAGCAGATGTGCAAACCCAGCCTTGCAGAATCTGAGTGAAGAGAGAGGGGACATTGTATAGAGAAATTATAGCTCAATTTGTAAAGTGACCAGCGACCCAGGAGATGGGCAGAGCACAGGCTCTGGATCCTGGGTGTCAGGAGGCCTTTGTCACGGTTATTGGGGGTGTAGGGAGCTGGGCAGGCAGGGATTTGAAAAGAGGGGCATTAGAGCTTTACTTGGAAAGGAGGATTGGGATGTGAACATTTGGAGATTGCGGGAGAAAGCATTGCTGGCAGAGGAACAAGTAGTAGATGAGAAGGGTCACAGGTGGATCTCTAGGTGGGGGTAGCCAAGGACTCTCAGAATCTGGGAGCTCAAATCACCTGCATTCCAGGTGATTTGGGAACTTCCTAAAATTGAATGCATGATTTTATCCACTTTTGCACCTTCCTGACAACTTTCAGAGATCTCTGTTACCCTTGAAAGTGTAGGAGGAAGAGGGTCAGCTTGTGGATTAATTTTAAAACCATATTAAAAAAAACTCGCAAATCACACGAAGTTTGTAGGGGAAAGTTCCATTGAATTTGAAAGTCTTCACCATTCTCAGGCACAGTTCACTGATCTCCTTAGTCTGTGCACCCCTGGTGGGCAAGATTATGTCTCATCCCTGAGAACTTGGCCTCAGAAACTTATTTGCCATGTTTGTTCAGGGCATAAAATAGCTTTGATGTGGATATAAATTTGCACATGTGCTGACTTTCAACAGTGGATTTTTTTTTTTTTTTTTTTAATTGCTACCTCTAAGATCCTAAGGCTGACTTTGTGTGTAGGAGACATTTCCAATGTCAGCCTTCCTGCCTGGTCCCTCCCTGACCCCTCCTTACCTAGCACAGGGACAAGCCTTGGCATGTCCTGCCAGCAAGCTGAGGGCTGGGGCTGTCTATCCTGTTCTTGCCAAATGTAGTCAGAGCTGCCTTCTCTCTAAAGGACACTTCAGCCCCGTGATCCCCAAGTACAGAGCCGGACGCAAATGTGCCCCTTCACATGCTTCAAGGTGGGCATGTTTGGGAACCTCATCCAGCCCCTCCTTGACCTGAGGAATCTGCAGTAGCAGCCCTTGCTCGTCTTAGGCAGTATAAGGACCCCGCTGGCTGCAGAACCACCAGGTGGGACTCTCCTTAGGGGCTGCTTCTTGGTGAGTCTGCACTCTGTTTATAATCAAAAGCTCTGCCAGATGGATGTGAGGTGCCCAGCAGAGGATAGGAACACTGACAGTTGCCTTGGCATTTTGTTAAGTAGGTATACAAGTTGCTGGCCCATCAGAGAGCTATAAGGTGCTGGAATGACAGAACCATTTGTTTTCCCATGTGACTTAGTCTGTTTTATGACGTGGTGGGTGAGATCAAGAGAAAAGAGTGGGCCCCGTCAGTTTTTCAAAGTCCTTTTTCCCTTTTAGAAAAGTGCAAAGAGGACATGGACTTTCCATAGTCATGGGTATCAGCCTGTCTTGGAGAGACAGCAGCTGTGGCATGTAGTATGTTAAGGTAAGGAGCCAAGTCAGGCAAGTCCTGATACAGGTGGGGTCTGGATATCCTGGGTGATCATTCTCATCCACCACTCCTCTATCTGGGCCATTCTCATTCATTCAAGAGCTCATGGATTGTCTAATATGTGCTGAGGAGAGGGGTTAGATACACATGGATCCTACTCTCAGCGAGCTTTCTGAACAGGAAGCAATGGACGCAAACAGCTGTAATTAGTGCAAGGTAGCATGAAGTATCGTAAGAAGCTTGGAGACATGTGCTGGCGTGGGGCTGGGGCCAGAGGTGGTTGGATTGATGCTCCTTCTGGGAGGCCCATGTTTTATTTCTTATATCCAAAACCTGCAGAACCTTTACCACTTGTTTCCACCTTTAACATCTTGCTGCATTTATAGCCTCTCTGTTCATCTGCCTGTCCGTCCATCCCTCGATCTCTTCACCGTCTAACATTTACCATCCTAAGACAGGATGCAGATGGAAGGAAGACTCAGTGCCTGCTCTCAGGGAGCTCACCTTTGATTGCTTTCTTTTGGTTCCTTTTGTGTTGGGGGTTTTGTTCCCCAGCTTAACGGTAAGTTCCTTGAAGGTCAGAGACTCTGTCTTCAGTGTTCTTGGAAGTTGAAAAATCTCTTGGGTCAGTGGATTGCTGCAGCTGTCGTCTTGGGTGTATGTGCTTAACGAAAGGCTTAAGGGCGTGTGTCTCCAGGGCACACCTGCCTTGCTGTTTGCTGTGCTGCATGGATGACTCTATTAGAGCCTTTTGGTTCTGGTTTGGAAATCCAGAGTGGTGGGAGGCTGGAAAGGGGTGTGGGGAAAAAATACAATGTCTCAATAGACCAGGTTCCCAAAAGTATATCTGCACTGGAGGCTATCCTGAAGAATGAAAAGCTTAATTCATGCCTTTTCTTTATGCTTCTGGTTCTTTTTCTCTTTTTTTTTTCTTAAGGAAAGGATATGTCAATTTGAGCTGCCTAATACATTTTTAATGTGGGTCAGAGCTGCCATCTTCACATGCCTTTGTCTCATCACACCTAGGCTTCTTCTGAAATGCTTGCTTCACAAATGAAGTTTAATTAATAGAAATAGGTAAGTGAACACAGGGCTGATGGATCTGGAGAGACGTGACTTGGTGCCTGCCCAGAGAGGTGCCTGGGTCAGATCCTTCCTCAGCCTGTTGTCAGAGGCAGATTCTTACTTAGGAAGCCAGGATTCTGGGAGTCAGGCTGGGGCATTGCATAGCATAGATTTGCTTCTTAGCAGATATGCTGGCCTATTTACAGTCAGAAGAATGGTCATTGTTTTAGAAAACTTTTTTGACCAAAAAATAACCACCTACAAAAAACCCAGACTCTTGGGTTGAGGCCAGGTTTGCATCTTAAAGCAGGTTGACCTATTTTCATTACGGCATTATCCAAACTTTGTGATTCTGCCTCCCTAACATGCTTTTCCTGGTGTCACATGAATTGAACACCTGATTCAAGCAGAAGAGCAAGAGAGAGCGTGAAGACCTTGTCCTTGTTTAGGGCAGCCCTGTTTCCCACTGTGCTGGGGTCGGAACCTCTGAGTAATGCCTCCCAGAGCTCACCTGCCAAAGGCTGTGCTCTATTTGGGGAGGGGCTTTTGGGAGGGCTGGTAGCCCTCTAGTTCATGCAGGCAGGGCTGTACCTTTCCTGAAGTGCTTTCACATCCCTGTTTGACCTTGACAACTTCCCAGTAAGGGAGGCAGTGCCTGCAGTGTTATCCTTGGTCCACAGGGGAGGAAACTGAAGCTCACACAGGCAGGCAGGGGGAAGGCCTGGGAGAGAACTTTCAACACCGGCATACCACGGGGATTTGTCAGAGCACCTGCTCTGGGAACTTTGACTTCTTTCCAGATCTTTTGTTCTCTTATTTGATTTAAGTAGATCCAATTGTGGTTCAGGAACAAAGTAAGCCCCAAACCGTGCATAGGATGTGTGGGTAATGGGCCAGAAAGCTCACTCCTCTGGAAAATGTTGGAAAGTGACCTCCTGAGCATCCCAGCAACATGGCTGGATGCCCTGTTGAGATGAGGGAAAGGGCTGGGGGACAACCCCATGGCAAGGGCACCAGCCGAAGGAATTCGTGCAGAGGAGAGGAGAGGGTTTTTACACTGACTTTTCCTTGCCTCTCTTCTGTGTGTGTGTGTTTCCCTTGGAAGATGATAGCTTCTGGTGCCAAGGGGCCATGCCCTGTTTCTCAGCAGCTGCCTCATATACTTTCTTGGTTTTCCTCATTCTCTCCGAGGTAACAAGTCCTGACCTATTTTTTTTTTTTGGTACCCTACAGTGTCTTCAGTGATAAGAGCAGGTATCATAAAAAGTTTCAAAGCCAAATTAATCTACTTTGGTTTTTTAAAGTCACTGTGATCCACAAAAAATACTTAGAGGGACTGGAGTTTATCTGCTGGTATTCTAAAACTAACAGTAATAAAGATTCTTCACGTTTTTATAGAGAGCTTCAAACATTTTAGACTATCTTTACTTCTGTTTTCTTGTTATTCCTAGTACCCCTCCAGATTAGACAAAACAGCAGATTCAGACTTAGAGAAGATAAGGTACTAGCCAGCTAGAAAGCAACTGCACTGAACCCGGGTCCTTTATTTTTGAACAAGACAGGCATGGTGTTTAACTTCATGAAGTGGATCATCTAATAACTGAGAAGACATTCAAATACAGGGACAAATAAGAGGCCCTGGGGGGTGATGTGGGAGAAACCTAACCTGGTCTGAGGGTAAAGGCAGTGTGTAGGTGAGACGTGGTGCTGAGTTGGCCTTTGCTAGATGAAGAGAGTCAGGAAGATTGTCCAGGGTGTGATGTGTTCCTGGGACCGTGGGGCCCCATCTCAGCAGGCCTTGCAAGCCAGGATGAGTGCTTTGGTTTGGTCCTAAAGCTGTGAGAAGCCACTAAAGGGTTTGAAGCAGAGGACTCATGTGGGTTTTAGAAAGACTGCCATGGCAATTAGGCAGAAACACGTGAGGAGGGGCAAGAACAAAATGGAGAGGCAGGGCCAACAGCTGTTGAAGTTATTCAGGGAAATGTTCGTGCGGTAGACTTTGGGGTGACAAGTGCGGAGGTTCAGGAATTACTGGGGTGTAGAATGGAGAGCAGCTAGGGATTATTTGGTTGTGGTAGAGCACAAAAAGCCGTAAAGAGAGACTTGAGATTTTGGCCTAGATGTGATGGGGTCATTTTCTGAGTTAGGTAATCTTTTTACATGACAGGGTCTTCTCTGAGACCCATGGGGCCCTGTTTTTGGCAGGAGGGCACGAGCATAGACTCAGTCTGGGACCAGCTGAGTTAGAAATGCCTTAACTATCTTAAGCGGAGACTTTGGGCAGGAGTGGGGACAGGTGGTTCTGGAGCTCCAAAGAGAGAAGTAGGCTGGAGTTGTAAATTCCAGATTCATGGCCCTCAAGTGAATAATTGGAATAGCGGACAAAAATTAGACCACCAAGTCCTGTGGTTCTTTCACCTTTCCCACATTTCTTGAGAGGATTTATAAACTCAAGCTCAAAATAAGAACCTGAGCTTTAAGAGAGATACAGCCATGTTTGGAGTTGGTTTAACAAAGACTGTTCTGTGGGTCCCAGAGAAGACCCTGTCATGTAAAAGGAGACTCCAGTAGGTAACTGGAACCAACAACTGAACGTAATGTTACATCCCAGTGATGCTGGTCTCAGAACTCATGGTTGGTTGTACGATTGCGGGCCCCTGGTCTCTGTAGGGTTGCTTCCTTGTGGCTGCATATTTCATCAAGTTGTTCTGCCCAGATTTACTCAATTAGATCTTGGTGGTGCATTTCACAATAAGAAATAATTCTGAAATACATTCATAATGGTTTCAAATTTTGGATAAATTCTTTGGATTAAGATCCAGGGGTATTTCCTTGATTGTAGAGAGCACACATTTTTATGACTCCTTGTTATGAAGGCAACAGGCTGTGTAAAAGAACCCTGAGTTGTTGGGACAAGAGCTATGTGGTGTCTCTCCCTGAAACCCTCAGAGGGTACCCTCCTCGGATTTCGAAGGACCACTCTGTGAGGCACACTGGAGTCTTGGGGGCAAGCTCTTGTTCACTGACTCATTCATCAGTGTTCGCTGAGCACATCTCACGCCTTCTTTCTTGCTTACCCCTGGAACATGCACATGACTCAGACCCAACCCTGCTTGTGGCCTGGGGCTGCTAGATCTCTTGCAGATAATTGCAGCTGAGCATGAGCTCTGCTTTGTTTGAGTTCTGGATGAAGTTGGGGGAAGTTTGGAGATTGGGAGATGTTCCTTCTGCCTTGGGGAGTAGAGAAGTGCTTCCCAGAGGTTGTGGAAGGAAATTGAATTTGTAGAGGTGACTGACAGCTTTGCGCCCCTCGTGTCAGTGTCTCTAGCTGCAACAGACACACGGGTCAGCAGGCGACCCTCATTTTCCCTGAGAGCGGCAAAGGTCCCAGTGAGGATGTGTCCAGCACTGCAGGCCTGGCTAGCTGCTTTTTTTTTTTTTTTTTTTAAAACCTTACAGTTTTCAAGTATGAATTTTTAACCAGATACTTTCTAACCTTAAAGTGATTTGATGCTCCTGAGGAATCATCCTGAAAGTTAAAAAATTTATTTATGATTCAGTAAGTCGAACTATCAATCACTGTGACAGATTCTGATCTCCTTTGTGGAGAAAAAAGTAACTATCTTCTCAAGTCGAAGAATGAGAGAAAGGGTCCTGCTGACTTTTTTGGAGCCCACGTTGAATTTCTTGGCCACTTCACGCTCATCTTCATTGCGTGCAGCACCACTGTTACCGCCTCTGAAACTTTCGCATCGCAGCAGATGTGCAGTTCTTTCGTTCTTTAGATCTGCAGTTTTCCCTTTTGCAGAAATCGGTGTCTTTGTTTCCAATGTATTTAAACCTTTAATGAATATTTTATCAAATGAACTTCATGTCTTGTATTTCATTATTAATGTTGTTTACGAGACCCTATCCTTGTTAGTATAGCTTATAAACTAAGAGGAGGAATGATATTTTAGGACAACGGTTGGTGAGAGAATAGTTGCACATCCTTCTCAATGTCAAAAATGGGCCTTTGGTGAGTCTGCAGGAAAAGCTGGGATGCCGAATATGCGCCTCGCCTTGGGTGACAGATCGGGTGTGCATGTTCTGGGAGTCCTTAGTGGTGTGTGGCTGTCCCTGTAGCATTTGGATGGACCCCTGCCAAGAGGAAGCCTGGGCACAGTGGGGCCATGAGGCAGGACTGAGTGTACGAGTCAAGGTCAGCCTTGTCCTAGCTGGGTGACGTTAAGCCAAGCCCCTTGCCAACTCTTCAGGGTCATTTTGATCTGCCCACTGCCCAGATGTCCCCTGGTTCACTGATGACCTGGTGACTAATGTGTCATCTTCCTCTATGTGTTTTTCTTTTAGAGACAATGTCTCACTGTGTTGTCCAGGCTGAAGTGCAGTGGTGCAGTTGTGGCTTACTGCAGCCTTGAACTCCTGGCCTCAAATGATCCTCCTTTCTCAACCTCCCAAAGCACTAGGATTATAGGCATGTGCCATTGTGCCTGGCCTTGTTTTGGCAAAACCAGATGGATGTGCCATCTAACACGCCAGCTTCTCATCTCAAGGGCCCTTTCCCCTAGCCCATCTACTTGCACTTGCATACCCTGGGCCTCATGGTTTGGGTGGCTGTTTCAGCTCCTAAATCTCTAACATGCTGTCCTCCTCGCCAGCCTTGCCCCTCTCTCTGGCCTGCCTGCTCAGTACAGCCCAGGGCCCATTCTCCCTGCAGACCTGGGCTCTCCTTTTTGGCCAGCTTAGATGACAGACCTTTCACCTTAACTCCTCAAATTCCTTTGGTCCTTTTCATTGCCTTTGTGCGATTTCATCCTGGCCCTGGATGGATCCAGCTGGTGGTCCTGGCCCTGCCTCGCTGTCCAGCCGCAGCTGATGCCACTGCCCCTGCATCCACCACTGTTCTGCTTCATGAGCTGCCCTCTGCTGCTCTAAGGAGTCAACTCCTTACTCCTTCCCACCTCGGAGCCTCTAGACCGTGCTCCCCACCATGGCTCTCCCTCACTTCATCTATTACTTTGAGTTCTACATCATCATTTGCTTCCTAGGGGAGCCTCCTCTGACTGCCTGGTTGAGGTCAGGCTTGTTGTCCAGCCTGCACTTATGATGTCATTTATTGTTTGTGTGCTTGTCTGTTCAACACCTGGCCCAGGTGGTATAGGGCAGACCTAGTTTCAGACCTTCTGTTCCTCTATGTCCATGAAATGTCCCAGAAATACTATTGCTTTGGCATCCAAATGCCAGCGCCCAGACTGTCTCCTATAATCAGAAACAGCTCAGAAAGCTTTTGTCAGCGTGAGTGTCCTGATTTTTGGTTCACAAAACAACTGTGGTTATCACAGTTCTAATTCCTGTTGATGGGAGACTCAGTACAGAGTATTAGTGTTGGGCTGGATTCCTTGAGTTAAATCCTTGCCACTTATAACTGGGTGAGACTGGCCGGGTAAGTGCTTGGATCCTCCTGTTTCCTCACGTAGAAGGCGATCGTGGTGCCCACCTCCTGGCATTGCCGAGAGGATGGAGTGGGCAGACACAGGCGCTTCTCTGAACTGAGCAGCACTGAGAACTCAGTGAGCATCTGGGAAACGTTGGCTGCTGCTGCTGTGGACCGAGCTCCATCCGCTGTGGGCTGCTGAAGGCCCTACTGCCTTGGTCTGCGTTTTTCTCTTACGGGTGGGCTTTCGGTAAACAAGTTTGGATTGAAATACACATTTGAGGAGGCACTGGACCCAGACCTTTGAGCCTGTGCAGCCGCAGCTCACCTCCCACATCCCTCAGTTCTGCCCCTCAGCAACACGACACTGTCACCTTCCTTCGTCGTCACTGTCGTCCTTTTCACATCAACAAGCGCCCCATGCATTTTTCTCCTATTGTCTGTCTGGAATACTCTAATTCTTTCCTTGAATCCAACCTTCTGTACACCTCCTCCTTTATTTTTATTTTATTTTATTTATTTATTTTGAGAAAGAGTCTTACTCTGTTGCCCAGGCTTAAGTATGATGGTGTGATCTCAACCTCCGCCTCGCGGGTTCAAGCGATTCTCGTGCCTCAGCCTCCCAAGTAGCTGGAATTACAGACATGGGCCACCACATCTGTCTAATTTTTTGTATTTTTAGTAGAGATCGGATTTTGCCATGTTACCTGGGCTGGTCTTGAACTCCTGAGCTCCAGCAATCTGCCCCACCTTGGCCTCCCAAAGTGCTGAGATTATAGGCGTGAGCCACTGCGCCCCCGCCACCTCCTCCTCTAATACCAGCCTCACAAACATCCTTCAGGATATGTCTCCAGACTCTGAGCCTGTGTGTTGCTCTCTGTCCACTTGATGCTGTGTTGATTCACCCTAGTAATTGGCAATTATGATTCTAAGATTATGAACTATAGTATCAAAGGCAAGAGTAATATTTTCTCTCCCAGAAACCACAGAAAGCATAGAACTCAGTACTTCCTAGGCCTTCGGGAAAAAGCTTGTTGACTAAAAGACATAACCAGTTGACCTGGTTTTGGTGTCTGTTTATTTTTACCTGGCTGTGAGGTGTCCTCTGGGATGCTTGTTAAATCTCATGTTACTCAGCTTGTTTTGTCGCCAATGTTGGGCAAAACTGGATGACAGGCCCTCCACCTTCTCTGCCCCTTTCTTTTCTTTCCCTGCCTTTCCAAGAACACCTGATTCTTTTGTACACTAGGATGTCATTTCTCTCCTTTCTTCAGCAGTTCGACGAGAGTTACTGGGCACCTGCCTACAGTGTGACAGGTGCTCGTCAGTGCTGAGGAGTAGCAGCGAACCAAATGGGCAGGGCTCCTGTTCTGGTGGGAAGAGAGGTGATAAATGAATATGTCCATGACACAGGTGATGCTTCCATTCTAGCGGGGAAGACCTATGTTGATTGGCCAGGAAAGACATCTTTAATGAGGTGCCATGTGGTCAGGGATCTGAATGAAGTGAGGGAGCATGCCATGAGGGTAGCCAGGGCAGAAGGGATGGGCACCAAGCCTGGCTGAGAGTCTGTGTGGGGCAAGGAGGTGCTTTTAATTGGAATGGAGTGGGGGTGAAAGGATGAGTGGAGTTGGAGGTGTCAAAATGTAGGGGGCCTGCCAGGAGCCCCCCAAAAGAGCCTTGGATGTTACTCTGAATTAGATGGAGAGCTGTTTGAGGGTTTTGGGGAGCAGGGGACATAATCTGCTTTGTGTAACATCACCTTAGGTCTATGATGAGTTAAGGAAATTAACCCATTCATAGGAAGAGGGAAATAACTTCTGTTTTAAGGAGGGACACTTGCCTAATTCCTCTTTGAGTAAGGCCTAATCTGTTAAAAGAGTCATAGTTAGACTCTGTTCTGAGCTGTAGCATCCCGGGGCCTGACCTTTGGTTTTTTGTTTTGTTTTGTTTTGTTTTTTTGAGATGGAGTCTTGTTCTTTTGCCCGGCTGGAACACAATGGTGCAATCTTGGCTCACTGCAACCTCCACCTCCCAGGTTCAAGTGATTCTCCTGCCTCAGCCTCCCAAGTAGCTGGGATTACAGGTGCCTGCCACCACGCCTGGCTAATTTTTTGTATTTTTAGTGGAGGTGGGATTTCACCATATTGGCCAGGCTGGTCTTGAACTCCTGAGCTCAGATGATCCATCCACCTTGGCTTCCCAAAGTGCTGGGATTACAGGCATGAGCCATCATGCCCAGCCAACCCTAGTTCTTTTATTTCCTTGCTCTTGCTCAGCCTGTGAGTTGGGGTAGTAAGTTTCAAAAGTTTCTGTAGTGTTCCGACAATAATTAATATATTCACATCTTTTTCACGATCTGGGAGAGCTGAAACAGGTGCAGGATAAATGAAGGAACTGAACCAGGTAGGACCAAAATCAGTAATTTGCACTATTGTTTTTGAAACTTGTCATTCCTACCTATGGATAGATAAGAGCAAGAGATCATTAAAATCCGATGGCCATGAATCTAATTTTTTATGAGACAGTGTAATGATGAAAGGAATGAGGCAGGCTGATAAATACAGATCTGTCCAGTTTTAGCCAGCATATCTTGTTTCTGAGTTTCTCGTGTTTCTTCCCTGGGAATTGTTTTAGGCTCAAATGGTAAGCAAAAGGAATATCGGGTAAGCAGAATTAAATGACTCCCCCCAGCTTCTCCGTCTTCTCTCTTCCCTCATATGCGTGAGTGGCAAATACTTTGGAAGAAATATACCCCAAGCCTGGTATGTTCATTCTGCTCCCAAAGATGCTTGGGCGTTTGGTGGTGATGGGAGTGTTGTTTGATTGTACATAAGGGTGTGCTCCTCTCACTCTGAGAATTGTAAAATTATCAGGAAATCCTTCTTGGTGTTGAAGTCACGAGCAGGTGCAGGAGAGGCGAGAGGAAAGGGCAGTGGGTGTTCTTCACCCTTGAAGTGTGAGAAGAGCTGTGCTCCGAAGTCACCCAAGCAGCTGGAAGTTTTTTCTTCAAAGCTGGTTTTCCTCTTCTCCCCACTCCCAACTAGCAGGTGGGCAGAAGGAAGTGCTTTATCTGCCTGCCACTGGGCTGGGAAGTGTGGCCTGTGTTCTGCCTCAGCGCCTGGGTCACCAGCGGTGATGGCTGCAGTCCCAGCCAGCTCTGCAAGAGCTTCAGTCAGAAATGCTGATGTTAGGGCACATTCTTCAGGGAGCTGCAGCTTTTCTTAGAAGGTGGAAAAACAGGAAGAAGTGAGTAAGGTGAAGTCTTAGAAGAAGGAAGAACAGCAACCAAGCTCAGTGACAGCCCACCAGGCCCAGCCAAGTCTGACCAGGAGTCTGTGGGGTAGGGAGTGTGCACATGTGTACATGTGTGTGTGTGTGTGCACGCGCGTGTGTGTAAAGGCTAATGGAATGGGAGATGCCCTTGAACAGAAGGACTTTCACCCATTAAGTGTGAAGTCTGGTTCGTCTCAGCGACAAAACTTAGCAAACCACTTTCAGACAATAATTGTATTATTTTGCAGCATTTGAAGCAACCTGAGTTGGTCTCAAGGGTGGCTCCCTCAGGCCTTACCTGAGGATGGGGACAGAGTTGCTCAAATGTTCTCAGATTGCTGAGACTAGAGTCAGGATAAGTTTGATCCCGGATTCCTCAGGCCCTGCTTTTCCACTAGCTAATCCAGTCCCCTCAGCAAGCATTTGTTGAGCACTTACTAAGTAGCAGGCACTGTTCTTGGCACTAGAGCTATTGGTGAAAAGGTCTGCTTGGAACTTCCATTCTACTCGGGAGACAAATGAGTAAATATAGGTGGTGATTTAGAGAGCACCTGCCTCCTGAAGGAAAGAAAGGGAAGTGATGCGATAGTACCTGGTAAGGGTGGTCAGGGAAGACCATACGGTGCTCGGGGACAGAGTTTTCCAGGCAGAAGGGAGATACAGAGGCTTCGAGGCAGAAAGAAATCATGTGGAGCAATGGCAGGTGGTCGATCCTACTCTCAGCATGCAGGAAAGAACAGCCTCCCTGAAGCCTTCTTGCCTTTCTTGCATTAGTATAATTCCACACCCTTGTGTGTATGTGGCAGCCACTGCCATAGGCATTGGGATCCTGTTTTTCTTCCCCTTGGCCAAGATGTGAAGATCTGTGATCAGAGCATCAGAAATAAAGTCCCTTGAGACTTGCAGATTGAGGAAAAAAATGACAGGAGTCATCCAAATATGAAAATCAGATTTTGAATTCCTCTCTCGATCTGGCGTTAGGCACGGCAGGAGTTCACTCCCTTTCAGCGTTAATGTCTTGTTGTTTTGCTGTTGATTTCCTTCCTCAGGTTTCAGTTAGTATTTTTTCCATGTTGTCTATACATTGGTCATCTATTTTAGGGATGCTAATTGTTTAAAATGGTGCGTTAGTGCAACATAACTCTTATAAATAGCTGTTGAGTAAGGAGTGTAATCTTTGTAGTCCTCCTTAGTGTTAGTAGTTCGGTTTGTGATAGCTGAACAAGCAGCTCAGCCAGCTTGTTATCACAGTGCCCTGTTTCCCACTGGAGAATGTGAGGATGCAGTACAAGGTGGACAGCATTTGGGGGATTTGGGTGGATCCAAGAATATTTTCATTTGGAAGAACAGGATGGACACCAGAGGCCAAACCAAGGAGTAGAGGAAAAGATGGAACCTTTCCTCACATCCCAGCCCTGGAACTTTCACCCACAGTACAGGGTTGCCTTGAAGCGCTGGGTCACGATGGAGCTTTCATGGAGTGGGAGGAGCCATCTTTTTGTCCTCTGTCTCCAGCTGGCCCCAGGAACTTTCAACAGCTGCGACTGCTTCCTGTGGTGCCCTGGCCCAGCTCACCAGGGCCTACTAACTCTGGGCCCCTGCCTCGTTTACCCACTCCAGGGTGACCCTGGTTTCTAGTGACACCTGCCTGACCTAACTCATTTTGTCTAGAATGCAGTTGAAGTTGCAGCAAGGGAGGTGAGGAAGGTAAGAATTTGTGGGGGAAAAAAAATTAGAGTGTTTTTATGGTTCTTATCCTCAATGAGTTTAGAGTCTAGTCTTCATGAGGACATATGCTCATTTAATGATCGAGGAATTTTGTGACATGTGCCTAGAGGTGATTCAGACAGATGCGCTGGGCAGGAGGGAATGCTGGGGTGTGTATAGTAAAATGTATTATTAAATTGCGGCATCTGTTGTCAACAACCAGTTTAGACCTTCTTGATCTCCTGGGTTTTTTTTTTTTTTTCAGTTCCAGAATTCTATCATTAAAGAAACAAAGCTTAGCCACTTACTGCTTTAAATACCAAAAAGAGACGGTGAATAAGGTTGAGATCCATAGGGCATTGAGAACCTAGTAGCATGTGTACTGTATCACGGTCTTCTTCTGGCTGACAGTGGAGAGGGCCGTGCAATGCTGGGGAAGGAGAGCTGTACTAGGGAGCCTGGATTTGAATCCTGGACATCCTCAGGCTGACTGTGTGACCTTCGCCCCCTTGCCTCGACTCCCTGTACCTTTTGAGTGCCCTTGCCTTCTCTGCATGTGTGTGTACCCATGAGTGTGAGGAAGGATAATTCCAGTGTTGGGGGAGATTCTGCCAGGCGATAGGTACCCTGAGTAGTGGTCCTCTCTTTGGCACTTACCAACTCCATTTTGGAAAATGGTCCCACAAAGATTTCCGCATCCTAATCTCTTGAACCTGTGAATATATTACCTTACATGGCAAAAGGGATGTTGCAGATGTGATTAATTTCACAGTCTTGAGATGGAGAGATTATTCTGGATTATTTAGATAGGCCCACCCAATCCTTGCAAGAGGGAGGCAAGAGGGTTAGCCAGAGAAGGAGCTGCAGTGATGGAAGTGTGGAAGTCAAGAGTGATACGGCCACGAGCCACATGTGCCGAAATGTGGGCAGCCTCAGAAACTGGAAAAGGCGAGGAAACAGATTCAGCCCTAGAGCCTCCAGAGGAGCACAGTCCTGCTGACATCTGAATTTTAGTTTAGCAAGACCCATTTCTGCCATCTGACCTCCAGAACTGTAAGATACTAAGTTTGTGTTGTTTTAAGCTGCTAAATTATAGTAACTTGTTACAGAAGCAATAGGAAACATACATTACTTACTCCTTTGGATTTTAGTTGTTTCTCTAAAATGGGGACACAAAATGTTTTCTACCTGAAGGCTGAGAACTTTTGGTGTTCCTTCCAGTTCCACATGCTTTGAGAAAGTCGACCTGAAAGTGTATTGAATGTTTAAGAAGATAGGGAAGAAAGAAATGTACAATTATTGAATGTCTTTGTGTGTCAGGTGGTTACCTTTGTTATGTCATTTAATTCTTAGAACCTTCAAGAGAGATTTTATAATTATTATTTTCTTGTAGTCATTCAAGTATTTGAGTGCCGATATGTGCCAGATGGTGTTCTGGGCATTAGAAATACAGCAGTGAACAAGACCAATAAAAATCTCCTGTCTTTTTGAAGCTTATCTTCAGGGAGACGATGAGAAACCATAAGCATAATTGCTAAGTGAATCATCAGGTTGGCGATTGATAGCTGGGATGGGAGAAAAATAGAGCAGGTTGAGGGGAGCGTGTTATTGATTAGGAGTGCAGGAGCTCAGAGGGTGAACAGTTTGCTTAAGACCACAGTGCCAGGAAGTAGTTGAGTGGGGATGAAACTGGAATCTGCTGGAATCCAGAGGCCTGGTTTGATCCCCTTCTCAGGCCCGTAGAAGGCTCTGCCCGACTTTGCCTATTTGGATTCCCCCACTTTACTGAGGGAGAGGAGTCCCCACCGCCAGCTGTTGTTAGGACAGTTGCTGTCACCCTGGGTTTCATATTTTTAGCTCCTTTCCCATCTCCCCAATAAGTTAATGCCAGAGAGCTAGGGGCAGGCTGATGCTGGGAACGAGACGAGGAATGCGGACAGCACAGGTCGCTTCATGAGTCCTGGAGGCTTGTACAGGAGACACATGGCCCGGCCACTGATTTTTTCCCTTCTCTCCGAGGGAGCTGTAACTCCAGCCTCTCATCTCAGAACTCAGGTTGCTTTTGCTGCAGCTGAGGCCTGAACCTGTGTTTATAATTGGGGAAAAGGGTGTTCAGTTATTAACGATTACCATTAGCTTGGTGCAAAAGTGATTGTGGGTTTTGCCACTAAAAGTAACTGTAAAAACCGCAATTACTTCTCCACTTCTGATATTTTTATGTCGCATGGCCTCTTCCTGGCAGTTTGATATTTATCATTTCCTGTCATTGAGGAATGTGTTTTTCGAGGCCAATCCGAAGGCTTTTCAGGGGATCTTTAGAGGGAAGCTCTAAAATGTGCTGGTCTCTCCATTAGGTGGGCTCCTCAATCAGATTCTGATTTGAAAATGAAGGATGCTTGGCAGTAAGAACAGTGGAAGTAAATTTTCAATATTAAACATTGACAAGTCATAACTAATAACTTTTATGAGTTATAAATAAAAGCACAATAACTTTTACGAGTTCTCCCAGTCTCAGACAGATTTCAGAGAATATTTTTGGGTTGTGTTCTGTTGATGAGAGCTTAAAGAAATGCCTTGTTTTGGCTGGGCATGGTGTCTCATGCCTGTAATCCCAGCACTTTAGGAGGCCTACGTGGGCATATCACTTGAGACCAGGAGTTTGAGACCAGCCTGGCTAACGTGGCACAACCCCGTCTCTACTAAAAAAAGAAAAATACAAAAATTAGTTTTGGTACGGTGGTACATACCTGAAATCCCAGCTACTCAGGAGGCTGAGGCGGGATAATTGCTTGAACCTGGGAGGCAGAGATTGCAGTGAGCTGAGATTGTACCACTGCACTCCAACTCTAGCCTGGGCGACAGAGTCGGACTCTGTCTCCAAAGGAAAAAAAAAGGAAAGCAAAAGCAAAGCCTGGTCCTGTTGCACCTGGTTTGAAACTGCCATTCCCTTTAATTTCTGTTTACTGCTACTTCTATACGAAGTCAAAAGAAAACCTGCCTTCAGAAAAATGACATAGTTAAATTAACTCCTGGGGCTAGCTAGCTGCAGAAGAAGTTGAACTTTTGCTTAATTAATGGAGGCAGAGAGGGACATGCCCATGCCTGGGTGTTGAGAGACAGGGCCTTGGCATGGCTCTGAGACTATCCATGTCATCTTGGGGGACCTTTCTGAGTTGGGACAGCTGAGAAACTTCATGCCATTTGACAATTTTCTTGAGGCCATGAGCAAATTAGCCAATCAAGGAAGTAAATAAGTTTTGGGGGGAACATATTTGGATGTTATCCATGTCCCTTTGTTTTTAATACCATAGGTGTATTCCTGATAAAAAGGGTGTGAATAAATGGAATTTAAAATAGTTTTCCAATGAATGGAATCTTTTACTTTTTAATATATCAGGCTCTTCTGAAGTGGCAGCTCTGTCTGAATTTCATTTTTCATATTAGCTTAAAAATATTTTAAAGTAGAACATGTTCATTTCAAAACATATAGGAAACAGATAAACACAGACAATGTTTTTTATAAAATGGAATCATATCCTATCATTGGACTTGTGGCTGCTTTCCTCTTTTAACCAATACAAACCATGTTGCACTGAACACCTTGGGGTAGCAAAATCATAATGCAGATTCCTGATTATTTCTTTAGAATAAACTCTTAGCCTTGAAACTGCTGCACTAAAACATATACAGGATTTTATGGTCTTTGGTATGAATTGCAAAGTTATTTGCTTTGCTTTTGCCTTTTGAAAGTGATAAAAGCTTAGACATTTTGATATTAAAATAACAGAATGGTTAAGAGCCTAGACTTTAAAGTCAGATGCACCTCAATTTGAATCCTGGCTCCACCGTAACCAGCCGTGACACTCTGACAAGTTATTTCCCATCTCTAAGCCTCAGTTACCTTATTTATAAAATGGGCATAATATCCTTAAACTCACTGTGTGCATTAATTGAATGACACAATGTAAGTAAAATGCCAGACTGTACGTGCATTCTCTGTATGGGAATTCTTACTAATTTGTACCTGAACCTCTTCTTATTCACCAGAAGAGTGTGGGATATTCGTCTCCTCTTTGTTCCACCCATGGCTTTCTAGCAGTCACTGTAGGCCCAAGGAAACCCACCACCATCTTGGTGCATTGTAAGCAGGGTTGAGATGCCTGTCCTAATTTTGAAAGCCTGCCTTCAGACATTTTTATGTTCAGACAAACTAATCAGGCTGAAATTTCTCATGCTTATTTGCAGCTAGATGAAGCAATCCATTTAGTTGCTTTGGAATTACCCAAGCGTGGAAGAAATTGGTTTCTCAGCCTTGAGAAATTTTGCAGATACTGAAGTACAGATGGCACCAAGGCCAGCTTGGTAACCAGAAACAAGGGGCCTGAGTTTGGCCCTTTGTCAGGGCCTCTGTCCTTGGGAAACTGGTGGTTCCACCTGGTATCCAACATTAGCCCCAGCTCTTCATTTGGCCAGTATGTATCATAAGTTTACTTCTTATCTCACCCTCTGGGGGACTCGGAGCTGCTCAGCTTCTGTTTTCTCTTTTCAGCTTCCTCCTCAATTGATAGGGAGGAAGTATTTGCTGAATCTGTTTCTCTTTTTCCTGAAGCAGAGGCCCAGAGGCATTCATATAGTTGCTTTCTCATAAAATCTTGCTGATCTGGTATCTGGGCTATCATTAGGCTGCAATGCAAAAAGACCTGAGCCGAATTTTGGGACCCACGATTTCAGAGTGTATAATAAATATCTCCTGCAGTTAATAGTCACAACCCATGAAATAGGAATAGACAGGGTAACTGGGGTACCAAAAGCAATGTGCCCAAAGACATGCAGCTAGTAAATGGCAGAACTGGGATTTGAATTCTTGCCGAGTATGGTTCCACTTAAACCGTTACTCAATACCACCTTTTAATCTGTTTATTAGAATGTATTTCATACCTTTCTGTGCTGTGGGATTTATCATTCGTTCACCAATAACACAATTGTTGCATGGAAGGATACAAGGAGAAAAAGATATGGCAATGTGGTCCCTGTTCTTAGGGAATTTTCATAAGATATTAACAGGAGAAGCAACAAAATAACTATAAATCATAAAATAAAAATACCTCCCCTGTTTGATAGGTAGCTCTAAACCTGCCGTTCTCTGAAGAACCTGGTTCTGAATGATTGAAACAGATTCTCCTTCCATGATTCCCATTCAGGTCCTTTATGCCCACCTCCCACCGCAGTGGTGAGGCCATTGTGTTTTTCCTTTATTGGCAGCCCTAACATGTTGGGGCACCCTCTTTAACTCCACAGCACACTGTGAATTTGGTGTTAGGGAAATGATCTCAGGCCTGCACAGCACACTCTTTTCCTGTTCTCTGCCTTTGAGGGTCATGCCCTCTCATCATGAATGTAAAAACGCTTGTGCTCCCTTCGGAGACGGGTGCCACTTTCAGGCTGTGTGCCTGCTCACTGTCCCCCATCCTCCTCGAGAACCATCGCTGTGCACAGAGGGTTGTGCTGCTTTTCTGTATGTCCCATCAGCAGGGGTTTGCTCAAGCTTTGCTTCCTGTCACATGTATTAAGGTTTTCAATGTTAAAATATGAAATTACATTCTCATACTAAATAGGCTCCTTTAATCCACACCCCACTCTGAGAGCCGATCCACTTTACCAAGATCTGCTCCTCCTGGGACCGTGTTCCCTGGCTAAGAACCACTGGCTTTGTAGCAAGGCAAAAGGCAGGATATGATTTAAAACAGACCCTGAGATTCTAAAAGTCCTGGGATTTTATAATTCCTGGGATTCTAAAATTAGCTGGGAAGATTTTGAGTAGCAGAAAGGAGCCTGCCAACTTTAGCCATCCCAGAGAATACCGTCCTGTTACAGCTTGATCACTGATTTTTCTGACCCCATGTAGAAAACGTATATAAATCATGGTGGCAGCAGCAGTAGTAGTAACAACAATGAAAATGATCATGGCAGTAGCTACGCTTTATTTTGATTTTGGATTTTTTGACATGGAGTCTCACTCTGTCACCCAGGCTGGAGTGCAGAGGCATGATCTCAGCTTGTCTCAGTTCACTGCAATCTCCACCTCCTGGGTCCAAGCAATTCCCCTGCCTCAGCTTCCAGAGTAGCAGGGATTACAGGTGCCTGCTACCATGCCCAGCTAATTTTTGTGTTTTTAGTAGGGATGGGGTTTCACCATGTTGGCTAGGCTGGTCTCAAACTCTAGACCTCAGGTGATCTGTCCGCCTCAGCCTTCCAAAGTGCTGGGATTACAGATGTGAGCCACTGAGCCCAACTAGTAGCTACTCTTTAGCATGTGCAAAGCATTGTGGGAGGTGTTTTTCATAATCATTTAATCCTTACAGTGACCTCCTGCTGTAGATATTTCACCCCCATTTTAGATATGAGGAGACTGTCTCATACAGGTAAGGTTTTTCAGTGTCTCACAACTAGGTAGTAGAAATGCTGAGGTTTTACCCATGTTATCTGAGGCCAGAGATTGGTCCTTTTAACCCTATACTTGCTGGAGCTCTTAAAGCACATCTATAAGGTCATGTGTGCTACCATCCCCTACGACTACTGGATCACAAAGCTTTTTCTCACCTGTCTTGTATTGTCTTTGTTGTGTTTAAGCCCTTTCTGGAATGAGAGTTGGGTAAAAGTGAATAGATACACTCTCATTCACTAAAACGCAATCTCTGTTTATGATCAGAGCTGATGACTTCTGTCTTTGTAGTAGCATTTAATACTCAACTGGTGTTTGTGTTTAGCAGA